>NC_080790.1:22819359-23122389 GCF_028018385.1 Neofelis nebulosa
ATGATTCCCAAGACCCCTTTCTGTACTGTTGTTTAACGAGTGTGTCCTCTATTTGACAAGACATGGAGATTTTAAAGTAAATATCTCACCTATCTGCAGCTCAGCTCTACCCTGTGAGCACACCTGTCAAAACATAGCCGAGAGGAAGGGAGTTGGCTAAAGAGGGGTCACAAAGTCTGTGTATTTTACTCACAAAGAGCCTTCCAGGCCTGGCTCTTATCCCTTGTAATAAGCTGGCATGCTAGTTCCCAAGTCCCTAGCAGCCTAACTGCCCATAGACGGTCTGTAGCATATAGATGTACAAATGAAATGGCCCGAGCTAGGAGGTAGGGGTGGAGGGAACCAAGAAATGCAGGTGACAGATACCAATTAGTGTAGGGGCTGGTGTGATGTCATGACCATATATACAGTCCACTCTAAGAGTTGATATTTATAATTTTCACTTTGAGTCATTTAGAAAGGGATATGAGAGAAGTAAATGTGAAGTCTACTTTAGAAAGGTTCCTATCAAATCAGTAAAAAGGAAGAAAGTTTTGGAGCTTCCAAGAAAAAACCCTCGGCTTGCGTGTGAATATGCTTGTCTTCCTTAGGTAACACGGCTCTAGTACCTTTGCTTGAAAATTACCTTATTCCTTTAAGTTTGAATGTACTGTCCAAGCAACTCACTTGAGGTCTTGCCTCCACATGATCACCTCTGTTTACATAGTTCCTCTCCTTGAAGTCATTAGATAGGAGAATAGGACCACTTAAAAACATCATTTTAGATGTTTTAGATGGCAATCATACCTTCTTCTCAGATGAAATTCCTAATTAGAACTGCTATCAAGGAAGAATTTGTTTCCGTTCCCCTACTGTCTCCCCCACCAATTCTCACAGAAGAAATAATGACCTAGGAGCTGGGCCCAAAACGATAACCACTAAACAAAAACTTGGAAATTCACAGACCAGATATAATCTCTAAATATATGAAGACTGGTTATATTTCTGATCTTTTTTTTTTTTCCTTTTTTTTCTTTTCCCCAAAGAGCAAAACCACTCATGAATAGTTTAGCAAGAAAATAAAAAAGCCTTTAACTTACAGGAAGCACCTATGAGAAGAAAGAGTATCTCAGTATCCAAGCACAAAAGAAAACCGTCTGGCCAAGTTTTCTTCAGGCTTCCTCCCTCTTTCTTCCCTCTTTCGCTGTTCTCTGGTCCATGGTCAACTTTTGCTGCAAAACCCCATTTGACCTTAGATTCTCCAGATTTTTTTTTTTTTTTTTTTTTTAA
Source organism: Neofelis nebulosa (assembly GCF_028018385.1). Taxonomy (NCBI): domain Eukaryota; kingdom Metazoa; phylum Chordata; class Mammalia; order Carnivora; family Felidae; genus Neofelis; species Neofelis nebulosa. The sequence continues at coordinate 22,820,629 of NC_080790.1, forward strand.
GGAAGGAGATTGTGGAATTCAAAATGAAGAGTTCCTAAGGACTCCTGAATTTGCCTCAAATATAAATAGTGGCAGAACTAAGTTGGAAGCTTACCTGAAAGAATTTGGCTACTTTTAATCTATAGGTTGTATTTTCTCAGCTGAAAGTCCAGTTGGAAAAGGAATTCTATAGACTCAGGTTTGTTTGGTTTTTTTTAATTGCTTCTAAGGAAAAGGTGAGTAATCATAGGTCTCATTTATGGATGTCTTCTATGTGGCAAGTATTCCGCATATATTTATTATATCATGTAAACCACTCAAAAGTCTTGCAAGGTAGGTATTATCCCATTTTAAAGATTAGGAAACCTAGGCTCAGGGAGTTCAGTAAATTGCCTGAGGGCACCCACGGTGTAACTGGGAAAGTAGAAATCAAGCCCAGATCTGTCAAATTCCAAAGATCGTATACTTTCCTGGTCTCGATTCCTTTTAGGCTCCAACCTGTATTTATCAAGCGCTTCCTATGTGCCAGCTGCTGTGCTGCATGCTTTATTTCCAACCCAGAGGTTAGAGTTTTTCTTGTTTGGTAGATAAGGAGAGAGGCTCGGAGGGACCAGTTAATGTGCCAAAATTGTACAGCTACTAATAGAGGCTGGTTCACCACATACAGAACACGTGCCTTCTTCACCTGAACCTTCAACTTCACCTAGATAAGCAATTTCCTGTCCTTCTCACCAGACAGAACTGAACCAACAGCAACCCAAGAATGCAGTGGCTTATGTTTGAACATTTCCAGGGAAAATACCCCATAGCACCAAATCTAGCGGGTCAGACATTCTCCTGTAATTTTAACATCCTAGCACAATATAAATCTGTAGTGGAGAATGCTGGGAAAGTGCAATACACAAATAAAAATAGGCAAGTGGGGGTTTCTGTAGAGCAGAATGACATGGTGACCCGAGCTTCTGCCCCATCTTACAAGGAAGCACATAGTCACTCTTGAGGGGCATGGTTTCCAACATGGTCAGATATTTGACTTCAACTATTCCCATCCCAATCTTAAATCCAGTACCAAATCTTAGGCCCTACTGTATGGATTGTCCATATAGGAAGTCAGAGTTGTTTGAGAGAAAATGGAGGACTCCCATAAATGGCAAACAGTCCGTTACCATCAGCCTTTTCCTTCAGAGCCTCCTGTGACTATAAAGGATGCACAAGTAAGTTTTAAGAGAGGTTTTATAAAGAGGAATCAATCCCCATACTGAGGAGTACATGACAGCTCTCTTCTAAGAAGAAATAAAATTTATTCTTGAGTTGTGTATTATACTCTCCATTCTGGAGGGTTTATACTATGCTGGGGGTACTTATTATTTTTTTTTATTATTTATTTTTGAGAAAGAGACAGAGCATGAGCAGGGGAGGGCAGAGAGAGAGGGAGACACAGAATTCCAAGCAGGCTCTGAACTGTCAGCACCGAGCCTGACGTGGGGCTTGAACTCACGAACTGTGAGTTCATGACCTGAGCCAAAGTCGGATGCCTAACCGACTGAGCCACCCAGGCCCTCCTATGCTGGGGTTATTTAAATTATGGGAAAACTTCTGACCCACTGGAATGGGTGGTATGGGATATTTCCCCTAGGAATGTTCAAGGCTAACACTGCTCATAGAAAAGTGTCCACACTTCTTTGCTTTGTGTTTACAACTCTCCACAGCTTGCCATCTTGATCCAGAGCCCCTCTGCACCGGCATGCTGTCCTCCAGGCCTGTCTTCCCTTTACCCTGACCACCCCTCATTCCCTCACTCTTCTCTGTTCTGACTGCTCAATACTGTTCCCTCTGCCTGGCATCCCCTCAGTTCCCCCTCCCAGTCAAAATCCCCCTGCTGCACCTGCCTGTCAGAATCCCACTTGTCTTTCAAGGCCCTGCCCATCTACTAAGCCTTCTGGAATAGAGCTTCTCTTTCCAACACATACCCCATGGTGGTTACTACCTCTACTATAGCTCTCATCACCATCTCCCTTCCTGAGAACAGTGAGAGTCAAGGGCATGCTGCCACTGTCACAAGGAGGACCCAGCTTTGGTCACCATGGCCTCCCAGAGCTGGCTCATAGTAAATGCTCCAGAAATTCCTGTCAAATTGGATACTTGTTGCTGTTTTCTCTAGAGTATAAAGCTCATAATTAGATCCTTTAAGAAAACGAGATTAGGGGCGCGTGGGTGGCTCAGTCAGTTGAGCATCTGACTCTTGATTTTGGTTCAGGTCATGATCTCACAGTTCATGGGTTTGAGCCCTGGGTCGGGCTTTGGGCTCACAGTGCCTAGCCTGCTTGGGATTCTCCCTCTCTCTCTGCTCCTCCCCCCCTATTCTCTCTGGCTTTGGCTTTTTTATAAAATAAAATAAGATGAGGTTAGTTTCAGACTTTTTTTTTCCTTCATAAAACTACATGAGTCATCCGCTGTGGCACAGTCACAGTACTTGCAGATTTGTACCTGGCAGCATGTTCCGATTTTTCAAGACTGGAACTTAAACTGACCAGTGTCAGTCCCTCTACTTTAACTATTTTGAATGTATCCTTTTTCTTCTAATCATCTACATTGGGTACTGTGTCCGTGAGTTTTTAAAATTAAAACCTTACAGGGGTGCCTGGGTGGCTCAGTCAGTTAAACGTCCAACTTCGGCTTAGTCATGCTCACGGTTTGTGAGTTCAAGCCCCGTGTCCGGCTCTGTGCCGACAGCTCAGAGCCTGGAGCCGGCTTCGGACTCTGTGTCTCCCTCTCTCTCTGCCCCTACCCCACTTGTGCATGCACGTGCACTCTCTCCCTCTCTCCCTTGCTCTCTCTCTCAAAAATAAACATAAAAAGGTTTTAAAAAATCTTTAAAATTAAAATTAATTTGCAATTAATTTTAAAATTAAAATTAAAACATCTTTAAAGACTTTGCCTAGTTTTTAAGTGCCAACACCTTTGCATTTGAATACATTTTAACTTCTTTAAGGATTCTCTTCATCATATTCTTCCCTAATGTAGCCAGGTTTCTTTTTTAATCCTCCCAGGCCAGGAATTTATTGTGACTAAGTTCTTTTAAAGATAGAAGTTAAAACAGGGGGGCCTGGGTGGCTCAGTTGCACTCGCATCAGGCTCCCTGCTGTCAGTCAGCACAGAGCCTGCGTCAGATACTCTGCTGGCCTCCTCTGCCCCTCCCCTCTTCTCTCTCTCCCTCAAAATTAAATAAACATTTTAAAAAATTGAGAAAAAAAGTTAAAGCAGTATTAAATGCTACTTTTGATGTTCTCTGTTGCTTGATTTCTTTCTGCATCTCATAAAAACATGCTTCCTTTTTTATACATCTGGTGCAATCAACATTTCCTCACTTTCATGATCTATGCCAGTCACTGGTTATGTATCAACTAACTACTGTGTCCAGCCCAGTGTTACATGTGTGGAGGATATAAAATAACAAGTACACTGAATTATTAGCAGTTCAGCTACAACTCGATTACACGGCCGCGGAGGATGGAGAAATCACTGAGGGACAGAGCAGGCAAGAAAGGCTTCCTGCAAGAAGGTGGGGACTTGGACTGTGTCACAGAAGCAAGAGATAGTTGAGGGATTGAACAAGGAGCCAGGCCTGAGAAAATGGTTGTTTTTTTTTCTTAATGTTTATTTTTGAGAGAGAGAGAGAGAGAGAGAGAGAGAGAGACAGAGCATGAGCAGGGGAGGGGCAGAGAGAGGGGGAGATACAGAATCCGAAGCGGGCTCCAAGCTCTGAGCTGTCGGCACAGAGCCCGACATGGGGCTCGAGCTCACGAACTGCAAGATCATGACCTGAGCTGAAGTCAGACGCTTAAACCCACTGAGCCACCCAGGCGCCCCAAGGAAATGCTTTTCTGAATTGAATGTAAATGCTATAGGGTATTCCATTGAAGAACATAGGACAATGTATTGATCTAATCTCGTGTTGCTGGATACTTCACATGTTTCCAATTTCTGCTACCACAAAGAATGCTGTAGCAAACTTTCTCCTATGTGTCTTCTTATGCACAGGTGATAATATTTTAGGAGTGGAATTGCTGAGTCTTGAAGTATGTACATCTTTACTTTTATTGTACAAGAGGTTATAGAAATTTATATTCTCATTCGTGAATGAGAATTCCCACCACCTTGACAACACTTGAGTATTGTTGGGTTTTAAAATGTTTGTCCATCTAATGGGTATGAAATGGGATCTCTTTGAGGTTTTAATTTGCAGTTCCCTTACATGCCCCTTTCCGGTACTTCAACAAGCATCTATTAAGAGTCTCTCCTATGTCACAACCTGTTCCAAATACTAGGAATACTGAGATAGCTAATCCCTGGCCCCTACCCTTAGCAGCTTAACAGTCTGAGCGATTCTTTCCTGGGGAGACCTATCAGAATCATTTAAGGTGCATTTTCGAAAATGAGAGGTCTGAGGCAGGGCTCACATAGCCGCACTATGTGATTCCACGGTGATGCCGATGCTTACTTCCAGTTCTGAACCTCTGATCTCGTGGGAGGAGAAGCCTACTGTATTCAGTCTGGGCTCGTCTGTGTGGGCAGGGTGAGAGAGCCCAGCTCTTCGCCGGCCAGCACTATGGCATCCCTTTCATCCTGAGGTTCTTCTTACAATTTTATGTGAATGTCTCACTGGGTGTTGGAATGATTCATTTGTATCTATAAAGTACCTCAAAAGCAAACGCTAAACAAAATATAAGCAGAGACCAGATTTCCTGTAACTCCCAACTATCTGGGACAGCCGTAAACCTGGAAGGAAACAAACACAGAAACAAAAGCAGGGGGAGATGCTCACTGAGCGGTGCTGGAGGAAGGCACCCCGGGACTCCACACCACATCACCTCCCTCCCGTTAGTGCAGCCCCTGCCCCGTGCCGCGTTCTGGTCTCAGGATGGATGGTCGGCTGGACCCGACTTTTCAGAGGCTGACACACACGTGGAATGAAGTAGACGAAGAAAGAGAAGAGGGAAGAGAGAGAGAGGACATTGAGAGTGGGCCTTGAGGAGAAGTGGCAAAGGGGGAAAAAGGAAACAAAGTAGAGACAGTTTGCGATCAGGGGGCAGAGAGCATGTCATAGCGCAGTAGTCCTGGGGGCCTCCGTGTGCCGCTCTAAGAGCACATCACCTCTTACCAGTGGACAGTTGAGGAGGCGTGGCCCTTGTGTAGGAGGCATTGGGAAAGGGCAAACTAAATCTTCCTTAACCCTGGAGGCCGTCATGTGTAATGGGTTTTTGGTGTGTTTTCTGTCATCAAGAAAAGGCTAACCTATTTTCAGTGTACTATACACTGGGATGTGAAGGTATGTGCAAGGTTTTGAAGGTTTCATTCATCAAAGTAGTTAAAACTTAAGCACTGTGAACATTTCTGCTCTAGTTAGAAATTTTGCATATACGGGACAGTGTATAAAGCCAGATTGAAAACAAAACAAAGAAGGAAGGGGAAGGGAATTCATATTTATTTATTACCTGCCCTGTTTTTGTCCAGTCCTGTCAGCAGTGCTGAGCTAAAAATTATCCTCATTTTGCAGATGAGAACATCAGGATTTACAGAGCTAAAATATTTTGCCTATGGCCTCACCACTAATAAATGGTGGGGCTAGGAATTAAACCCATTTTTATCTGACTCCAGAGGCTGTGCTTTTTTCCACCATACCATACTGTCCTCTACCGTATTAGAATGTTTAGAATTGACAGCAAAATTCAAGAATCTCCAGGCTTTATTTTGGTAAGATTAAAACCCAAAAGTAATCCGTCTACCTGGTCAGATCTACAAAAGGCAATGAAAATTTGAAGGCAGTTCAACAAAATCTGGTAAGGCAGGGATGGTAAGTGGAGATACCGTTCTATTTTTAACGCCTTAAGTAGGGGGATACTTCTGAATTGGAAAACTTTGCTTTTATATTTCTTATAGGCAAGTCCTTTGGATGTGTGGTGTTTCACTTTCTAGTGGTTAGATTCCATGTGTCTCAAGGGTTTTGTGTGTAGTTAGTAAGATGGTGTAAGTAAGGGGTGGTCCAGTAATAAAGGGCAGACTTCCCTAGGTGGTTGGTATGCTCACTGTGGGGGCAGCCTGGGAATGAGATGTGAGCAAAATGCTTTTAGGAAGAGTTGACCTCAAATGGAGTCATCGTTGGAGGGGGAGTTTTCAGCAAGTCGACATAGAGTTAAGACTCTCTGCTAATAAGGCTTCTAGGAACTGGAGAGTCTGCAGAGGACTGAAAATGGAAACACAACTGTAACCACCACGAAGCCAAGGCGTGAGTATCTTCCCTACTAACCCAAGGACACAGCAATATATCGTTTGGAAGGTTCGGCGAAATGAAGTAATGGCTGACTGGTGAATAAGGATGAAAATATCTGATGATGTGACTCCCAGAGAAGCAATTATGGTTAACCCCTCATTTGTTTGGCATTTTCAAGGATTGAACTGTCCCACATAACTGAATTTTCCTGACAACTAAAACTTTCCTATTTATGTGCCTTGAATGTTTTCAACTATGCTTGGTGGAAATACTTCTGAAATTGGTTATCCAATTATCCTGCCTTCTTGAACAGAAGCTGCAAGAAATAACATTTCTTTAGATGCCTCTGAGTGCAAGTCTGAGGAGACCTGATTAAAAGAAGTTTAAGTAGTTAGGACCTGTAACGGTCTCACATAGCAAGGACTCCAGAGCTGGGCATTCCAGGGCTGATGAATTCAACAGCTCAGTGTTGCCAGGCTGACTTTCCCCTTATGGTCACAAGGTGGGGTGCACAGCTCCAAGCCTCGAGATCTCACATGATAAGATCTAGGCACAAATGCAACGGGGGCTTCTCCTTACACGTGTCTTTACTCAGAGAGGAAAATATTTCTCAGAAGACCCCTAGCTGACTTCCCCTTGGGCCTCATTGGCAGGACTGAGTCACATTTCTATGCCTTGGTCTCATGGAAGGCTGAGAGAGCAAATACCCAGCACTTTTGGGCTCTAGAGTGGAAGGAGGGCTCTGCCCATGGAGAATGGCTGTTGGTAGGGAACCAAGAGTGTCTGCCAGGTGGGGAGTGAACCAAGATGGGGAGTGAACGTCACTTACAGTATGGTAATAGCTTGAGGGATGGCTGGGCTTTTTGTTCTATGCTGAATGGCCCCAGGCTGAGATTATTTTTTATTTTCTAAGTCTGTTTATATTTATTATTCTCTCTCCTTCCTTTGTGCCAGACTGCTAGTTATCATTACTTGCTGTTAGTATACCTTGTCCTAATCTTGCCATAATTAGGGGTTTTTTTTCTGGAAAGGTCATATAATCAAACTTGTTAGACCTATGCCTGAAATGTTCTGAGTGAGTATCTGGCAGCTGTCCTATGGATCCCATACATGGTGTGGCATCGCTTTGGCCGTTCAAGGTCATTCTTCCATCGTGGAGGTCTTTGGAGAAGTGACAGATTTCTAGAGAGGCTTAGGAATTCAGATGCAACTTTAGTGAAGTCATCTTATGTGAAAGGATGAGCACTTGGGGACGCTTAACGCTTGTTTACTAGCGAAAGCGAAACTGCATCTGTCCCGTGTGAACCCCAGCATGGTTTGGAGAGAGGCAGCAAAAAATTTACTGATGCATATTCAGCTCCCCCTCCACGCCACATGGCTGCTGGGCGCTTAGAGAACACCACTAGCTCTGGGACTGTATGCAGTGGAGCTCATCACAGCAGTGACTATCCACCGTGAAGCAAGCTGGTACAGAGCCTCATGGTGCCTTCCTGCGCTCTGGCAGGGGGTGCCCTGTGAATGAATCCTGTGAAATGCTCAGGTTGTACAGAATTGGAAGTGTTTGGCAGTGACTTGTTTCAACAAGTTCTTGAAGAAAGCAATGCTTTGGAAAGTGGTTGTTGACATTATACTGAACAAGCGAGGGCCATCCTTTCCGTGGTTAGAGAGCTGACCAAAATTCAGTCTCTGTATACGGGAAGAAGGAAATAGGCAGCAGTTGTCCAACTAATCCTGACGAGTAACTGAACCAAATGGAGGGGTTCTACCCTGGGAATCAAACTTGAGCCGGTAGGTGGGTTGGGTTCAAAGGAAGCCAATAGTTAAAATATTCAATTCCGATATAGCCAATATGAGCCCAAACTGCATAGAGCCCTGGGAGTACCTTCAGAACAAGTTAGCTGTGCAAAGGCCTGCCGTCATTATTTTACTATGCGTCAGAAAATCACGAGTGAGGGGTGCCTGCCTGGCTCAGTCAGTAGAGCATGTGACTCTTGATCTCAGGGTTGTGAGTTCAAGCCCCACGTTGGGTGCGGAGATTACTTAAACGTGATATCTTTTTAAAAAATCATGAGTTAGCCTATAAGCAAGTGTTGAGAAGAACATTTGGAGATAAGGAAAACAAACTTTGTTGTGTTTTTTTTAAATTCTGACTAATTTGTACCATCCAAAACATTCTTTCAAGAAAAATGCAAAGCATTTTCATAAATATTTTAATTATTAACTCTTTCTTTTTTTTTTTTTTTTTTTAACATTTTTTATTTATTTTTGGGACAGAGAGAGACAGAGCATGAACGGGGGAGGGGCAGAGAGAGAGGGAGACACAGAATTGGAAACAGGCTCCAGGCTCCGAGCCATCAGCCCAGAGCCTGACGCGGGGCTCAAACTCACGGACCGCGAGATCGTGACCTGGCTGAAGTCGGACGCTTAACCGACTGCGCCACCCAGGCGCCCCTATTAACTCTTTCTTATGCATAGAACATTTTCAAAGAATCCATCCTTTCATTGATTCCTGACCGATACAGACAGGGTATGGTTTAGTTCAGTTGAGCAAGATAATTATATTTTTTGAATTTTATTTTCTCATGTGGATTACCGATTTTATGTCTCAAGTACTCTGACCATTCCTGCTTCACTGTTCATCTAGCTACTGTGTTCAGATTTTAATATTGGCTTCAACTATACTTTTTTAGAAAAAGCTCCATGGAGAAATAATCATGCAATCAGTGTTGTTTTTTCTGGGAATCGCGGTACATATCAGCATATAGCTGGCTGGAAATTTTTTTTTTTTTTTAAATCAGAACAATTCACTTGCCTGGGTAAATAAATTTACATTCACATTTTGAATTGTTTCTGATCTTAATTGGGCATTTAGGGGGTCAAAGTGGATGGTTCAGAACTAGGTGGGAAAATCATTTTTCAGCATGTCAAAATACCAGCAACTCATTTTCTACAAAACAAAATAACAGGAACAAAAAATATAACGTTTTCCAAAGCCCAGTAAGCTGATAGCTTGACAATCATGAAGCCTGTGGTATTCTCTGTATTACTTTGATACGAAATATGCCTATACTTACTTTAAATTGGTAAATTATTGCCATTGAATTCTGTTATTCAAAAATCACTGCATTTTTTAAGGGAAGCTCATGCATGTTAAATACTTTTCACCGGTGCTGTTGGTGATTGCTTTGGGGGTTAATGTGAATCTCATTTTATACTTGGAAATGTATATGTAATATAAACAATTGAAGCCAAATTAAACTATGTGTAAATAGGCATGCTTTCTAAAATTAGAGGAGATGAAATGAGTAATCAGAAAAGATATAAACTTAATTTTAGAAAGCAATATTTATTCAAAATGACTGAAGATGTTACAAATCCTGCTTTGTAATATAAAGGGACTCAAAGGGGCTTTCTGAATCAAATTATTTATAATTTAAGTTTGTTTTTCCTATTTTGTATTGTTTCCTATACGTTACTAAATCTCTGCTTTGGCACAAACAGGCATGTGCTGGCACCACACGGAGGCCCATGGAAAATGTGACTAACGAGTGGACATTCAAAGTCTTGCCACTTTTCTTGGGTTGTGGTGATTCATATGTAGAAACCCCCTGCAGCACTGAGTCAGAGTCAAATATATGCAGTGGTCTAAGACACTGAACAATTTTTTTTTGTTTCTTGTTTTCTGGGTTTTTTAAAAAGTTTGCTGCAAACCTGACTTTTCCTTCATGAAATCATTTTGGATGCTTAGAGGGCCTAGCCCAAGTCAAATGTCACCCTACACCGGCATGGTGACAGATGTGTAGCTATCTAGTATGTATTTTCTTTTCATATATTTGCCTCGTGTAGCCAAAAAGATGAATCTTGTACGTTCTTCACAGTAGAGACTTCAGAGAATGGTAACCGTGACACAGTGAATGTGTTGTGAGCAGGTTGCACCAGTATCATTAAGAGCAGGAGGCAATGGGAATTGCCTCCCATTAGAGAGAGCTCAGGATTTACACCATGGGACTAGATTCGAGCCCCACCTCCACCTAGCTGGGGCATGAGCAAGTTAATAAACCTCTTGGAGTCTCAAGTTTGTCTGTCTGCTAAATGCACATGGTAAAAATAATGTCTCCTTCATGGAATTATAACTATCAAATGAGATAAAGTATATAAAAGTACTCTGTAAAGCTAGGAAATTCTATACACATTTTTTCTCATTATCGTATTTTCGTAAATTGATGTCCCTGTCTGTTCTTTGCCCTAGAAGTGGTAACATTCATACAAATACACATTATATGCCTTGAGGAATGTGCTGCTGAAACAGTCTGTGTTTATAATGTTGCTTTGCCTCAAACTAAAAAGGAGTCATTTTATTTTTAAAAATTGAGTTAAAGGACCCTAAAATGAACAGACAAAGCACATAATACTTGTTAGCAGCAAACACTGGAATCAGGCTACCCTCAGTAGACATATGCAGTGTTCAGATTAGTCCCTGTTGGCGTTCCATTAAGGAGCCCCCACTGGTTTAGGAACTATATGTGGTAACACATCTGGAGATGCTTCAAACTGCTGAGTAGCAGAATTCACTGCTTGATTGGAAGTAAAGTGATAACTTTATTTTTTCTGGTAGTCCAGTGGCCATATCCTATAAAATATAAAGATTATCACCTGCCCCTCCTGCTCCCCATTCCAAATCCATTTTTTAAGGACAGCCTCCATCCCACCCCCTCCATCAAATTCTAGATGAGGAAGATACTGCCTGACCTTTGAAGAGTTTGTGATTTAATAGAGACTTTAAAAAAAATAATCAACTAACTTCCCTACTAAATACTGGACAAGGTAAATGCCATAGGAGGAATTCACATGGCTGGGAGTGCCCAGCTTCTGTGACCATTTCATAGCAGCAGCCACACATCATGCCTCATATTGGTTAAATTTATTTTTATGTGTGATTTTCACTTATGTGCCTAGATTGTAAACTCCTTGAAGTCAGGGAAGGCACTTTGGTATTTCTTGGCCCCTCTCTCCATATGTTTTACCTAAATCTCAAACCGTTTGTAGTTCAGATAGAGTCCTGTACCCAACATTCAAGTTTAACCCATACGTTGAAACCATAACTTTTTTTCCTTTCTTTTGTCTTTGCAGTCGACCTGCCCCTGTTTTTCCCTCGAGACCAGCCGACTCTCACATTCCAGTCTGTCTATCACTTTACCAACAGTGGACAGCTTTATTCCCAGGCCCAAAAAAATTATCCATACAGCCCCAGATGGGATGGAAATGAGATGGCCAAAAGAGCAAAGTAAGTGAATCCGTTGCTATTTCCTATAAATAGGAGCATTTTGTTTATCTAGTCCAGGGGTTGGCAAACCATTGCTTACAGGCTAAATCCCGTCCTATGCCTGTTTTTGTAAATAAAGTTTTATTGAAACATTGCCATGCCCCTTTCTTTACTTATTTTGCATGGCTGTTTGCATGGCTGCTAACATAGCAGAGTGAGAAATTACAACAGATCACATAGGACCTGCAAAGCAAAAAGTATTTGCTATTTTTCCCTTTACAGGAAAAGTTTGCCAACCCCTTATCTAGCCTCATCAGGTAGATTGTTTTTCTTTTTTTAATGGGTTACGGGATGTTTCTGAAATCTGTTTAGATTGGAGAAAAAGTACTAGATAGGAGTTAGAATAGTGGATAAATGATGTCGATGATGAAAATGTTAGCAACTACTTTCATATATATTTTTTTTTAATGGAAAATTTCACCTGATGGTAAACAAATAGGATTTTTGCAGTGAATACATGAATCCAGTACTGAGTTTTTCACGTGGAACTGTAATGTCTGAAGGAACAAAATGATTATATACCTCATTGTGTCTCTACAGCCATTGCCCAAAATAGGGCCTGTGTGTTCCTCGACTCAATAAATGGCTACACAAATAGCTTCGAACTATTAGAATCCACAGGGATGGTAGTAGGTTGGAAATTCAATAGAGGTTGAAGTTAGCTAGAGTTTGGAGTTTAGGGATTTAAGTACTGCACATGAACCTATCTGTGGAAAACATTCACGAGTCATATGGAATACGTAAATGTAGAAGTATGTTGAGTGTCCCTTGTGGATAAGACTTCAGTGTCTGGAACCCCAGTCTTCTTGAACCATGGCCTCCTAGACTGAAGCAACAGTGGCTTAAAGTCATAGTTTCCAAGAATCAATTATGGTTAGAGTGGCAGGTGGCTATTACTTTATCACTCACTCTGAACCACCATATGATCATACCTGTGAGCCCAGCTGAAGGATGATGAAATTCACAGAATCACACAAATGAAGAATACTTATTAAGCATCCTTTTCCTTCACTCCTTCTCTGTTTATTGAGCATCCCCCATGGCAGTGGGCTCCATGCTGGGGATACAGCGATAAACAAATTGAAAGTTGTCCACGTCTTCATGGAATTTGTAGCCCAGCAGGAGAGACCAAAGTCTTTATCATACCAAACTTCTGACAGTTTTAAGTACTGACAAAACCTGGCCTTCCAGACCTAGAATGTTCTCGATTAGTAGAACTTGTTGCTCTTGCTTCCCCTCCCTGACACCCTCCCCAGGGTGCCTCCTGGCATCCCCTGTACTTTCTGTAGTACAAAGCCTCCACCTAATCAGGATTGGGGCTCTGTTAAATAATGACAGGGCTGCTTTCTGTAGAAACACACACCTTCCCAGACTCATGTGGAATCCAGAATTGTTGTTATCTGAAACTTCAGTGTGCCCTTTCTCCCTGTATTTTCCCTTTTTATCCATGATGTCCAAGTCTGAAATTGTGTTTAAGGAAAACAACAGACATAATCAAATGTACCTAAGAACAATCATTGAGACTTTGGTATCTTGAAATAGACTTGAAGAAAGGGATTAAAAAGTAAGCTTTATGTTTGAGGTATTGCAGTTGTTTAATTGTCTGGGCTTTCCCTGTGTATATACAAGATCTGCCCTTAGAAGATGGGCTGTTATTTGTGGTACGTGCTATGGACTCTGAACCAGACATGTCCTTGTGGTTTCCATGGCAAAGCTGTGTGTGTGTGTCTGAACTAGACCTTTTAGCATGTATGAATTGAGTCTTTAAGGAGTTGCAGACCACGAGCCTATGATTTCAGTATAGGAATATCGTAAGTGAAGCCTGTTTATCTTAACAGATTGGTTCAGAGATGCAAGAGACATTTGCTTTATGTTAACACCAGTCTAAAGAAAACATCTGAAGTAACATTAAAAAAATCTGCTTCCTACTGTAGGGAAGATGGATTCATTTTAAATGTAATAAAAGAGAAAGCCAGCCACTCATCCTAGGAAGAAGAAATAGTTTAAAAGCTCGCTTCTTAAATTGAAGCGAGTAACTTTCCTGGGTTGTGTCACAAAGGCAGGTAATGGATAAACACAATCAGAGAACTGTCCATGCAGGATAGGCTTAAGATTGCTGGAGAAGGTTGGAGAGAAAGGACAGAAAGAGAGAAAGGTCAACTGTAGCATTCCTTCCACGCCCTGTTTCTTTGTCCTCTGAAAATATTGTATGTGCTCAGTGCGTAAAAGGCTATAATTCACTTGGAGAGCTCTGCCCATGACATAAACACTCTCACGGTTTATGAACAGCAGTAGAGCTCTCTGAGTGGAGTCAGCTGTTTATTCCCTCCTGTAGAGCAAAGTTCTAAACATGTGAACTCAGAAAGGACGCTTTCTGGCACTGATCCGAGCTTTTCCTATGACACGTGCTTCTTGCGCATGGCTGTCCGGCAAATTCTGTCCTCACAAGAAAAATGCCCTCTAATGACGGTGCACAGGCTCTGGGGTCACACATGCCCAGCTCCTATCACAGGTTCTAATCGAATAAGCTCTGCGGCCTTGGGCAGGGCCATTAATCTTTCTGAACTTCATCCTGTAAAACACGACTGTACTCCTCCCTATTGGATGGACCTGATATGAAGGGTCAGTCAACGAGTGGACATATGAAAGACTCTTGTGTTTAGCTTCTGCTTTGTTCCACTGGTGCCTTTGCTCACCCCTTCCCCTCGCCCTCTTTCTGCTCCTTCAGATCCTTCAGTGTTCTTCCCTGAGGTTTTCCCCGTCCATGCTAATACACAGGCAGCTTCTTCCACTCTTCCTAGTCTCAGTTGACTGTTGGTCATGTACAGATCTTCCTTAACTTACGAAAGGGTCATGTCCCTATAAACCCATCGTTATAGTTGAAAATATCATTCGTAAATAGAAAATGCATTTACTACGCCTAACCTACCCAACATCCTAGCTTAGCCCTGCACTTCCTTCAATGTGCTCAGGACACTTATATTAGCCACGGTTGGGCAAAATCATTGAACGCAAAGCTTATTTCATAATGTAGTGTTGAATATATCACATAATTTACTGAATACTGTACTGAAAGTGAAAGACAATATGGTTGTGTGAGTACAGAATGCTCGTATAAGTGTATCAGTTGTTCACCTTCGTGATCGAGGGGTGGACTTGGTGCTACAGCTCACTGCCTCTGCCCAGCATCACAAGAATCCTACCACCTGTCACTAGCCTGGGAAGAGATCAAAATTCAGAACTCAAAAGTACGGTTTCTACTGAATGCATGTTGCTTTTGCACCATCGTAAAGTCAAAAGATTGTTAAGTGGAACCATTGTAAGTCAGGGACCAGGTGTACTGCTGTGAAATCTCTTTTGTATTATCCTTTGATTTTTCACATCTTTATATTGTTTCCTTTCCTTAAATCGTGAGTTCTTTGAAGGCAGGGGCTTTGCGTATATATCTTTTGAAAGATATTTATTGCAGTGTAATTTACATACGGTGTCATGTACATGCAACAAAGTGGACAGGTTTAAGACTGTCTTTTGATGGAGTTTTGACAAAGTTACCTTCTATCCTTTCCAATTAGTCTCCTCATCGCCAGGACAGACACTGTCTGATTTCTATCACATGTCTTAGTTTTTTCTTTTCTAGATACTTCTTATAAATGGAATAGTACAGATCATACTCTTTTGTGTGTTTTTTTGTATTTAGCATAATTATTTTAAAATTATCGGTTATGGCATTCCTTTTTTACTGCTGAGGAATTTCCATTATAGAAATATATCATAATTTGTTAATCCATTCGTCTGCATATATATATTTTGGTTGTTTCCAGTTTGGGGACTTTATGAATTAAGCTGCTAAAGAACATTCTTATATAAGCCTTTTTCATAGACATATGGTTTCAATTCTTGAGTAAATAACTGGGATTGGGAGTATGTGTATGACTAACTTTATAAGAAACTGACAAATTTTTTATGAAGTCTTTATACCACTTTACACTCCCATGGGCAATATACAGGGTTCCATTTGTTCCATATCCTCTCCAACACTTGGTATTGTCAGTCTTTTTAATTTCAGCTATTCCAGAGGGGATGAAATGAGATTTCATTGTGTTTTTTTAATCTTGATTTCCTGATGATTAATGATGTTGATCATCTTTTCATGTGCTTATTGGTATGCCTTCTTTTAAGTAGCATCTGTTCAAATTTTGACTATATTTAATTGGGTTGTTGGTCTTTTTATTATTGAGTTTTAGGAGGTATTTATGTATTTGTCAGATTTATGTATTACAAGTATTTTCTCCCAATCTGTAGCTTGCCTTTTCATTTTCTTAATGATGTCTTTTGATGACAAGAAAGGTTTTATTTTTAATGAAATTTATTTTATTAACATTCTTTTTATGTTAATGCTTTTCGTAGCCTCATAATTATTTGTCTACCACGAGGTCATGAAGAGATTCTTCAACATTTTTTTCTTAGAAGCTTTCATTTTGGCTTGATATTGAGGTCTCTGATCCATCTCATCTCAAATTAAGTTCTGTGTATGGTATGAGGTAAAGGCTGAAGTCAATTGTTTATATATATCCAGGTATTCCAGCAACATGTGTTGAAAAAAACTTTTGTTTCTCTATTGAATCACCTTCATGCTTTTGTCAAAATAAATTGACTACATATGAGTGGGTCTATTTCTGGATACTCTGTTCTGTTTCATTGGTCTGTTTTTCTGTTTGGATACCAATACCAATATTTCTTAAAGTCAGGAAACGTAAATTCTTCAACTTTGTTCCTTTCGAAGATTGTTTTGGCTATTCTGGGTTCTTTGCATTTCCACATACATTTTAAAATTAATTTGCCAAGGGGCGCCTGGGTGGCGCAGTCGGTTAAGCGTCCGACTTCAGCCAGGTCACGATCTCGCGGTCCGTGAGTTCGAGCCCCGCGTCGGGCTCTGGGCTGATGGCTCGGAGCCTGGAGCCTGTTTCCGATTCTGTGTCTCCCTCTCTCTCTGCCCCTCCCCCGTTCATGCTCTGTCTCTGTCTGTCCCAAAAATAAATAAAAAACATTTAAAATAAATAAATAAATAAATAAAATAAAATAAAATTAATTTGCCAATTCCAACTCCATTTTCCCCTCAAAAAAAAAAAAAACAAAACAAAACACACCCCACTGAGATTTTGGTTGAGATGGTGTTAAATCTATAGATCAACCAGGGGAAAATTGGCATTTTAGCAATATTGAATCTTCCAGTCAATGAATAGGGTTTTATTTAGGTCTTCTTTAATTTTTCTGAAAAGTGTTTTGAGATTTCAGTGTAGAAAGCTTGTGTATTTTTTTAGTGATTTTACTTTTATTGCAAATGATAGTTTTTTTAGATTTTATTTCTGTCTTACTGCTAGTATATAGGAATACAAACAATTTTTCTGTGTTGACCTAGTGTCCTGTCACATTGCTAAATTCACAATTAGTACTAAATTCTAGTAGCTTTTTTGTGGTTTTCTTAGCATTTTTTACATAAACAATCATATCACTTCTTACGGCTTTACTTTTTATTTTCAATCTTTATAATTTTTATGGCTTTAAATTTCTTTTCCTTACCTAATTGCATTGGCTGGGATCTGTAGTTTAGTACACAGTGGTAAGATCAGATATCTGGCCTTATGTCTCCACATTAGGGTTGATGTTAGCAGTAAGTTTTATATAGATGTCTCTATCACACGAAGAAGTCCTCTTATATTACCACTTTGCTAAGAGTTTTTATCATGAATGGGGTGTTGAATTCTGTAGAATGCTTTTTCTGTATCTATTGGCCTGATCCTATGGTTTTGCTTTATTCTATTAAAGTGATAAATTACCTTAATTAGTTTTTGAATACTGGACCAACCTTGCATTCCAGGGGTAAATAAGCCTTCTCAGTCATGATATTTTATCCTTTTTTAGATTATTAGATTTGATTTGCTAACAGTGTGTTAAAATTTTTTACATGTTCGTGAGTGATACTGATTTGAAATTTCTTCTGTTGTCCTTGTCAGATTTTGATAAAAGCACCATGCTGGCTTCATAAAATGAACTGGCAATTTTTCCTTCCACCTTTGTTTGCTGAAAGAGTCTGTGTAGGTTTGGCACTGTTTTGTGTTTTTTTTAAATGTTTGATAGTTTTATTTAGGGAAAGAAATTCAAAGAAATCCTTACTAAATACAGGGATATTCACCATTTTTTCTTGTGTTGGTTTTAGCAAGTAGTGTTTCCTTTAAGTAAGTTGTCTAAGTTGTTGAAATGATCGGCGTGAGATTGTTGATAATATTCCCTCATTTTTCTTTTAATATCTGTGGGCTCTAGTGATAGAACTTCTTTCAGTCCTTATAGTGAAAGTTTCTATTCTTTTCTCTCCCCTTTTCTTAGAACAGTCTAGCTAGGGATTTATCATTTTTACTGATCTTTACAAAGAAAGCTATTTATTTTATTAATCTATGCTTTTCTCTTGGTTACTTCTACTATTTATTTTCAGTTTAATTTGTTCTCCTTTTTCAAGCTTCTTAGGATGGAAGCTGAAGTCAAAGCTGTGCCTGCATATGCCATCCAGGCACCTTTGCCTGCCCTGTGGACCTCACCATTCTCAGTGCACCCTCACACACCTTCATGGGATCATCTCAGCAGCCCCGTGGGGGGGGGGGGGGGAGGGGGGTACAGTGTAGAAATCCTCACTGTCCTTCATGCAGATAAAGAAACTTAGGCTCAGAGTGATTAAGTGTCTTTCCTGAGGGCACACAGCTAGCTTCTAATAGAGTCAGGGCTCAACACAGGGCCTCTGACTTTCTGTACATCTGTCCCCAGGCAGACAGATACAGTTCCCCTTTCTCTTTACCACTTGTCTGACTCAACCCCCTCAGAGGCCTGGCACTTGAATAACATAAATACAGAGAGGAAATGCATGTGGCAGTTAAGAGCACTGACCCTGAAGTCAGGACAGCTGGGTTGAAACCTGTCTCTGCCACTCACTATCTGTGTGACTTTGGGCAAATTCATAATCTCCCTGAAGTCTGTCCCCTTATCTATGAAATGGGGAATCTAGTTTTAGAGGGTGATTATGAGTATCAAATGGTGTGTATGGTGTTCCATTATTAACTGAGAGATTACCACACACTTAACAACTTAGAACAGCACAAATTATTATCTCACAGTTTCTATGGATTAGGAGTCTGGTTCAGCCTTCCTGGGTCTCTTTTCAGGGTCCCAAATGACTAAAATCAAGGTGTTGGCTGGGGCTGCTTTCTCATCTGAGGCCCGGGGCCTCTTCCAAGCGCATTCAGGTTGTTGGCAGAGTTTAGTTCCTTGTGGTTGTAGGACTGAGGTGCTGGTTGCTTTACAGGCTGTCAGCTGGAGGCCATTTCCTGCCATGTGGCCCCTCCACATCATCAAGCCAGCAGTGGTGCATCAAATCCTGCTGTTTCTAATCTCTGACTTTGGTGTCACTGACTTCTAGACTCAGATCATTCAAAGGGTTCATTTGATTAGGTCAGTCCTACTGTTAATCTCCCTTTCTTAAAGTCATCTGTTTCATGTAGCATAACATGAAACCATAGAAATGAAATCCAACATTTTCATAGTCCTGGGGATTATTATACAAGGGGTGAGAAATCTCAGGGGCCATCTTAGAATTCTGCTTCCCACACAGGGTGGTGTAGGTGAGTTGTCCAGCGTAGGGTCTGGCACGTCGTGAGCATTCAGTCAATGTTCACTATTAATGTCACTATCCGTGGAGGGAAAAATATTTTCAATTAAAGGATAGCAGAGTCAGCACTGCACCCAACTAAACAGTCCCCTGGCCTCAGTGACTTGGCCAGAGATTCTTAGATTCTAGGCTGCCCCGTCTATGCACACCATCACCTATGGCTGTATCTTCTTGGTGCCAGCCAGACCAGCTTAGAAAGTTGGAAAAATCCATACTTCAGTTGTTTAATCTACATAAAACCAACTGTCACTTTAAAAAAAACAAACAAACTGAACTTACTAGTTACCTACATTGGTATCTTGTATACAGCTTTAGATCTGTCTAGATGAATGGATCAGATGATTTTTTTTTGTAATCCTTTCTAGTCTGATAAATCTGTGAGTAGATGGAGCGAGTTTTCCATGAGCTTCATTGTGTAAAACATCAGGTTGATTCTAGAGGCCTAAGTAGTATCTGAGAATAGGATTTAACCCCAAACCACTCACTGCAATGGCTTGTCACAAATAAAACCCGTTATATAAATGGAATCACTTAAAGAATATTTCAAAAAATAGCTTCTCAGTCAACACATGGGAGTAATTCATGAACCTCCTAAAAACATTTGTTGTTTCCCTTCTTGCCTCAAGGTCAGAGAGTTGTTATTTTCTTATTTAGAAACCTATCCAAATGGTCCCAAAGCAGTCCGTAATTCACCATATGTTCTTCGCCATGCACACTTTTATAATTTGTCATCCAGTTGTCTTTGCAGAATAATTTTCTCTTTCAAGGGTTTTTAAAAGATTGTACATTCTGGACTATTTCAGGAATTTTTCACTGCTAATACCTATATATTCCCAAAGACACAGTTTTCTCCAAACTTGTCATTAGCTGCCAAATGCTTCAATCAGTCTTGGGCATCCGTCCTCTAAATACACTCAATAAAAATAGATCTCCTCTCCTTGATTCAAGAGAAGGGGGTTAGATGTCCCCACCTGATTTGCTGCCCATCCCCACCCTTACTGTGGCTCGAGGCCCCTTCGGGTCCTTCAGATGCCATGGAACTCAGTGTGGAAACCCCAGTTCAAAGAGGTTAGTACATGGTGTGGTCGCAGGAGCCGTGAGGCCTGAGAATTCTTTGGGACTAGGGGAAGACTCAGGGAGGGGTGTTGGTGAAGTGTAAGTGGTTATAATGTCAGCCTGTTATATGTGTTTGTCTTCCCAGAAATTAATCACTTACTTCTTTGCTTCCTTGTGGGTAGCTCCTTAAGGCAGCTCAAATTATGCTTTGTCCCTATTGAGATTTCATTGCAGAGTCAGGCCTCTCTCTGCAGTCCCCGTGCTTGGTCAGCTGGCCAGAGGGACACCCTGACATGTGTGACACCCATCAGTGTTACGGAAAACCCTGATGGGGACATTGCCACCCTCCCTCTCCCTGGACCGCTACCTCCCCTTCTCCCCGCTACCTCCCTGGGCCCCATCCCTCCTCCTGTTTATAGCCATATTTCTGGAACCCCCATCTGCACCCAAGGGTAGGGGGATGACCAGAAAGGTAAGGGTTGTGCCCAATTGTGATTGCTCACCCCCACAGCCCTTCTGCAAGGGGGAGCAGCTACAGAAGTGAGCCGCTCTGGGCCGAAAGAGTCATTGGCAGAAGGGAGGGCACCGAGGCAGGCAAAGCTACCAGGTTTGGCCTCTCAGGGTGCTGTGCCACAGTGATAGAACCTGCAGTTCCAGTGTTGCTATGATTCATGGGTTTTCTTTATTCTTTTATTTTGCCTTAAGTTCCCTTGGAAGAATTCCCTTTAAAAAATCCCAAACCCAGTCTCATCTTAGCTGAACTCCCCTCTGAAGAGAAGAGGGAATTTTCTGGTCCAGCCAGCACAGCTTGGGCCATCAGAGTGCCCTGGGAGGACAGGAACAGAACCAGGCTGGAACTGAGGAAGGCCGAGGTCCCCGAGCCTTCCCCTCACCCACATGCCCTGGGTTCCTGCGTGGGCAAGCACGCCTTTCCCTCCAGGGGTTTAGAAACGTAGACTCTGTGAAGAGAAAAGTAAAGCAAATAAATAACATGGAATTATTGGATCCTTGAACTCTCAGAGAGAATCATTTTGAAAAGTATCTTCAAGGGATTTGGTTTGTTTTTCCTTTCAGAAGAGAGAGCAACGGAGATGGAGAGGAATCCAGATCTGCCTGACGTCCAGGCATCCTCTCCAAATTGCGTAGGTCAGAGAGAACATGTTATTTATTAGAACCTGACATCTGTTGCTGTGAAATGATAAGCTCCCTTAAAAATCCTGGCCATCAATTACTGCTAATACAGCCCTCATCCCGACGGAGCTGTTTTACCATCCTTCCAGCCTTCACGAACCAGGCCGTACCAGGAACAGAGCAATTACAGCCCAGCTCAGCCTCCTTACTCCCCTCGGGCAGGACCCCTCAGGCCATCTTTTACAGGCCCTGCATCTGTGTCCCTGGCTTCTTTTGATTCCACTCTTTGGCCCTTCTGAGGTCTGCTTTAAGGACTGAACCCCACCCCACCCCCTTCGGATCCATCCTTCCATCCTGCTTTCTCAGTGGAAAACAGGGTTAGGGTTTACTTTCTGGTCTCATCGTGTAAGCCAGAAGAAACTGCACATGAGAAGAATAGCTGGAAGATCAGTACATCTTTGTCATGGACGTGAACTGTGTTATACTGTCGAATGCTACCAAGCGTTCAGGCGAGGATTCTGATGATCCCACCCAGCCATTGTGAAAATCTGATAACCAAGGACAGCTACCTCCTCGTTTGTGAGTTATGGTCACATGTTTTTCTTCCTTGGAAAAATAGATGTCTTACAGAGCTGAAAGCAAAGGATAGGAGAATTGGTTTGGGATTTTTATAGAATATCAAAGTAGAAACATACACTTAGCACTGGAAGCAGAGTTGCCTTTGAACTGTTGGAAGAAGAAATGTAACAGTAAGTAAAGACCATGCAAAAAAAGAGTGGCCTGGGAGCTAGGAGACCTGGGTCTGATCTGGGCACTCTCATCAATTGCCCGTGTGATCTTGGGAAGGAAACTTCACCTTGGCCTCAGTACCCTCATCTAAAAGCACTGGGCTGGTAACTGATGGTCACCAAGTTCCAGTATATTTTTGGGATTTTAAGTGAAAATTGTGTGTAAGTTATGTGCTTAGCATACTTTTTTATTCATGTTGAGAAAATTCCACCTCTGTTGCCAGAGGTCAGACACAAATTGAAAACATTACTAAATGGAATTAAGTACGCTCTGTACGCGATGCTTTTTTCTACAACCCATATCTGGTATTTATAGAACACCTCAGTTGCAGAACATGCACGCATATGCCCTGAACACACACCCAGTAAAATACTTCTAGATGTAATACATTTTCAGATGTCAAGTTAAAGCAGCTTCTTGGGAATTAGGCCTGACTGTTCAGATGTGTATGTTGGTTTCTGACAGGTGCCGCCAGGGCCGCTCAGGGCTGTCACGTGTGATGTGGAGTCCAGCCAAGGCAGGAGGGCCAAGCTGCTTGTTTCTATCACTTCACATTAAGGCATGAGTTCTAGAAAAAAAAAAAAAAAAAGGAAGCAGCAAAGAACAGTCAGGACCATCCATTCTGGGCACATCGTTAATGACAAGCAGAGGCCTTGTTTCTTCAGAAGTGGGATTCTGTCTTGTCTGTTGTCAGATCATTCTGGACGGGGGCCACCTGTGAAAATAAGTCTCGTGACTTGTTGAAGTAGCAGATTTATAGAGGTGAGCAGAAACAAGGAGCAGATACTGGGGCAGTCACCACTGCTCAGAGACTGGCAAAATTGCCAATATAGTGGAGCAAAGTTGGGCAGCCAAGCACAGGTGTATCCAGGAAGGTAGGTGTGACAGTGGGGACCAGTCTCGGCACACAGAGCTTGGAAGGAACCTTAGAAACCATCTCGTACAACTAAGGTTGAGTACAGTAGGCATTAACCACTGTGCTGGGAATTAAATGAAATAATTGGTATAAAACGCTTGGCACAGCAGCGGGCATGGACTTGGCAGCTCAGTTCATCTTTCTCATTTCCCGGAAGCAGTTGTTCAAGACCATACAGTACCATGATTAGAACGCTGTGCCCCAGGCCACCTCTGACCTCTCACCTTTACTCAGTCTGTTTCCGGCTTCCTTGCTCACAGGAGCCATATAGTGACATCAAGGGCTGGAGGTTAGCATGCCTGCATGCACACACCCAGCCACCTGCCCTGTGTGTGGCCTGGCCTTCTTCCTCACGGCTCACTTGGGGGCTGAGGGATGCTGTGGCCATGGGGAAAGCCTAGGGTATTCTTTTTCTGGTTGTTTTTTTTTTTTTTTTTTTTAAGGTTTACTTAGTTTTGAGAGAGAGAGAGAGAGAGACAGAGCGTGAGCAGGGGAGGGGCAGAGAGAGAGGGAGACACAGAATCCAAAGCAGGCTCCAGGCTCTGAGCTGTCAGCACAGAGCCCGATGTGGGGCCGAAACTCATGAACCACGAGATCATGACCTGAGCCGAAGTTGGACGCTTAACCGACTGAGCCACCCAAGTGCTCCAGAAAGCCCAGGGTATTCTTGAGCAGAAATAGTTCTTCTGGGAGGATAAAGACCTGGCACTGAGCACCTTTGAGGGAACTAAATATTCCTGTGGCCAAACGTATCACGAGAATCAGTGGACGGAAGAAGAATGGGGGTGTCGTAATGGAGCGGGCCAAAGAATGGATGCTGCTTCTTGGCCTCCAAACTAGCAGGAAGGCTGCACATGGAGAAGAGGATGAAAAATTCCAGTGACTCTTATCTTCCCAGACAGACAGAACTGCTGGCACTTAGTCATGCCTAATGGAAAATGGAAGCCAAGAAAGCAGAAGCGAAGCCGGAGTGATCAAGGGTCGCCCTTAATCCAGAGTCGCTTCTGAGGAGAAAAAGGGGCGTGTCTCCTTGTGTGCCCTGGATGGTCAGGGCTGGGCTTCCGGGTAGAGATGCTGTGGCTGTCAGGAGAGCAGGCTTCAGAGTAGCCATGATTGTAAGAACCCAGCGTAATGGTGGTTTCTGCCGTTAAGTTACTGCTGGTACTTCATTTGGAAAACACTTAGGAGTTATATATATGACATACAGAGTATGTGCAAAGCACAAGAGACACACAACACACCCAGTTTGAAGAGCCCCAACTTCAAAGCCTGCTGATCAATCTTGGAGCGGTTCATCACCAGTTGAGATTCCATTCTGGCAGTGGGGCCACCCATGACATTAACTACTTAGCACACTGAGTATGAGTCAGGATTGCAAAGCAGGAAGCTCTGTCGCTCTTCTACAAATCAAAAATCAAAATTTAGGAGACCAGAATTTTCCATTATTGATCATTTTAAGGAGCATATCATCTTTAAATGGTCATTATTCCTGTCGTCCAAAAAAAGTGAAATTTACAAGAACATACATGTAAACGCATGACTGTTGTTGTCTCAGCATAAATGATAGCGGATCACGCAGTTTCTTCTGATCATCTTATAGATGATGAGGAGGAGGAGGAAGAGGATAAATGTGTACTGGCTGCCTACACTGTACCAGCATAACTCCAAATGCTTCATATATGTTAATTCCTATACTTCTCTTAACAACCCTGTGAGATCAATACTGCCATTATACCTAGTTGATAGATTATGAAGGCTGTGTGCCTTGTTGGGGAAAGGGAATTCATTGGTCTTCTAGGCTTCTCTCTTGGGTAGCATAGGCTTGCGCAGCAGGCTGTAGGCAGTGCCTTCAAGTCGCTTCCTGGGTAGAGATGTTAAATGTTGGCAGGTGTCCCTGTGTGTGTTTGGGGGTGGGAGTAGGGGTGATGTGGGGAAAGGTGTCTTGGACCAGTCTTCTCATATTCCCACCCTCTTTCTTCAGAACATTCTCGAGGACAGTTGGCAGAGTGAAGACCGCCTCCGTGGTCTGAGAACTTGTCTCACCAAATAAGAGCAAGCCCTCTTTTAGAGAGTTTTTCTTCCAGGAGCATTGCTAAAAGTGGGAACTTCAGCTGTCCCTTGTGGTGTGACTTGAGATGGCCATGGCAGGTGTGATGGTAACTGACCAAATACTCCCTGCTCTGGTGAGTCTGAGGACCACAGCATTGGAGCTGGAAGGCAATCCAGCTGCCTGGCTTTGAAAGTGAAGCAAAGAAGACCCAGGAAAGGAAGCCCAAGGTCACACAAATATTCAGAATTTGAGTCTAAACTTAAGTCTGGGTCTGTGCTCCTGGGCTCTTCAGGAATAATTTAGGGGATGTGAAATTCCCAGCAGACTTGTTTAGTTGAACATTTGCTCTGGGTACTTGATCACAGTCGTCTCCAGGTCTCCATCTGGCTGTGTGTCCTTTGGTGCTGCCATACCTAGCTTTATGCTTGACTCATTCTCTCCTTGAGGCAGAGTTTGTTAAGCCCCTAAGAGCAAGATCACCACTGGTAGGGAGTTAGTGGCACTATCTTAGGCCAGTTTGATCTTGGCCCTCCCCGTTGGTGCCTCCTTGCTGATCTCTTTGCCCCACCCTTGCCAAGTGTTCTGTGGTTGAGATGGAAAAATCCACCTTAGAGCAGATGGCTTTTAACCTCAGTTTCAGAAGAATAATTTGTCCACGGAACATGAGGTGAAATTTAAAACAACACAGGGCGTAGGTTTGAGCAGAACAGCACCCTTGGGCTTAAGAGTGACTTTGACCTATTCCTCCCAGACTAGAATGATTATCCAGCTGCCAGAGAGTTCTTAGAGGAATCACTTTACTAAATGGTGTCACTGGTGAAGTGGTATTAGCCCTAAGACCAGCTTTATCTGCACACTCTAAAAGCAAACCTGACCGTGCAGGCTGAGCTTGCCCACGTGGAAGCTGGGAGCAGCGATCATGGGATCTTCCACTCTTTTTATTTTCTTGTTCTTGCCACAACCTGTCATGAGACCAAGAAAACTTGTTTTGAAAATGCTTGACAGCCAAAACAACCTGTTCCCAAGCCCTGGACCAGAGGGTTTGCCCTCTCTGACCATTTATGTACTGTTAGAGGTTTGACTAGCTGCTGCCTGGAAAAAATGAATATGCTGTTTTCTTCTCGTATTGTTCACAGACAAGTGCCAGTGGCTTCACGGGTCCTTTTTTCCCTTTTTTTCCAGCCCTTCACCAGAGACATTTTAAAACTGTGCCTGAGTCTCACTGATGAATGAACCTTAGCAGCATATACTTATGAGGATATAACCAATGGTTACCTGTCTGCAAGCCGAGCTTGATATGTGGGTTGTGTTTCCCAGTCCTATTAGACTTTAACCTGTGATTTTCCACTTGCATTTTGGTCCTCTTTGGAGTTAAATGTGAGAGTCAGACTCTCCAGTTACCCCAGGGGCTAGTTTGTCCTTTCACACTGGTGACTCTAAGGCCTGCAGGAGCATCTCTGTTCCTCCCCACAAACCGTGCAGGTCTTGGTCTTGGATGGTCTTGGGTGGGTCCTGTGACTGTGAAGGAGTCACGTCACTCCTCCTCTGAAAATACAGGGGTGGGACTAGAACGAGAATTGGCAGACAACAGCCAGCTGCCTGTTTTTACAAATAAAGTTTTATTGGAACACAGCCATACCCATTCATTTACATATCGTCCGGGGCTCCTATCACTACAAGGGCAGAGGCAGATTGTAGAAACAGAGTATATGGCCTACAAAACAAACTTTTTACTATCTGGCCCTTTACAGGCAAAGTTTGCTGGTCCCTGGACTAGATGATCTTTAGGGTTTTCAAATCCAACTCCCTATGACTTTTGAACTTGTGGCAGGCAGTGCTTTTATAGCATGAGCTGCTGAAGTAACTAATAAGGGTCTTAACTCTCTCTTCCCTGTAGTAGTTAAAAGCATGTTTTGAGATTGTTGAAATCTACAACAGGTGGGGACTTACTCTGTTTATTTTTACAGTTTATTTTGCTGTACGTCTGAGTTTGCTTATTGGTCTGAGGTCTCTGGCACCCACGGTGTTCACCAATTTTGGAAAAAAGACAGCCAGCTGCAGGTCTGACTGCATTCAGTGACATGGTTCAAGGTGGGCCATCTGTACCCCACGGAAAGGAACACAGATTCGTCGACTTGATAACCATGACAGGAAAAGGGAGCCAGACACTGCCTTGAGAGCCTGTGTGGCTGCCCAAACCCACCCACCTATGTTCTGTCCCTGAGTCTGAGCTGTAGGATGGGGTGGGAATAACCCGGAGTGGTGGGGTAGGTTGGTGGCTGTGGTAAGAAAAACAGAAATGAGTCCTGAAGATGCCTTAAAAAATTCAGAGACCAGGGGAAAACTACATCTTCTTCCCCCATTAGCAGTCCAAACAAGATTCTCTTTTTTTTATGTTGATTTATTTTTGAGAGAAAGAGAGCACGTAAGCAGGGGAGGGGCAGAGAGAGAGAGGGAGACAGAGAATCCCAAGCAGGCTCCATGCTGTCAGCAAAGAGCCTGGTGCATGGCTCAAACTCACGAACCGTGAGATCATGACCTGAGCCGAAATCAAGAGTTGGATGTTTAACCGACTGAGCCACCCAGGCGCCCCAAGATCCTAATTTATAAAATTTGCGTCCTAGTGACATGCATCCCCTATGCACATGCCAGATGCACAAGAGAGAACCCAAAGTACAGAAATGAATGGTTCTCTTCTCAGGGCCACTCTGGTCTATAAAGAACTTTTGTGCAGACTAGAAAAGGTGTCCCCTTTGCATTGGTTCAGAGCAGAGTTCGACTAATAGCTTTGAGTTAAAAACAAACAAACAAAAAAAACCCACAACAGTCTGTTTCTCTGCGCACATAGCCCCTGGAGCACACAGCTTACAAGTAGAGCAAGAGTGAACTTTCAGTCCCCACTTGCTCGCTCAGCTAGATGCCTTTGTGCGGAGTAGAAGCTGTACTCCCAAATGCATCAGCCACTCCTGATCCCTGGTATCCTAGAAGTCTGCGGGGTCTTCTCCCAGGGGCCTTGCTGGACAGTGACACATTCATGCTGCTTGGCGTTGGTTTCTGAGACCACAGCGGCCTCAGCTGGCCCCTAGCCTGCCCATTAATACCTGTCCCTGTCAGCAGTGCCCAGGCCAAGGGTGGCTCAGAGTCTCAGGGCTGGCAGAGGGGCGCCCCACGGCCAGAAGCACTAAGACTTGGTCTCCTCCCAACAGACACCAGAGACCCTGATCTATGTTAGGCGCTGCTTTTGGAGAGCCCACGTCCTGGCTCTTCTTTGGCAATTTCTGACCCGAAACTGGCCGTCAACTTCAGGAATGCACATGATTTTCCAGAGCTATAGCTCACAGGTGATACGCTAGCAGCACAAATGGGTGAGGCGGTCCAGAATAGACAAGCTCACAGTGGTGGGAGCTGACCTCACTCCCGAGGCATTGGGTTACGCGTTGCCCAGTGTGCGCGGTGACGCCGTTCCGGGACACCCCTCCTGCAGAGGGTGTGCTGTCAGAGTGGTTTTCAGTAGGCTGTTATGAACTCCCCATGGGTGAGACGGCTTTGTGGTCAGATATGATTTCCAGCTCTCAGCTCACAGTGGGAATTGCATTTGGGCCAGCTGTGTGGGCAAATTTTGAAAGATTCCTAACCTACCTTTTTCATTTCATATCTAGCAGCGGCCCCCAGCAGTTTGGAGGCTGGAGGATTGGGAAGAAAGAGAGGCTGGGAGCCCACAGTAGCCAAGAACTTAATATCTACTTCCTGTCCTCTTTCTTGGTTCTGAAAGTCCACTGGGAACAAGAGGAAATGTAGTTTGTCAGTGTTCTGAGCCCCTAAAGCGTGCAGAGCACCGTGCTAAGGAACAGAGGCCTGCGTACAAGGGCACTTCTCTCTGTGCCCTAGAAAGATGCCCTAGGGAGGAAAAGGGTGGGATGTGGGCATCAGTGCCACCACTCCTCGTGGGGAAGGGTAGTCCAGTGAAGCCGGCACTGGGGAAGGGCCCTGTAGTTACCTTGGGACCAGAGGCCTGGGAACTGAGAGGAAGAAAGCTGGCAGTTAGCAAATGGTTTTGATTTTTAAAACATACTGCTTCAAATCACCAGGCACACGATGATGCCCTTCACTTTTCGCTACAGATGCTGTGGGTAAACATAGGGCCCTTCCAGTGGACTGTGAGTGCCTCAGAGCCGTGGCCATCCTGCTCCAAGCCTGTGGGCACACAAAGCGCAGGAGACCTCCCAGGGAAAGCACTGCGCTGCCACAGGGCACTAGCTTGTGTCCACATCCCCCTCTGCCTTGACCACACAGCTGACCTTGGGCCAGCTACCTGTTCTCTCCAAGTCTGTTTCTTCATGTATCCAGTGGCAGGAGAGCAGTGGTATCTATTTTCATACACTTGATTGTTGCTTGCATTAAAATGAAGGGTTGTTGTTTTTTTTTAATGTTCATTTAGTTAGTTTTGAGAGAAGGACAGAGTGAGCAGGGCTGGGCAGAGAGGGGGAGAATCCCAAGCAGGTCAGCGCAGATCCTGACGCGGGGCTCAATCCCACAAACCACAAGATCGTGACCTGAGCCGAAATCAAGAGTCAGACACTTAACCGACTGAACCACCCAGGCGCCCAAAATGAGGTTATTTTAAAAGCATATTATAAACTAGAAAATACCAAGTATCAAGTTAGTTCATTCATTTATTCAACAAATATTAAATGCCTACTAGGTACAGGCACTATGTAGTCAATAGTCCCAGGTATTCCAGACCCTCTTATAAACAGAAGCTGTTCCATCGATGTTTCTTTTTTTTTTATTTTTATTTTTTTAACATTTACTATTGAGAGACAGAGCATGAGCATGGGAGGGGTGGAGAGAGGAGGAGACACAGAATCTGAAGGAGGCTCCAGGCCTTGTGCTGTTGGCACAGAGCCCGACGCGGGGCTCGAACTCAAAAACCGCGAGATCATGACCTGAGCCAAAGTCAGACGCTTAACCGACTGAGCCACCCAGGAGCCCCTATCGATGTTTCTTGAATTAAAGTGAAGCAGGAGTTGCCTAGAGTGTGTTCATGCAGCCGTGTGGTGGGAGCAGAGGGCAGGCGGAAAGGAAACTAACATGGTTTGAGTTCTTACCACGTGCCTGGCACGGGTTCCTCACGACAGCCACGTGAGTCCTATGGGAACTCCATGGAGACCCAGGATGGTTAAGTAGCTTCCCCAGAGACACACAGGTACTAAGTGACAGATGCATATTTAAACTCAGTTCTGACTCCAAAATCCACCTCTTCCCTCTGGGCAGTAAGAGTGGTTGCAGAGTGCTCTTCTTGCCACAGAATGAGACCAGCCTGTTCCCTCTCTAACCTCTCTGATTTTCCTTCTTCCAAATATCCCCCAGATCAATGACTCAGGCCAGATCCTAGCCAAAAATGGTCACTCTTGCTTCTAGGCCAGAAAGTGGGACTCGTGTGAAAGCAAAGCAGGGTGAGGCTCTATGACCACAGGCCAAAACCTCATGTTCACAAGGGCACAGGTTTTAGGAAAACAATAGCCTTTGATGCCTGCTCAGGATTCCTTCAATGGTAAGGCCCCAGGAGGCAACTCTCACCCAAACAACGTACTCTTGGCAAAGGGAGGGTGGGTGTCTTTTCAGGCATAAAGCTACCAGCAAGGACCCAGAAATCACTCAAGGGAGTTGTTGATTTCCCTAGGGGATCTAGCTTTTGGAAATAAACTTAGCAAAGGATTCCATTGGCCTCCATCCTGAGGCCTGTCTTGCCTCTAACACCTTGGAGGGGAGGGAGATCATGGAACTTTTGTCCTTACGTAGGTTACCAGCTCAGCAACTGAGGCGTCCTTTTCTCAAGTTTAGCACCAGCTATTTATTCTGATAAAGAATTGGTAAAAAAACAAAACAAAACAGAACTAGTGAGGTTACTGTTTGGCTTGGTTTCCAAAAACCAGTCCCTGCAATTGGCAGTTATTTCCTAGACTTAATAGGTGTAGGAAAAAAGGACCTTTGTTGATGGTCAAGCATTTAACAGAAAATGAGAGTATTTCTGTGTTACTGAGGTACAGCTCCCAAAAATGAACACAGAGGCATCCAGGTGGGGTGGATCGTCAGAAGGATAGGGAATCTACAAGGCTGCGTTCAAAGCTGAGCAGACCCAGGGCTCCAGAGCCAGCAACACCAGAGAACTCCTGCCCACAGTGCTCAGGAAGGCAGCCTGGCCTTGGGGCCTGGGGCACGTGGTGGAGGCCTCGGCTGCCCCCACCATTCAGTTCACAAGGCCTCAAACATCTCCTCCCCCTGAGAGTGATCGCAGAGGCAGACAATGACATGGCTACAAAAGACATCAACCTACAACCCCAACACAGTTTAGGTAGGGTGTTTTGTTCCAGAAGACACAAGTAGCACCCATGGGCGGGGGTTCCCAGGGGGTAGATTTCAGTTTAGAATAAGGCAAAACACTGTAACTATTAGACATGCCTTTAGGTAATGTGCTCTCCCTCATGAAAGGTATTCAGGCCAGCACTAGAGGGTCACCCCCTCAGAAGTACTGTTAAGGCAAGCCCTGCCTTGCGCAGGATCCTAAGATCTCCTCCACTGTGTCTCTGGTTAGTACCGAATGAGCGGCTCCACAGTTGGAGCTTTAGAGACCGGCACATGCCGTGGCTGGGGGTGGCAGCAGCAGGCTTTGTGGAGGGCCTGATGCTTATGCCAGGCCTTGAGGGCAGGTGGGTAGGTTTGGGTAGGAAGGGAGGGCTCCAGCATGTTGCAGGGTCCAGGAAAGTTCCCTTTACCTGCAAAGCAAATGCACTCCTACTTAACTGGCTCCCAGAGTTGCAAAGGGGAATTAATTATTGTTTGTGATACACTTTAAGATTCCCCGATGAAAGACCTTATATAAATGCAAATTCTTATTATTGTCATTAAAGGTGCTAGACGTCTGGCCTGCTGGCTAATGCCCTGGTATAGCTCTGAGAAGAAAAGAAAGCAAACTCCCCGCAGAACGTTTGCTCTGGTTGCTCCAGAGCGCTAGCAGTGAGGAGAAGCAGGTCAAGGAGGGCTTGGCCCATGACTGCGAAAGTGAAGCCATCCAACCCTGACCAGAATTAGCATGCAGCTCTCTGCTCTAAGAGTCAAGTGTCTGTGTACCTCCGAGGGCCAGGGCCCTGCTCAGATTCATTCCCTGATCGCCGCAGGATCCGGCCTGTTACTAGAGCAGGAGCTATCCATGACCCAGTGAGTGTTTGCTTGTCTACTGGTCTGAAGGATGGAAGGAAGGTGGCCAGGATAGATGCTGGCCACCCAATGTTGGGGTCCTATGTCAGATCTAGAGACAAAGGGCGAGATCTAGAAACCTCAGACATGTGTGATATCCCTGACAATACTTATTAAGGCTTTGAGAGAACCCCTCTAGCAAAGCACAGGGAGAGGTCATTCATTAATTACTGTTTCCACGTAAGCCACTGTCTCTGGCTAAAGTGGTTGGATTGCTACCAAAGTAATAATAATAATAACAACAACAACAATAATAATAATAATAATAATGAGTGGATAGTAGTGTTTTAGACCTGGAAGCGAACTCAGAAGCCATCCCTTCACTTTCCAGATGAGGCAGTGTGGGGTGCGGAGAGGTGAGGTGGCCCATCCCAAGTCGCATAGCCAGTAAGAAGCAGAGCCAGGATCACACTTCAGGCCTCCCCATTCCTAGTCTACAGCTCAATTATGTCAAGATAATAATACCTCCCATTTTATAGCACTTTCCAGACATCGTACTTCTCAACAACCCTGGAGATTTTAAGATCCCAAATGACCTCACTATTAAAGGACCTTCTGCCCTCTGCTCTTCTGGGGCTCATTATTTGGAGAACATTTATGATGCCTCTTATGTGCACCTGGGTAGATTGCACATGTCCTCCCCGTACTTTCTTTTCCTTCTCGCGGACATTCAGAGTAGGCCTCATTCTTCACGCAGGTGCTTTAGTACTTCCGGGAACCCGAGGGACAAACGAGAGGGAGGCCAAGCTCATCCCTTTGTCCCTTGTCATTGCAGTCATGATTCTACTGAAAAGCCACCCGATGCAGGTCCCTAGAGGGGGACTAAAGATACCAGTCAACACCTCTAGACACATAAACCTACAAGAGGGAGGGCCATTTAGCAGGGGTTTGTAAGAACGAACGTGAGCTGGCAGTAAGTAACTCTCTGAATTCATTCCTGGGCTGTCGGCCGTTCGGTGCTAATGGAGGAGACCCAAATGTAGCTAACCTGGTGCTTGGGAGGGGAGGATCGCCAAAGCAGAGCACTGGAGAAATCCCCGAACGCGAAGAGGAGTCCGAGTGACTCGGTGTCACACGGCAGCCCCAGAGGTAGGGCCCCGGCCTCCACACGCCATCTCCAGCTCTCTCTCCTCTGGGAACCATGGCGGTGTGGAGAAAACGTGTCCTTTGGAGTCCAGCAGCTAGCAGCTCTGGATTTATAAATAGCATTGCCACCAGTTACCTGCGTGATCTTAGAAAGCTGCTTTGCGTCTCTGAATCATAGATTTCTCATTGGCAGAAACAGAGATAATAATACCTCCCCGGCAGTAGGCCCATCAGGAGAAGTTAAACGTAAAATAATATAGATGGAAACAAATAGCATGAAGTCTAGCACGTAGCAGGCACCCTCCCTCCTTTAATACTTATGGCTTCCAGGTTTTTTGTTTTTGTTTTTCTTTTTAACCGCAATCCACGGGAAGATATTTATTTTATAACCTAATTCTGTCTCTATAACTAAAACAAAAGTTTCGTGAAAAACTGTTTCCCCTCGCCACATGTGATACACTCTGACTTTATTTTGTTTCACGTTAATGCTGCTTGGGACCCACTAAATTGATTTCAAAACGCACTGCAACCGTGATACCAATCATTTGAACCAGCCCATTTGATACCACGTGTGGATCTCATTTACCCACGTTGTGTGTCCTTCATTTCCTTCCAGCCCTGGCTCTCTGTAGCTGGCACACAGGGCCAGAGCTGCCCGTGCACAGCATGCACAGGGCCCCGGGCTTGGTGCAGGGTGCAAAGAGCCCTACGGAGCAGGTGGGCTCCTCCCCCGTGCTCCCCCCCACCCTCCGCGGTGCCCCTCAGAATGACTGAGAGGACCCATAAGGCTCCCCGCCTGCCACGGTTCTGCCTCCTGCCAGCCTGCTGGAGAAGTTCGCTACGCTCCCAGCCCAGCATGGCCCACCTGAAGTTTCTGTCAAGGCCCCCGGAGCCCAGCAGGGAGGGTGGGCCTCGGGCAGCCTCTCCCATTGAATAGTTCCTTCCTTTGGAATCGCTGCTCTCCCATCTGTGAGCCCCGAGAGCCAGATGTCTGCGGATCTTATTTCAGCTGCCAGGCAGGGGGATTAGAATAGAAAGAAGAGGGACCCTGGCCATCCTTGCTGCCCCTCCTCTCGGTCTGCAAGGGGTACCTGTGAACACCCAGCTTGGGGGGGGGGGGGGGGCGGTGCGGCGAATACTCAGAGAGCTGGAGTGATGAAAAGCTGGGCCCAGAAGCAGCAGGCAGGGGCCCGGGCATCCACGGAAGACATGAGCTGCAGCCTCCAGATGCCGAGTCTAAGTGGAGAACCCAAATTCACAGCCAGGCAAACACCACTTTAAAGCTCCAGGGAGACTCTCTAGGGAGGACAGGATTGTTTATGCCCCAAAGAGTCAATCTCCTAAGTGTTTCCCTGGCACTGTGGGGGTCTGGCACTCTCCTGCGGAGGCTGATGCCTGGCAGTGCTGAGCGGGAGCCTTGAGGCACAATCCCCACTGGAGTGTGACTTGGGGCCTCGGACACACACTCCCACTCCGCATGGCCAGCTCGGCTGGGACCCTGAGCACTTCCTCTTTGAGGTCTATCCTTTGGTTTTTCCCCCTTTGCTGACTAAGAAGGGGAGAGTAATCCGTGACTTTGGCAGTGACTCACTGCCATCAGATGGGCGGTCAGCGTCTCCCCAGCACAGGTGAGCGTAGGAGTAGCTCTCGTCCTGGCCAGGCCTGTGGAGGGATCCCGACACCCTTCACGGGCATCCACACAGCCATCCGTGGGAGCAGCGCTCAGCTTCTATTCGTGCAGCCCTGGGCAGAGGGAGCAGAAGACCGGTGCCCGCCGCCGAGGCACCTGCCATCTGAGGCACAGTGAGGGAAACAGGATGAGCACAGGACTGTGGCTCTGCTCTGGGTCCCCAGGCAGTGCCACACTCCCTAGGCCCCCCCCCCCCCCCACCGCCCCGACACCCGCTGTCCGGCTTCAGCCCAGCCAGGTGCACCCCTTCCTCTCAGCCCCCTCCCCACCCAGGGGCCCAGGCCTTTCTCAGTGGCCACAAGGTACCCCCTCCTCCCAGCCTCTCATCGAATAGGTTCAGGATGCAAACAGCATCAGGCTGAGAGGAATGTGAGCACTGCCCCTTAGCTCCAGGGCCTCCAGCTGGCCGTGGGCACTTCATTCACTCATGCACCAAGTTAGCATTCACTTGCTGTGAGGCCCGCAGGAAGGTGAGCACCACTGGGCAGTAAGGACGAACCATCCCTAAATTCTGCTGTCCAGAGACTTACAGAGAAAACCTGTACTAACAGCCATGACTGTCGTGTACTGTGTTAGAGGAGCCACCATTTTCTCCGGCTCTCAGTTTTCCCTTCCCTGTAGTGATTGGACTATATGACCTCTGAGATTTCCTTTTGTTCCAAAATGTTCTAATTCTAAAGTACGTCTTTAAGCCAAATGTCTACGTTCGTTAGAAATATTTATTGCATTGCTGTGTGTTGAGCCCCACACCAAACCTGGGATGCCAAAAGGCGGTTGAATATGACCGTCTTGCCGTCGAGGAGTGTGTGGTGGCTATGGAAGAACGGTTGGAATGTGACGGATGTGTGCCCCCAGAGATGGGGCCCAGTGGAGGATGGGAGCCCTGTGGCTGGGGGAGGGTCAGGAGCCCATAAGGACTACCCGTCCCTCCCTCTCGTTTGGCCAGCTGACCTCTGCTGTCCTCCTTGGCCGCCTTCTCATGCACTGTGCCAGAGGGTTCCCAGGGGGCAGAGATACCTGCAGCCCTGGGGACAAGGCCTCACTCCTGCAGTTGCAGAAGCTGGCTGCAAGCTTCTGTAGCCCAAAGGAACTGGCCAGGCTCCAGAGGGCCTCCTTGGAGGGCCTCAGAAGGAGAGAGAACCACTAGGTAATTTTGATCATTTTAGTAAGCATTTAAAAATACCCTGTGATTTAGAAGGAGCCAGATTCCATCCCAATACTTTGATGTCTAGAAATGGATCTCAGTTGGTTGGTTGTTGAAGTCCTCCTAAAACAGCATTTGATTTAATTCAACACATACTGAGACTACAGTCTCAGCCCGTCGGCAGTCTCACAGGCGAGGAGCCTGAGCTGCACAAGACATCGTCTAGACACCAATCTAAACATTCCAGACTCGAGTCAGACCATGGCTGGGCCTGAGGTTGGAGGCCCGGTGTGCCGTGGAATCCAGCGGAGGGGAGATTGCTTCCAGCTGGGGGTGGGGGCTGCCGCCCGAAACTGTGAGCTCATGATGCTGTGTTCCCAGCAAGATATCAAGCCTTTGCATCTCAAGCGTGTTGATTTTCTTGTTTTGCAAGTTCAGACCCCCTAAAAATGAAGCAGCCGTGCTCAAGGATCGACACATTTAGGGAGATTGTGTGAACCAGTTACAACCACTTGTTTGTTCCTAGAGCCCACGCCAGAGAGCCAGGCGGACATCGCCTGGGGCGCAGCTACAAAATAAGCTTCCATTGTGCCAGTCCCTTGCCCACCAAGGCGCCCAGAGTCGGATGGGCAGACTTCACAGGGGCCTTTGGAGGGTTTGGGATGAAGGGCATTGGAGTAGACGCAGGTCTCTTTGTAGAGATCCTATTTTAAGGTTGACTCCTCTGACACGAGGAGAGTAACCTCAGATGAGTCAGTATTTACAGTGGCCCGTCCAGGACAATGAGGACCAGGCAAGACCACGAGAAATGATTAGCAGGACTTTGTCTCACTATTTACAGGACTGCTTTGATTTTCAGACCACAATCGGTTTTCATATGACTGATTAAAAACATGTGCCAGTTGAAGTCACAGCTGCAGCAGAAAAGTGGGGAAAGAAATGGGCCTTAGATGTTTTGGAACTTGCCTCTCTTTGCAAAAATGCATTCTGACTTGATTTATATTTCCTTGATTTCCTGACAACGAGGGTCGTGTCCCCAAACCACTTCTCCCACCCCGCCCCTCTCCACCACCACGTTGGCCTGACTCTGGCAGACATCCTAAGGCTCATCTC
The DNA here is from genome assembly GCF_028018385.1 of Neofelis nebulosa. NCBI lineage: Eukaryota > Metazoa > Chordata > Mammalia > Carnivora > Felidae > Neofelis > Neofelis nebulosa. The sequence goes on from NC_080790.1 coordinate 22,858,148, forward strand.
ATGATTGCCCAGAGAAAAAAGATTTTCGAATTCCAAAAAGAGACTACCAAGCCCTGTTTTGGAAGAAGATAATCGTTTAGGCTTTTATACAATACAAAGTCCCAAGTAAGCAAGGCTGAAGGCAGCAAGACCCCAGGGTCTCCTGCCTGTGGGAAGATGTGCCCCAGTGGCACCAGGATCAGGGCACCACTGGGCACGTGAACTCACTAAGCCTGCGTTTTCCTGCCTGCAGACAGAGAGTGGGGCTTCCTGCCACACTGATAGCCATGCTTCACCCGCTCCACGGGGCCCCTTCCCCTTCGCCAGAGTCCCCAACCCGTTTGGGCCTTGTTTTCTGTTTCTGTTATAATTTTCTTAAAGCCATATCAGTTCACATGTTCAAATGTGGATTTTTATTCGTTTGAAAATATCCATTGAATAAATACAGAACTGCAATTCCCGTAGGGAAAACCCCTATAGATGAGCCCTTTTTGGACACAGTTCCTAAATGCCTTCACCCGAAGGCGTCTGCAGATTTCCCTAATGGTCCCTGTCATAACTTTCCAGAACCCCTTCCCCAGAACACGCCGGTTATTAACAACCTGCTGTGGAGCCTCCCCTCGGGACGGCACAGGGACGGCTGGGGAACTGGTCTTCCGTCCCTGTCGTGCGCTGCCTGTGGTGCCACTAAACGTCTCCTCAGGGCCCTGCAGTGTTCATCGCTGACCCTGTCTTGTTTGTGAAAAGGCGCCGCAGATGGTAACAGCCACCACTACCGCCTTTCCGCACTGCCACCGCCTATGACACGCTGGGCCCTGGGCTTGGCTGGGGCCCTCACTGAACGGGTGAAGAATTAAGACACAAAGAAGTTAAATGGCTTGCTCAAGGTCACGTGGGCGTTTCAGAACCATAAGTAGGTGGCACTAAGAGACCATCAGGTATAAATCTTCCTGTTCCGGGTGAGGACACTGAGTCCCGGTTCCGGATGACACAACAAGCCAAGGCCTGCACTAGAACCTATGTCTCCGTGGTTCGGTACTCCTTCCACCTGACCCACGGACTACCCCTTACGATACCTGGTGACCTGAACAGAAGGCCTGTGTGGGGACCCAGCCAACTTGGGCGCCCCCATCACGGGCCGCCAGAGCCCTGTGATTCTTAAACATCCCTCTAGTTCACGGCTGCAGCTTCCTCCCTGACCAAGCCTTTGACCAGAGCTACACACAGGAACACAGCCAGCAGCTTGGGCAGAAGACAAAGAGGGTGCCGGTGGCTGTGACCGCACAGCCCATCCTTAGATAACCCAAGCGTGCCGCTGGCACCTCCGGACTGGATTTTAAGAGATGCGCTGTGTCCCGAAAAGTTTGGCTGGGTGTCCCCCCCCACCCCCCCGAGACTGGCCATCTCTGTCCCTCCGACTGCCCCGCTCAATGTGATAAGCGAGAGATCATCCAACAAGCCGTGACAGAAAGGATGAACCGAGGGCAAGGACCCTATGTCCTCTTCTTCCACACAGGGGCTCCCTCTTCTGCTGCCCCCACAGACTCAGAGCCTCTCCCCTCAGACCCAGCTCCGTCCCCACGGTAACCATTGACATCTACTGATCATCTGTGACGCCAGGCACCAGGCCCCAAGTGCTCACTTGGGCCATCTCATTGAACCCTCATGAGGATTACCCTTTAAGGCAATTGAAGGTTATTTTTCCGCTTTTGTAGTTGAAGAAATTAAAGCCGGAGAGGTGAGTCACTTGCCCAAGCGATAGAGCCAGTAAAGAGCAGCGTCGGCCCTCGAGCCCAGGTGTGCTGGCTCCGGAGCGCACACGACACTCACCCCCGCAGCCTTCACAGCCCACGGCCTACAGGGCTCTGCTCTGTAGATGAAGGATCTGACTCCTCGAGAAGGGAAGAGATTTCCTGCCGAGCGCCCGTTCCCTGACTCCTGGACCGAGGGGTCTGTCTGCCGCACTCCCTGTCGGGCCCGGGAGCCGAGGCCTGGCCGGTAGCCACTCCTGCTCTGAATTCATGGAAAACCTACCCAGCCGCAGCCTGGGGTCCGTTCTTCAAGCTTCATTCTTCCTACTTGAGACTCTGGGATTGGACTGAGCTGTGATTTTATAAAACCCGGAGCAGAGGGACTGAGACCAGTGAAGGTCAGAACCTTACTTTGTCCTAAGGCATATTCAGCTCGAATTTGGTCTAAAAATAAATTCCCTTCCAGCGTGAATAGAAATGATGAGTTTGACTGACTCAAGGCCTCTCTCCCCACGGGTCCTCCCGGCCAGTTAGCGCGGAGGCAAGGAGACCTCCCCTCCCCTCCCCTGCCGCACACTTACACTTTAAAGCGTGCCATACGTTTTGTCTTTGGGTCAAAGAGTTTTTCAAAAGGTGATAGATGACTAGTGCCTTTGGCAGGCTATACCCTGGGCACTTCTCCATTTTCTCTGATAAGAAGTGAAATAAATGAAAACAGCACTTTAAAAAAAATAAATCTATAAATGGGTGGGAGCCAGTTGTCATTTTCCCCTTCCTCCTCCTCCCTCTCCCTGAACTGGCTTCGTGAGGAGCCCAGTGGGGCAGCGCCCGCTGACAACAGCCGGCAGCCTCATGCCTTTAAATAGCCCTTCTCCACACTGCTTCCCCTTCTCGTCACACAGCTCGCCCTGGAGGGAAAGCCCAGGACAGAACAGGAAACTTTAGAACTTTCTGAAGAAGGAAAGAACTTAACTCTAAAGCTTGCTCCCTCTTGCCAAGACCTTTTGGTCTAAGGAGCTGGTAGTGTTGCAGCCCCTACCCCAGAAGTTTCCGAGGAAGAACAGCCAATCAGATTTGTTTGGGGACCCGTGGGACTCTGGACCTGAAGCGAGAGGGAGGGAGGGGGCGGGCCCCAGGCCCAGCCAGTGTCATCCACTCATCGGGTGCCTTTCGGGGGGCCGACTCGTAACTTGGGGAGGGGGCACCACCCTGCCCAGTGGTTCTGGGGTTGGCTGTGCTCCACAGGACACCTCAGGCAGCAAAGCAAGTACAGTGGACGTCGGCAGCAGCCTGTCAATCGCTGACTGTCAAGGATGGGCCACCAGGCTGTCCTCCAGTGAACACATGCATGTCGCTGGGCGAACAGCAGCAAATGAAACATGGGTGGGGAAGGAGTGGCCCACACACTGGGTGGCTGCAGACAGTTGACAAGATCCCTTCCTACACTGTCCCGTGCAAGCGTCACGTGGGGTTGGACCCGTCACCCCTGCTCGCGGTGGGAGGCACAGCCCAGGGCCTCGCATGCCCTGCCAGCCTCGCTCTAGGTCTGTGGCTCTCTGGACCCCACGCAGCCCCTCCTGTCCATCAGGACAACTGTGGTGGTGCAACTGGCAGGAAAGGGCTTTGAGGTCACGGGTCCCAGAGACGGTGACAGCGTGGCCGGCTCAGGCCCGTGTTAAGCAGGATGTGGATGGAGGAGGCTGCTCTATCCTTCAAAGTGTTGGCGTAATTGGAAGTCTGAGAACGGACTGCAGTCTCTTCTTCGGTGCCTGCGTGTCACATTTGTCTGCCTTCTGAGGCTACTCTCTCACCTTCTCGAACAGCGTGCAATGGACATGCGTTAACACCTCCTGCAACCCGGTGGCCATCCGTAGTTACCTTAATTGCAGCCGTGAAGGTCTCGCTGAGGGGCCAGCTGAGGATGCTGTCGACGGGATGGCCTGTGGGGTCACTGAAAGATGTGCTCCCTGCTTTCCAGGGCCCACCGCGCAGCCCGGCAAGTATGACATGTAGCGTACGTGACAGATGCTGGGAGAAGCGCAAAGGGAGAGAACCTCTTGGTAGCCAGGGAGGACTTGACATTTGACCTGAGCACGAGTAAAGCCCAGAGGTGGAAAATGGCATGTGTGAGGAAGAGCAGGGGGCCAGATTGGAGCGGGGGGGGCTTGCATCCTGGGCCATGCGTGGGCGTCGGGGAGTCTGTGACCTCCCCCAATTCCAGGAGGCTGGAGGGCATACCTGCAATTTTTCTGGAAGAGGATCCTTAGCTTTCTTAGCTTCCCAGGGGAGGGGTGCATGCGCCCCAGAATGGAAGGGCAAACACAGCTTTTTTAACATGTCGGAGCCAGATAGTGACAATCGTGGAGTGCCAGGCTGCAAGTCCGGGGAACATGCAGGGTCGTGGTTGGGGTAGCGACAGGGATGCGCACTCGAAGAAAAGGTCTCTACTTGCAGCAGAAGGGTGAAGCAAGCCCGTGCCCGGGGGGAGAAACAGCCTTGTGCAGCAGCTCTGTTGAAAGGTAGTAAGACCTGGAGCCAGGGGGTGTCACAAAGGACGGAGGGACGTTGTGGAGGAGGAGGAAGAACATCAGGATGAATTCACCGCAGGGCTTTAGGGAGCCATGGGAGCCGTGGAAACAGGGTTCTGTTACGGAAGCACAGATGGGCCAAAGCAAGTTCAAAGACCTAATATCGGGGAGCCCTTCGTTCGGAGCACACTGGTTTGAATTACAGAGACATCCAGATCGCAGTGTCCCGCAGGTGGCTGGAACGTGGGGCCGGAAGTCTGGGAGGGAAATGAGGGCGGAGGGGCCCAGATTGCGTGCTTCTGTGCTAAGGAGGCTGAGGCTGAGAATGGGGTGTGAGGGGCTGGGGCGGTGAGGGGGCGGGGGGGGGGCCAAGATGGGAGGGTCCCGGTGAGAGAGCTCATCCGGGGAGCGCGGCAAGGAGAAGGGAGGTAGGAGACCTAGGATGTGGGATGTCACGCCGGAGAAGAGCTTCCTGAGAGAGGAGGCAGCACATAAAGGCCACGCTGAGGCCGCGGAGGCCAGGCCTGCAAAAGCCAGACACAGTGGCGACATTGGAAAGAAGTTTCAGTTGACTTGGTATTGGGGCAGCAGGAGGGCAGTCGGGTGTCGTTGTAACTGCACTGTGGGACCCCAGGGCCTGTTGAATCGTGGAGGGCCACTCACCCCTGCACCGTGGGAGCCCTGTTTGCGGCCTTTGTGGTACTGGTAGCGACAGGGCCTCTCGGTGGCCCGTCCTAGTTCATGTTGTGATTCTGAATGAGCCGCTCTGGATAAGTAAGGTGTGACTACCCTGCCCTCATGTGAGCCGGGGGTGGGGAGAGAGAAGTAGGAGGCAAGCCTGGGTGACCAGGGGCCGAGGGCGCCTACCCCGCCCCTCCACTTCCTACCTCACCTTTTGTCTTATGGCAGAGCTTTGAGTTTCCCAGCTCACAGCAAGCCACGCCTTGCCCCCCGTCCCTGCTCTGGCTGTTTCTTGCCTAGAATACTCCTAATGCCTACTCCCTCTCCAACGTCACTGACGGTGCGAGCCTGGTGCCTCACGGTGCCTCCACAGGAGCCCTTACCGCCTCGGCTGGCACTGTTTATGTGTTTGTCTTCTCCTGTAAACTGGGATCTCCTGTGCGGCAGGGGCCCCGTCTAGGTCACCTCGAAGCCCCTTGCACCGCATACCGTGCCTGGCAGTGTGGGCCCATGTAGGACGTGGAGCCTGTCTCTACAGATTCAAATCTGGGTTCCAGAAAGGCCAGACGGTCTGCCCCAGATCCCGTCGCCAGACTGTGACTGACCAAGGAACGTTCTCTTGGTATCCAGCCTGGCTTTCTTTCCAGTAGACCAAACTGCACATGTATTTGGAAATAAGTGGAGACCATGGAACGCTTAGAAATCCATTTTCTTAGACCCTCTTTGTCTCATCCAACTGAATGAAGAGTACAATTCTCTTTATACTTCAGCTCACAGAAACGACTGGGTGGCTGACTTGGCCACTGTCTGGCTTGTCGCGGGGATCAGGCCCGTCTTTGGCCCGGGAAAAGCAGAGGGAGACTGAGCACTGATGTCTAATAGGAACTGGCCGCCAGGAAGGTCTGCATACGGGTCCTTGAAATGTCCACACAAGATAGCACAGTAGTGAACTGTGTGTACCTCCCTTGGAAAAATCCAGAGGGCTTTGCATCAGCAGGGAAGGGAAATCCAACCCCAGATGCACGAACAATAAATAACAACTGTTCTGAGTTAGGTTGAAAGCTCTGAGTTGCACTTTTTTTCAAGTTGTTTGTGCTAACCACAACTTTTTTCTCCCCCTCTTTCCCACCAGGGCTTATTTCAAAACCTTTGTCCCTCAGTTCCAGGAGGCAGCGTTTGCCAATGGAAAGCTCTAGGAAACACCAGTCTTGAGAAGCGGCCAGCCAGACTGCTCTGTCCACATGCGTGTCAGCACATATGGCGGCTTCCTGGAAGCCGCTTGGAATGCCTTCATGGCACCGTTTTGCTCACACAGCGGCTTTGCACGCCCCGCCTGGGACCCAAACTGAAGCTGGCCGGCGGCAACCTGGCCCCCACCTCCGGCTGCTCCCTCTTTGTTTCCTTCAGTATATTTCTAGTTGGAAGAAATAAAATCACAAATTATGACAAACTATTTTTCCGGGGAAAGGAAGACACCACGAATGCACACACCCTTATTCCAGGAAAGCCTTTGTCTCCAAGACCTTGTTTAAGTTTTAACATTAAAACCCCCTTTACTTTTATTTGTCCCTAAAACTAGTGTCACGAGTGTGTGTGTGTGTGTGTGTGTGTGTGTGTGTGTGCGCGCGCGTGCGTTTTACACCCAACATTTCCCACTTGGGGCAGTTCTCCATCGAGAAAGGTGCTGCCTGAATGAATCTGACCACCCTGCGTGGTTTCAGCCACCCAGCAAGCCAGGCCCAAGACTGGGGCTCAGGAACAACTGGGCCCAGCACCCCCACCCCCACCCCTCCAGCTCCCTGAGTGGGCACCCTGTGCAGAGTTTGCTGAATCAGCCAGTGAATCCGTCCTTCCCTCTCTCACGTCACCCCTCCCTAGGCTGATAGGAGGCCTACTTGGGCTCATGCGGCCTGGTGTAAATCCTACCAGGAAGACAAAGGTTGGGTGCTGTGGGCCATCACTGGCGTATGTGTGATATCCAGGCTCAGGCCTGGCGGCTGGGGAAGATACCCTGAGCAAGTTCCGTTTTTCCTATATTTATGGATTATGGATTGTCAGGACTCCTCTTGTTTCCACCCCCAGCCCTTCACCCCTGCCGCCCCCTTAAGTACACAGAGAGAACTATGACCCAAGAGCTACAGAAACTCTCCCAGCAAATTGGGATGGGAGCAAGCCTGGAGTTGGGGGCCAGGCCTCTCCATACCATCACACGACTTTTCTTAGCTCCCTCACAAGTTGAGTACAGCCACCCTGACCACTTTATAAGATTGCCACTTTCGCTTAGCATTGTCCCATCCTGAAGGCTTTCAACACGGGATGTCGGACCTACGCACCGAGGTGAGAGAAGCCAGCAGCTGGCCTGCAGGGCCTGTACCCGTACTTCACCCACCTGCCTTCCCAGGCGAAGGTGAAGCCCCAGCCCACCTGTAGGGTTTCACGGGGCCTTGCACTGTTCCCCTTGGTTCCCCTTTTATCATGTGAGCCTGAAAGGGGACCAGCCCAGGGCCCTCATGGGGGCCCGTGAGGGATCTCTCTCCTTCCTGTATTCTCCAGCTCCCAGGAGGGAGGGGAATGGCTGGGGCAGAGCCCCCGCCCCGGCCAGCCACCAGCTGGAGGACCGCCCAGCTCCGGGTTCTTACACCGCGTGGGTGCTTTGCCCCCTGCCCCGAAACCTTGGGAACTCCCATGACAGAGAAGAGCCCAGTGCCCTGTGTCCACACCCCAGCTCTGCCAGCAGCTGGCTGTGTAACCTTGAGTAAGTCCCTTCTCTACGTAATACAAAGACTTGGCTCATCAGGACCCCCCAGGGAGCTTTTTCAGAGCCGCTGCTCTGGACGCCCCTGCAGTTCTGCTGGATCAGTTCTCACCCATCGGGGCCAGGACATCTGGATTGTGATAAAACTCCCCTGATGATTATTCTGAGCCCAAAGCCAGCCGACCACTCTGGAGCCTCTTCTGCCCCTGGCCGGCCGACAGTCCACTCTCCCTCCATGCGACCGGGGGCCAAGCCTCATTCTCTCTGCTCCGTGACGCTGTCGCCCAGGATTGCTATGGCTGTGCCGCCCCCCCCCCCCCATGGAGGGGCATGGGTAGGGCTCACTGCCCACAGAGCCAAGACTCGACTGAGTCAGGGCTTCAGATCCAGTTGGGGGATTCAGCGCCGGTTCCAGCAGAGGGTGGTTGGTAGTTGTGGGGCGGGGTCAGGTCACGTGGCCTGGACCCTCGGCACTTCAAGCGACCAGTCAGTAGTGACACCAGCCAGTAGCGGGCCGTGTGATCTGGGAATGGCCCTCCCGCCCCTGCCAACCTCTAGGGGTGCATATCTGCTCAGGCCCACCAGGCTGCTGACAATACACCCACACGCCTGCCAAGCAAGGCACGGCGTGCCTGGGAAGTGCTGTCACACACTTCGTCTCAGCATCTCCACCGCAGACCTGTGAAGTAAGCCCCTGAGTAGAGGTTTCCACAGATGAGGAAACAAGAACAGAGAGGTTAGGTGAGTTGCCCACAACCACCAGCCAGTCAGTGCCAGGGTCAGGATTCGACCCAGGCTCCCGGCTCTGGACCCGCAGTGCCGTGTCTCATGTACGTCCCCATCTCTCTCGTAAAACAAACACACTTTTTTCTTTCCCAGAGAAGGATGATGTGCCATGTATAGGTCTGTGAGCACGAGGAGTATATGAATCTTAAAAAGACTTGCGTCTCCCTTACCACAGGGGGAGGGTTTGGGCTGCTTTTCGTAGGAGGAACCAAACAACCGAAGGTGACAATAGCCTCTTCGTGTGGCAAATGCTAAGGATTCAAAACCAGCATCTGTGAGTTTCCCCTCTGCCCTGACAGCAACAGAAGCAAGCGGTGCTTGTAAATGGATGACAGTCACCTGTGTGTTTTTAAACACTTCTTGCTAGTTCAGCCAATCGTCACGCGTTGTACCTGCGTACAGAGTACAGCCCGGGACTAATTAGTAAATGGCTATAAAACGCTTTGAAGAAGAAAAGTGCCATTTATAAGAGCACATTATTATTACCTCATAAAACCCGTCTCCAGCTTAGTCAGCTCTTGTCATTTCGGTTGAATCTTTAGCTCTGCACGGACAAGGAAAAGGACTCCGATGTGTTGACTAGCAATACCCGGGCTTCTCCCGGGAGGTCCGGGACGGAGGTGCAAGAGACCTGGGCTGTTCGTGTTCAGCCTTCTCTCAGCCGCTCGGCTTCCTGAGGACCCACTGCCTCCAGCCTGATGTCATGGGGCTCCATGACAGAGCCCGTTTGCTCCTGGGAATGAATTGGAAAGAGCGTGAACTTGAGGAGAGAGACTTTTTCTTTTTTAATATTTACTTTTGAGAGAGAGAGTGTGTGTGTGTATGTGTGTCAACAGGAGAGGAACAGAAAGAGAGGGAGACACAGAATCAGAAGCAGGCTCCGGGCTCTGAGCTGTCAGCACAGAGCCCGACGCGGGGCTCGAATTCATGAACCACAAGATCATGACCTGAGCCGAAGTCGACGCTTAACCTACTGAGCCACCCAGGCACCCCGAGGAGAGAGACTTCTATTTGACTCCCGGCTCTGCCCACTTGGTGGCTGGCAAATATTTGACAGGCAGTTCTTCAGCAGTCTTTAAAAGGACGAAAAAAACAGGAGGGGCGTGACTTGCACTGTTTGCCAGTTTCCACGGTGTAAATACCCCTACTGTGATCGATTTCAAGCTACCAGCGTGAGGTCCCTGGATGCAGACGGGGGAGAAGCAGGGAGGGTGCTTGTGGGAGCCTCAGCCAGGGTAAACAGACCCCAGGGTGGGTCTTCCCTTAATCTCTGGGAGTTCTGTTTTCTCATCTGTAAAATGGGAGTAAACACCTGCCTCCTAGGGTTGTGAAGATACAATGTACCTAAAGCACCGACTATGGTGCTTGGCCCACGGGAAGGTTTGATAAAAAGCGGCTATTATTGCAGACCAGAAAGATGATTTTCTGATGTTGACTTTGGCCTTTTTCTGAAAAGTCAGAATGCCCCTGTTGAGCAGTCCTGCCCAACGAATGTGGCCTTCGGAAGAGTGGCCCTGTCTGGATCACCGGGAAGACAAAATTATGAGTCCTCTTGATCGTAACGAGCGAGCGATGGGAAGTGTCTGTGGGCGCCCCCACCCCCGCCACGCTGGGTCAGCGTGCTGCTCTGCGTAGCGCTTGAGAACAAACACCCGCGTGACCTGCTTATCCGCCCTGGAGCCTGCTCTGTCACAGGCAGGAAAATCAGAGCAGCACAGGTCACTTTTGCTTCTGACTCAGTTTCGGTTCCTGACGGCCACAGACTCTTGTTTTGCAGGCACGGCCTTGGTAGAGAAATCACCACATTCGGCTCGCCTCTTGCTTGAGCCTATAAATAGTGCCAGCCCCAGAAACTGCCCCAGTTCACGGGGACTGGCCCGTCCCACGTTCTCCTTCACGCGAATGTTAAAAACACCATCTCACGGTCAGATGGCGTCTCACGCTATTCATGGCATCACAACGAAGTCGTTGATGCTTTTTGAAATGAAAGCAAGAGAAGAAGCCTCACCTTTTTGTTTATGCATCTGTAGTAATTATGCGCAGTGAGTAGAGTAAAAGGAGAGGGGACCAGATGCCAAGTAGAAATGGGTCCTGGGCAGGGGGTAATGGTGGTGGCTATCCCCATGGAGCTGTAAGTAACGTTCCGTGCTAGCTACTTTTTGTACACTGTCTTTTTTAATCCTCAAGACAACTAAATGAGGTAGGTGCTCTTATCCCCATTTCGTAGATCCAGAAACTGAGCCTCAAGGAAGCTAAATAACTCACCTGAGGACAGGAAGCTGGTATATTTACCTATTCATTCATCCCTGCTGCTTTCTGTCCCTCCTTCCCTCCTTCCTTCCCTTTCTCCTCCTCTCCCTGTCCATCCCCGGTCCTCATTACACAAAGGCAATGAGCCCAGGGCTTGGTTTCTTTCCACTTCCCTTATCAAGCTTCTCCACATGGAGAGAGATTTATTGAGCATCTATCTTATACGAGACGTTCATATCCTGGTTTCTGCCATTTTCCGCAGGAGGAGAGGGGCTTGGGGTGGTCGGGCCTGGGTCAGGTCAGGTGGAAGCCGGGGTTGGCCCTAGGTCTGCTGGTTCCAAGGCTTCACCACCTGGGGTTCTGTGTGTCCGTGTGCCCTCTGCTGCAGGATGCTCTGAAGCAGTCCTTGTGCAGGCAGATGGGCCTGTCTGTGTGGCTACAGAAATCCATAGAAATACCAACTGACTTGCAGATGACTGAGCCAGGGCCAGCCCACTGTTGGAAAAAAATCTGAGTTTGTGCCACATTCTCAGGTTAAAGCCCAGGACACACTTGGTTGAAACGATGGCCTGACATCTGGGGAAAACTAGATGGGAATGGTTGTGGCAGTTATTAAGGAAGGGCACCGGCCTGTTTCCAAAAGCACAGGATCCATGAACGGATTCCAGGGCAAGTAAGAAAGAACTCCAAGCATTATTTCCTAACATAACTCGTGTTCTCCTGCTTCAGGGCTCCCATGTCACTCCTCCATTCATCTCTGACCCTTTTGGAAGAGCCACGCTTTATAAGTCTGAGAGGTCAAGCTTGGGGTTATGATGAATTATGACTAATTGTGACAATAAAAGTAACCCCACAGGCAACCCAGGAATGACCAGAATGACCCTCCCTGGGCTGGGCCAGTTGCCACGTTGGGGTGAACCGCATGGCATGTGGAAGGTGTGACAGATATGTGTTCCTCCAGAATAGAGCCCATCACCCACTTCTTCAACACCAGCTAGGAGCTGTCCCTCTACAGAAGTCTCCTCACTCCATCCCCTGTGAGCCCAGTTAGGAGTCACCCAAGAGAACTCATCCCTTTCCACTCCACGATCGTACTTTTGCTGCAAAACGGGACTCCCCAGCTGGCAATGACCTCTGGCCGTCTGAGCAGGTGGTGGGGGGTATTAATAGTGACGAAAGCCCTCTCGAGCATCATGCATGAGATCCCAGGCCCTGTTCTGGGTCCTTTGCATCCATTGCCTTCTTGGCCCTTCAGAGAGCTGATAGGCCACCACTGCAGAGAGCCGAAGGCAGGTATCGGGGCTCTAAGGGCAATTCCTGGGCAGGCCAGAAACCATTTGGGTATAACAGTGCCTGCAGAATAAGAGTGCCACCTCCCCAGGGTACAGCTTTGGAGTCAGTCGTCATCTGGGTACATAAGTTCAAGTAGGTTGACGGAGGGATTTTACCTTGGGCTCATTTCATAGCCCAGCTGGGGGCCGGTGTCACGCCTGGGGACACGAGGCCTGGGGGCAAGGGTCAGCCCAGGGGGGCCAGATTGACTTGGGGGAAGACTCCTCAGGGGCTCATTCCTTCACTCCCACACACAGCCCGGGCTTCAGATGACTCCGCTGCCCCTTATCCTGCCTCAGTGTCCCCTCCTGATGCTCAAGCACAGGCTCAGGTGGGGTAAGGAGTCTTCCGCACACCCGGGCCATCAGCCTGCGTGGGCTGGCGGATTGCCCAACCCGGACAGCTGCCTCCACCTGTCTCCCCGACCTTTCCACCCGCACGGCACCGACACCTCAGGCTGCCCCCTGGGGCACCTCCTCTGCTTTCCCTTCTGTCACCCCAGGACCAGCAGCCTCCCAACCTTGCCCATTCCAGGTGCCGGCAGTCAGCAGTCGGCAGCCATAGGGGAATCACAGAAATGGCGCAGAACTCTCCCGACGGGAGCACGCTTCGGTGAACCCAAGCCCTTGGCTAATTGGCTTGTTGTGGGAGATGAGGCCCGTGGGCTTTGGAGCCAGTCAGCCTGAGTCAAATGCCGTTTCCACCACTTAGTAGAGGCATGAACTTGAGCAAGCCACTTGACCTCAGTTTTTTTCTCTGCAAAATGGGACTCCTGCCTCCATCGCAGGCCTGGCAGAAGGGCTCCGTGAATTGGGACATGTGAAATGCTTAGACCAGCACTGGCAGGTAGTGAGTGCTCAGAAAGGTCTGAAGTCTCTCTTGTCACTCAGATTTTGCCCAGGTTAAGCCTTCCCTGTTCTTTAGTCCTTCTTTCCCTTTCCCATCCCTGCTCTTAAGCTTCAGCTGACTACAAAAATAATCCTTTTCTGCCCCTGCCTTACAGGCATTCAGATGCCACCCCCTACGTGTATTTGACACTCCTGGGGCCAGCGGTCACGCCTCTGCCAGCCCCACCAGGCCCACAGCCCTCCTCCTGTACTCCCTCCTCCCCTTCTCCCCTTCCCCCTCCTTTTCTTCCCTATTCCTCCTCTCCCCTTTCCCCCTCCCCTTCCCCCTCCTCCTCTCCTTCCCCCTCCCTCTCCCTCCCCTTCTCCCCTCAGTGAGCCCATGCTGAGCACCTTGGCCTGCAGTTCCCAACTCTTCACTTCTGTCAAGACCCCTGCTGTCAGAAGGTTATGTTTATTAAACTGCAGTTATTAAGTAATCATTTATTTCCCCCCCTTTTGACCAATGACATATGCTTGCTTGCTAGAGATTCCAAAGAATACTAGGGACTGGAAATTACCTCACTGAATGGGCACGTTTCCAGACAAAACTAGAACACTTTATTAGCCCGGGGTTCCTCCTCTGTGGTAAACATACAGTAAACATTAGTCTCCCTTAAAATCGTGACTGTCAGTCACGGACCCCCTTGACGGCTTTCTAGGCCCCTGGTTAGAAAGCCGGGTCTGCCCAAGCCAGACCCTGGGCTGAGGGCCGGGGGGGGGGGGGGGGGGGGCGCATTCGCAGCTGATCTGGAGAAGCAGGATGAAGGCCCAGCGTTAACCATCCGCAGCTGTGGAGAGACACGAAGCCCCTTCTCAGTACCTCTGCCTCCCACGTGCCCACACGTGAGCTACCCGGGTTGTGAAGGGCGGCCCTGAGAGCGAGAAGCAGGTTTCCAGGGCTGGAGAGAGTAGCGTCATCCAGAAACCTTGCGTGTCCCACACCCCTGGGAGGGTGGCCAGGCCTGCAGAGGCTGCAGGAAGAGACACCGGAGCCATCCTAAGCCAGAAGGCCTTGACCGAGGCGGGTCTCGAGTGAACAGGACATAGGTGAGCCCACGTGTCTGGGCTCAAACAGGTGGGGCCAGACCAAACAGGTGGAAAGCAGCGGAACAGCAGTACCGAACCAGGCAGGCCTCCGGCCTTTCCATGTGTTTTTTGAGCACTTTCTGTGTGCCTGGATGTGGGAGCTGCTCCCAGGGAGAAGCAGGGATTGAACCCCACTTAGGCATTCAACAGACATCTGTTGAGCACCCTCTCTTCCTGGCCCCGGGACTGTACAGATAGATGATAAGACCAACCCTGCCCCCAAAGAGCCAGAAAGATAAGCCAGAAAGATAACACTGCTCACGGGGGAGGCGGTGATACGCCCTGTGGGAGGGCAGCAGATCCACACTGCTTACCAGGCAAATCAGGGAGGGCTTCCTAGAGGAGGGGTCAGCTGGGCCCAGATTCAGCCTCTTGGCCCCCAAAATATTTTATCCCTTTGCCTCGTTGTGGTGGTTGGGCTTCCTGGTGGGGTCTGCGGCTGGGCTGAGGAGAACAGGATGCCTAGTTCACAGGCGTTCAGTTATTTACTGAGCACCTACTTGGTGCCAGGCACTGTCCCAGGCACTGGAGATGGTGGCAGTGAATAAGGCATAAGGACGCCTGCCTTCGTGGAGCTTCCATTCCCACCGGAGAGAGACAGCATGAACAGGACGCACAGTGAGTACACTGGGGGGTGTAAAGCAGGGAGGAGTGGGGGGGGGGGGGGGGGGGACTCTGACCAGGGCGCTCAGGGAAGACCGGAAGGAGGCAAGGCACACTTGTCCTCCTTCCCCTTCCAGAACCTGCTTCATTCCCAGGCCCCAGTGTGGGCTTGCCTCTGGCCCCTGGAGACCGCCCTGCCCCCCGCCCACACTGAGTGGCGTCGGTCGCTGACCCCAGAGCTTCCAGACGGGGCAGGCGAAAATCGTGAAGCGGGAAGGCAGGGCTGAGTCCTGGCCCGCCGCCCTCTGACCACGCGGGGCGTTAACTGTCCCTCATCTGTGCAACAGGAGCCCTCCTCAGGGGCTGCTCATGAGAACAAGGCAGACAGGGCTTGGGGATAGCACAGCTGTGTGAGCAGTCTGCCACTGCCACCACCTAATGCAGAGTCGATGTTGCCGCCAGGCAGGGGCCCTGGGGGGGGCGGGGGGGGTGGGGGAGGCGGGGGGGGGGGGTTGCCCCGAGGACGTGGTGAAATGGGTGCCGGTGGGGTGGCCATGCGACCTACACTCCCTCGGGCTCCGCCCACCCCCAGAGCCGCCCTGGCTGGCCACCTGCTCCTCCCATTCAGTTCCAGAAGACCCAAGGTGGGCGAACAGGGTCCCGTGGGGTGCCCGAGATGAGTCCTGTCTGAAAGCCCTGCGTTCTGGATCCTGGATCCTTCCGAGGTGGGTGTGACCTGGAAGGCGGGCACCTGGACAGGTGTCATAGCCAAACCTCCCCGTCATTGCCATCAAAACTGCCTTTTTCCCATTATGAGAGGAGCAAGGCACAGAAATGGTCCACAACCCAACCTCCTGACATAACTGCGTTTAGCGTGGTGTTTAACAGCAGGCAACACATACCGTGCGCCGATTCTGTGATGGGGAATGCTGTCCCAGCCATTCGGTTGTCACAGGTTCAGAACCAACATGATACAGTTTTGCGTCCGGTTTTGCTTTTTACTTAACATTATTTCCTAAGTCTCAGCCATCTTGCCACGGTCTTCACAGCCATCTTTGGAAGATCTCCCTCCTGTTTCTCCGGGGTTCGCCTAGCGCCGCCCCTTTTGGCCATTTGAATTAGCTCATGGGTTTCCCTATTATAAGTATATTCCGTGAAACATACTTCATGGCAATGGACTAGTTCCTGCAGTGGGAAATGGGAGAGTGTGCTAGAATATTGTGGCAGGGGAGGAGGAAGCACTGAGGTAGGTAAGACAATGAGGAGGGTGTTGGGCCTCCCGGCTGAGCTGAGGTGGGGTGTGAGGAGAAGTAAGACAGAGAAACGGTCAGCTCAGGAAGGGCTTCCCAGGAAGTGAGGTGCCTAGCTGCTGCAGGAGGAAGAGGGAGCCCTTGAAGGCTTGTGAGCAGGGGAGGGACAGGATCAAAGTGATATTTAAGGAGGTTCCCGGAGTGGTGGCTGGAGGCCAAAGGGTAGAGGCAGCCTAAGGAGGAACTTGTAAAGGAATCGGACCCTCAGGTGGGGCAGGGGAGGGCCCTGGGGCAGGAAGCGGTGAACTAGAAGAGCTGGAAAATGGGAAAACACCCCCTCAGGTTTTGACAGCAGTGGGCACAGAGCGTGAGAAGCAAGGGTGCTGATGCTCAGGCCGCAGCGGGGAGCCTGAGTCCTGCCTTCCCCACGTGGCCTCAAGCCCTGGGAATGGAAGCAGCCTGGGGAGGTGGCATTGGGCAGGCCTGGGTGGGGGCCCCAGGGAGAGCCTGAAACCTGCATCTGTCCAGACATGTGTGGGCGTGGAGGTGGGAGGAAGCCTGAGACCAAAGGGAAGGTGTCAGCGCCTCAGAGAATGCTGGAGCTGCCCTCCTCTGCCAGCCTCCCACCAGCCAGGGCTGGTGGGAGGCGCGGGGGCCTGAACACGGCCCGGAACCCCCCAGTTGGGGCTAGAAGCCCAGGTCTGGAGCCAGAAATAAAAATCCTCACTAAGCTACTTAGTGGTTACCTGACCTTCACCTCTCCGAACCTCAGTTTCTTTGTCTGTAAAATGGGATGATAAGAGCACCTACGTAACAGGCTGGTTATGCCGATCTGGCAAGTGATGGACATAACATGCCTGCGATATAATAAGCAGCCACGGATGGGAGCTGCTGTTACTATTATTACTGTCATTAAGGAGCCCTCAGCCCACCGCAAGTCTAGCCCAGCCACACCTGGCCAGTGTGGGAGGCTGCAGGGGGCAGCTTGTCTCGCCGCTGGCCGGCTCACTCGGGGCCAGGGCACCATCCGAGGGCCCAGCCCCTTGGCCAGGTTTCCCTGAGCTTCCCCTGTGAAGGGCCCGGCCACAGGCCTCAACGTTAGGGCATTCCACACTGTCTTCTAGAACACCTACTATGTGCCAGCCTCTGTGAGAAATCACCTCCAGGAGGCCTCACGCCCAGCCTGTCTCCAACGCCCACACACTATGTTCCAAGGATGTTTTGAAAGACAGAGTGTCTGTGGTGGAGGTGAAAGGGGCTCTTGAGACATACTCCGGCTAGGGGATCGGAAAGTGTTACTTGGGAGAGGTGGCACCTGCCTGCCCCACGGGCTCTGAGTGGCAGGAGCCAGGAAGGGCATCCCAGGGGGAGAGAATGGAAGGGGACTCATCTGCGCTAAGGAATGGCACCTGGCCAAGCGCCGGGACGATGGTGACGATTCCCGTCTGGTGAGCGTTCTCCCCTGTGCCAGCCCCGGGGTCAGACCCTTGCCCTCACGTCAACCCTAAGAGGCCAAAGTTTTTATCCCCATTTCACAGGCAAGAAAATGGGAGCCCCAAAGGGTGACCACCAGGCTCACCCAATCTGCAGCCCTCCAACTTGAGGATGCTAGGCTCCCTCTCGCAGGCCACAGGTTAGGAGTGTGTGAGCGGGACGGGTCTGAGTGCAAGAGGAGAGGAGCTGAATGGGGAGGTTTGGGGCCACACCCACACGATCCAGGGCTGTCGTCCACTCTGGAAAGGGTCATGGTGTCCCCACAGCATGAGACATCACCCTGGGACACAGGAGACCCAGGCAGTGGGTCTGGCCTGTAGCCCAGCCCTCCCCACACTCCCCACACCTTCAGCCCCACTTCTTGCCCCTCTCCTGGTCAGTGCTGAGACCCCTGGGTCTCTGCTCCTGCCATTCAGTGGGAAAGGCTGGTGGCAGAGAGCCTTACCAGGGACAATGGACAGCCTTTACTCTGGCACTTATCAGAGGACCACCCAATGTTCAGGCTTCAAGGGCCATCGAGACCATGCGGTCCAATGCTAATACAGGTGGGAAAACTGAGGCCCAGAGAGGGACAGGGATCCAGGATGGGGCTAAAACCTGATCTGATTCGCAAATCCGTGTTTTTTCATCTGCCTCTGACCCAGTCAAGGGCCATCAGGGACCAGGGTGAGGGGTGAGGTGGGAAGGAAGACCTCAAAGGCCCCATAACAGCAGAAGCATCCTGGATTTGCAGGGGACCATCCAGGTGAGGGTCACTCTGTATAAGCAGGAAAGGGGATGGGGTTAAAATGTAGCCCCAGCCGCCATCTACGCAGCAAACCTGTGCCTAGGGCTACAGCTACCCAGATGGGGGCATCTTTTTACCATTTGCTCACAGGCCCCATAGGGACCACCTGCAACCTTGATGCACATCACTTGCCCCAGTTCTGGAAAGGATCACTGGCCGGCTAGGGTAGTGGCCGCAGCACAGACTGCTGGAGAACCCCCCCCCCCCACCCCTCGCTTAGGGCAGGTGGGGGGCTTTGGCACCCGGAGCACTGGCCCTGCTCTGGGCTGATTTCCTCTTCCCTCCCACCTGGTCTGGGAGCTGAGATTCTGTTTTTGTTTCCAGAGGCTGGTCTGCCCTCCTGGACTGTTTCCTCACATTGTGCTCATTCCTGGGAGGGCCACTGGCACCTACTTTGGGCTCCTGCGTCTTCCCACCTGGTCCTTGGCCCTGGTCCATGCAGAGCCCCCCCCACTGGGGCTGCTCTTACCCTATGTGGGGGGTGGCCACACCTGTTCAGCCACAGTGAGCCAGGGCTCACCTCCCAGGACCCTGCCCTGGCTCTGAGCCCCCGTGGACCTGAGAGCCTCCTCACCATGCTGTTTGTGCATCGTGTTCCAGGGCCTGGAGGCCAGCGAGACGCCACATACTTGGCCTCCTGCTTTTCTGTCTGTGTGGCAGTTCACTTGTGTTAATGGCCACCCCTCTTGCTCACAGGATGCCATGAGCTATGGACATGGCAAGTGTCACGGCATGTCTTCTGCCCAGTATGCCTGGACACCCCCTCCACCTCCTCCTCTCTCTCCCCTTCCCCTTGCCCTTCCCTCCCTCCTCCATTGTGAGGCTCAGAGCCTCCCTGGCCACCTGACAGTGACCGAAGGCTAGGGAATGAAGCTTCGTGTTTGGTGTCTCCTTTCTTCAGGGGCTCAAAGCACTTTTATAAGCATTAGTCTCCTTAATCCACCCCTGCTGTTGTCTTGTTTGCTCTTTATATTTTATTAGCTGAGGTGTTGTGTTTAACCCTCGGGAGCAGACAGAGGATGCCTCCCCTGCCAGTGTGGCCAGGACGCGGGGGCCAGGGCCCAACTCTTCGCCGGCACCTGCCTTTGGCCGGGAATTTGCCCCCGGCACCCACTACAGCCAGCAGGGAAGCCATCTCGGGAAGGCCGCAGACGAGCTGTGAGGTGGGGGCCCAGAGGCACTGAGGTGTGGCACGGAAAACACTAAACAGGCAGGAAATATGGGCTCCGCCAACTGCTGCCACGTGACCTTGGGCCAGTCACTTCGCCTCTGAACCTGGCTTTATTGAGACGTGAGACGGGTAATGAATGGTCCTTGTGAATATCAGATTGGAGTCTATGGAAGGGATCTGGAAATGCTAACGCTCTGTGCAAATGTCCAGGGCATTGCTCCCACCTCTAGGACAGGGGCCTGATGACCCCATGGGGACGTCAGCCCAGGATTTTCACTCGGATTCTGAGATGAAAGGAACTCGTTCCCTCTTCCCCGCACAGCCCTGAGCCTGTGACTCTTGGCCCAAGCGGCCCAAGTTGGCACGGTAGGGGGGGTGGCGGAGAGGGGCAGATGAGTCAGAAATCAACTTCCAGTGCCTGAGGATAGATGGCCTGATCTGAAGGAGCTCCTTCCACTGCTCCACTTCATGGGCAGCTTGTGTTCTTCGTGACCTCTCAGGCCTTCAGAGCATGTCCACATGGGGTCAGGAGGGTGCCAGCTGCCCATCAGCTGCAGGGCCACCCTGCGAGGCTGGTGCTTTGCTCGTCTGGTGTCAGCCTGCCTAGAGGAAGAGACGCCTTTCCCGCGTAGAGTTGCTCTGTAGTTGCCAAGCTTTGTCTCCAGGTGCTGAGGCTGCGAGGAGCCTGCCTTATTCTAATTCATACAAAGGCGCTGGGTGGAGGCCCTCTGTGCCAGGGACACTGTGCAGGGCGGGCCCCGGTGGGCAGCCCAGAGGGGCAGGAGGAGGTGCCCAGCCACCCTTCTCCACAGTGGGCTCGCAAGGGGAACCATTTCCGTACTCCCTCCTAAACAAGTGTTGCAATAACAATCCCAGCTCCCCAGTTCCTTGTCCACAAGTCCAAACTGCCCAAAGTCCTAAAACCCCCAACATTTTGGAGTAACTTAACTGGCAGCAAAACGTGGCCTGATCACACATGAGGCTGCCTGTGGTCTTTCCTTTTCCCGCTTAGGGTGACTACTCGTAGCTGTGAGTGAGGAAATGCTAATACGTTTGGCCATGGCAAGCTGCCAAGACCTCGCTGGATCACATGTGCTATCGCAACACGCATATTACCTTTCTAAAAATTCAAAGACATATAAACATAAACTCTGAGATGCGAAAGGCCAAAGGTTTCAGATAAGAAATTACGGCTGTGTAATAACCGGTGCTTAGTAGGGGCCTTGCAATATATCCCAGACACTGTGCTAAGCACTTTACAGGTGTTGACTCCTGCAATCCCAACAGCTCAACTTATTTCCATTTTATAGATGAAGAATGGGAGGTCCAGTAACTTTGCCAAAGTGACATAGTTTACTATGGGTGGTGCCAGGATTTGCACGCAGGCAGTCTGGTTGTCTGGTATTAGCCCTGCTCTGTGTAGATGAGGAGATGCAGGCCCAGAAGGAAAAAAGGAACAGGCTCAGGGTACCCCCCCACCCTGTAAGCCTGAAGGGGGGATGGGGTCTGAATCCCGGGGCCGCCCCAGCAACGCTTGCTCCTGCTGAAGGGCCGGCTGGGGGCGGTGACTCCCCAGCCACTGCTCAGGAGCTCACAGCCTGCTCGGAGTTAGTCCGTCCAGCCCATCCGGGAGGAGTTCAAAATAGAAGAAGTTCCCGTGGAAAGTTTTAAGATTTCACTGGATTGAAACCAGATGACCATGTGCAAACAGACCCCACCAGCAGGCGCGGGGTCTGGGCATGCGCTGAGCTCCCCATGCGTGTTTCCAGCCTGACCCGGGGAGGGAAACTGCCCTGGGGGCGTTCAGAGAGCCAGTGACACGGGACACTAGACAGCTCAGGCCTCACTGATGGGAAGGGGCAGGAGATCCTCTGCTCTGCTGGGAGAGAAGCGGCCCCATCACTCGCTGGCTCCGACTGTTTTCCAGCTTCTGTAGATGGACGGAGGGCTCTGGGAGAGCACCCCCCATTCCCATGTGTTCCCAGCTGTTTCCCTGTTCTTCCACCAACCGGTTCTCCTTCGAATTCACTCTTTCACTTGCACACCCAGGTCATACAACAAGCGTACAGAATATCCCGATGTGGAGGGCTGGCTGTGTATGGAACACCAGGGACCCAGTCCTGCCCTTTGGAAAACCCCAGACACACGAAACAGTCATTACAGCAGGGACGGGAGTTTATGCTGGGAACACAGAAGCAACCCTGGGCTGGTCACAGAAGAGGCACTGAGCAGGAGTCTGGAGGGAGGGAGGGAGGGAGAAAAAGAGACATTCCGGGCCAAGGGACAGGATTGGTCATTCCAGCAGGCTGGTGCATAGGCACATGGAAACGGGGGTGGGAGGAAATGGGGAGAAAGAGACCAGGGGTAGGCATGGGCCTTGTTAAAGGGCCTCTGAGCCTCATGAATTGATTCCAAGGATTCTGGGAGGCGGGAGAGGATTTTGTGTCTTCCTGGATCCAGGCTGGTCTAGAAGACTCTTCTACTGGCAGTGGCCACGTTGAGCTCCTGTGTGACAGGGCCTGTCTCTGTCACCTATGTAGCTTAGCCCCTGGCATGGGGCTGAGAGCTTTAGGAAGAGCTTGCTGAGCCAAGCTGACCTGAAGGCTATGATGTGACCTGCTGTGACAATCTCTCCTGTCTTAGGAATCGTTGTGCTGGCACTAGAAGGATGAGGCCACCAGAGAAATGGGAGCCTGAGTGGGGTTTTATGTGACACTCCGTTAACTTTTACCAACAGTTGCTAGGACTCGGCCTTGTGGTTATGTAAAACAGACACACTCAATCTGTTGGAGATAAAAACTGCAGTATTTATGGGAAAAATTGTCTGATGTCTGGTATTGTTTTAAAATACAAAAAAAAGGGGGGGATGGGAAATAGGAAAGATTAGAAAAGGCTGATGAGTGTGGAGGCTGAGTGGTGGGATCCTCGGGGGGTTGTGAGACTCTTTTGTTCCCCCTTTAGTGTGTTTGAACTTTTTCATAATTCTCATTACAAGCAGAGAGAGTGTGAGTTTCTAGAGCGTTTGGGCCAGGCAGACATGAGCTCACTGCTCCCGCCTTGGCGGTGGACGGGGTTGGGGATCCTCTGCCTCTGGGAGGTAAGAGCATGGGCCCAAGTTGACAGAACCCCAAGTTGCCCGAGACACAACCCAACACTCTTTCTAATCCCCACATCCAGCCAGTCACTGCTCTGATTTGTTCCCCCTCCAAATTCTGCCTACTGGCCGCATCCTCTCTGCCACCCCCACTGCAGTCCCTGGCCCTGCCCGCTCCGCCCTCGTCCACCCCAGGCCCACACGTGACAAAGTCAACAAACGGACACTTAGCCAGTCTGTAGGCTTGCCACTTTGGAGGGCGATGAGGTGAACAGATGAGGCCCAGGCCCCGGGGCTCCCAGGTTGAAAGATGGGACAGTGGAGCTGCGAGCAATGCCGGGGGATGTGGCTCCACAGGGGAGCTCATGCTCTTTGAGAGCAGATCTCAGGCAGCAGTCCTGCCAGGATGCAGAGCACTGGGTGGCTTTCGGAGCAGTCAAGGGGCTGATCATTGGTGGCCGTCTTGGCCACCTAGGGGTGTCACTGCAGCCACAGCAGCCATGGCGCATAAGCCACGATGGCCACATCTCTGGCTCCTCTGTTACCCATGCTCGGCTTGGGAGCTGGCCCAGAGCAGGGATGCTGACTGTATCCTGGGACCTTGCTCATCCCAGGTTCCAGAGCCAGGGGCAGCAGCGGGCAGGTGGATGGCAGGGCAGTATGGAAAACACCGCCCACCACCCCTGAGCAGCCCTGATTAATTACCACTCCAGAAGGAAGAGCAAGGGGCATTCGAAAGGACTGAGGGAGTCAAACCTGCTTCCCCTGGGGCCCGGCCACCAGCCCAAGTCTGGATAATTGGCAAGGCATTCCTGCTGATTCCTGCAGTCTCCACCCAGATGCTTAATGAAGAAAATGGCTTTCCCGGGCCTCCTGAGCCGCCACACACAGCCTGGGCAGGCCCCACAGGGCCATGAAGGCCCAACAACTTGGTTTTCCCAGGCCCCTCCCACCTAGAGCAGGGCCCAGGAGGCAGTTTCTCAGTCACGAATCAGCCTGTGAGGCCGGCTCTGAGCCTGGGCCTCCTGCCAGGAGCGTGAGCAAGGGGGAGCTGGGCTCACAAACCGTCCCCGGCGCCTTTGCTCAAGGCTCGCTGCCCTTGGCCTGGCCCCTTCTCCACCTCTGGGCCACCCTCAGGCCTGGCAGCCCAGCTCAGGGTCCTGCCTGCCTCCACTCTGGGGCCCCAGAGAGCCACTTAGTGGAGACCCACCTCCTGATGGTAAAGGAGCAGAAGATAGGTGGATGAGAGAAGAAGGGAGGTGAGGCCAGAGGCAGAAGGCAGCTGCCAGAATTCTGACTGTGGAGTGGAACCCAGGAGTGCAGGAAAGGTCCCGCCACCCCGCCAGCGGGCACAGGCAGAGTGGGCGGGCAGGCAGCTGTGGCCGCCATGATGCCCGGCGATGGCTTTGGGGACAGTGTCTGGGGCCTCTGGAGGCTTATAACCAGCCCAGCATGCAACATGGACGCCAAGCCTATTCTGACTGAGTTGCCGGTTGCCGGTGTCCAGGCCAGGGACAGAGCCAGCCCCGTTGGCTCCCTCTCAGGCTCTAGGGGAGACCACCCACACGGGCTCTATCAGTTCAGATCCCTCTCCAGGTCTCAGGCTCCGCCCACAAACCCAGCCGTCTCTGAGCTGCTCAGGCCTCTCTGGAACTACTTGGTCTCAACAGCTGACGCAGGAAGGCATCCGGACCGGACCGCAGGGAGGGGTGCGAAGGTGATGTAGAGAGCAGAGGGGTGGGGCATGGTGCTGGAGAAGCTCTGGCCTGAACAGGCCTTTGACCTCAAGGACACGGCCTTCCGTGAGGAGCCCAAGGCTAAACAAAGATGGAAGCTCTCACCCAGCACCAGTTTGCCCCACTCTGGCCTTGATCTCTGTTTCCCAAAGCGCCCCCTTCCCAAGGGCCTGGCCTCTGTCCCAAAGGAACTACTGGCTGCTCCTCACGAGGCTTATGTGCTCCAGGAGCCCCACCCATCAGCCCTGGCTGGCACTGGTGCCCTTTGCCCCGTCCCTGCCCGTCAAACCCTGCCTGCCTTCCACAGGGCCCCGGGTTCCCCTGCATCCCTTTTCTGCACACTCAGCACAGTTGTGTGGAATGTGTGTCCTTCTGCCTTGGGTCCAAGTTATTGGTGTTCTGTGGTCAGGACCACGGTCCTGTAGTCTGGCAGTCCCAGATTCAAATCCCAGCTTTGCCACTTCCTACCTAGTCATCTTGGGCAAGGGACCAAAACTCAGTTGCCTCATCTATAAAATGGGAACGATGGCCACTTCACAGGTTGTTTTTAACAGGCATTAAATGAGACATATGTGTGACATGCTTTATGGGGCTTGGTACGTAGTAATGCTGGATAAATACAGTGATTAAGAACACTGGGGTGGTGGTGGTGGCCATTGTTCCTGTCATCATTCCTAAAGAGAGTGTAGGTTCCCTGAGGACAGGAACCCTGTCATTTTGTCTCTGTTTTATTTCCCCTCTGGCCAGGCTATCTGATCCCCAAAGGGCCCTGCAGAGTGAGCCTGACTGGCACGGGTAGTGGCCCAATAAGAATTTGGATCAAGTCGAAGGGGATGGAGCCCCACTGCGAAGGCAGAAGGGCCATCACGTTCTCCAGCATTGGATGGATCTGAATTGAGTTGGGTCTGTGATGGTCTGGCCATCCACAGCCCCAGCCTGACATCCAAGCTCCTGAGGAGGCCCTGGCCCAGTCAGGGCCCCTTCACTGGGGGGTGCCAGCTCCCTCAGAACAGAAACAGTCTTGTCCCGTGTGCCCTGAGACATCTGCTTCTCTGAGGAAAGGTAGCATCTTGGCCCCTTTCTACGTGACAAACATTCCTGAACACCGACCACATGCAAGACCTAATGCTAACTGGGGCCTCAGGCAAATCCCAAACGTCTTTGAGCCTTGGGTCTGTCATCGGTCAACTGAGCACTCTGTGAATTACCTACTTCAAAGAGTCGTTGGAACCTTAAATGAGAGCACAGAGCCTGGGACAGGCATAAGCTACCCCTTCCCATTCCCCAGCCCTGGCATACCCACCCCTTCTGGGCTGGCAGCAAGAGAGTGGGGAGGGGTACGGCCCTGATCTGAAAAAGGGGGTCTGCTCTGTCTTCCTGCTCTGTGTGGATAGTGGCTTGGAGTCGGGTGCTGTGTCACGTGGGACCCATGAGGTCCAGCGCCTGACCTGTGCCTGATTCCCACGTTTAGAGAGCCCTGCCTGAGCCTACACTAACCAGAGGCCTGCAAGAGGTGCCAGAAGACCCCCTGCAGCCACCCCTGAGCCTAGGCACCCTGCAGATGCCTTCCCTGGTGGAGCCACTACCCAGCTGCCCTCTCTGAACCTTCAAACGGCGAGTTGGAGCAGGCACCATTTCCCCCCCGGGGACCTGTGACACTTGGAGCAGTGAAGTCTCTTCTGGTTTATCTGGAGGAAGGAAGATGACGTCATGAGGTAAACCACACAGCCTGAAACCACGAGGCCGGGTGCCCCAGTGATGTTTGCTTTTCAGCAAAAGTCACTCTTGTGCACAGAGGGGCAGAGAGCCTGGACCTTTCTGGTCAGAGGGTGGCCGGGAAGACAGAGGGAGATTTTCGAACACGGAACCACAAGAAAGGAGAGGGCTCCCAGACAGGACGAACGTCAGAGCCCAGGCAGGGCGGTTTCCTGGGTCCTGTGGGAAGGTCACCCGCTGGGTGGGGCTGCTCTGCCGGCCTCTCATGAGGTCCTGGGCTTGACACCTGAAGTTCTGAGGATCCTGTTTACTGTGGTGGTCGTCCTAAGTGACAGCAGCATTGAAGATAAGTCCCGTCAATGTGGGTCCCTCACCCTGTTAGCTCAACAGCACGGCATGAGATGAGCCCCCATGAGGGTGGCCCGATCCCCAAGCGCAGATGAGGGAGAGGAGGCTGGCGGGCCTCTGCTCTGTACTTTTAACCTCACAGCCATAAAGCTTATAGGCCAACAGGCTGGCTGTTTGTCTGCCCCGAGGCCCTGGTTTAAACCCCAACCCCACCTTCTGGGACCTGGAGGAAGCCCCTCACCCTCTGCAAGCTTCCGTTTCTTCATCTACCCAATGTCCTGACTCACAGTTAAGGGATTTCCTAAAGGGAACCCTATTCTTCACCCATGCCATTATTTTATCAATGCTTTGAGCAGTTTTCTCTGAGGAACCTGGCTCCGGCGTAGGTCTGGGCACTGGTTCTGGTGGGTTGGTGGCTGGGGCTGGAGGGGTGTCCTCAGTATAGTCAGGGCCAGTGGACAGCTTGAATGGGGGACAGACAGCCATCTGTGGAGACCGGAAGACTTGATTCTCTCAAGAATTAAGGGCTGCGTGAGTCGGTGGGGGTGGGGGTGCCTGAAGGAAATTCTCTGTGTGTCCGGGTGGGACTGTAAGGACAGATGTGATGCCCACGGGGCTGGGTGAGATCCTTGATCCTACAGCCAAAGCTATCCGCGTGCTGTGCGCGCTGACCTGCCCCAGGCCCTGGCCCCTCAGCTCAGCGACGGCCAGCGCCTCCAGTGGCAACCGGCCCCGAGGGCCCACAGAGCCTGCGGGACTCAGTGCGGGTTGTGGGCCCAACTCCTCCCCGCCACAGGCCTCCTGACGCCTGACAGCACAACCGTTTGGGCTGAGGCTTGCCCTTTTTAGTTCTCTTCTTGATGATATGGGTACCCCGTGGAGAGGCAGCACCTTGTAATCCTCTCAGGGTACAGAGAAACCTAGAGACACCCAACACAAGCCTCTCATTTTACAGAGCAGAAAACGGAGACCAGAGAGAGGAAAGGATTTGTTCACAGCCACACGATTAGCTGACAGCAGTGCAGGAACAAGAACGCAGGTTGTCCTCGCTCTGCTCTGGGGTTTCCCCTCCCCGCACTGCTGTACCCGTCCTCCTATGAACTCCCATCAGAGGCTTTCCCAGATGTCACCGGCTGCAAGCAGAGGGCAAGCTTGGGGTTGAGGAGCACTGGTATGTGGGTATGGAGTTGAGGGAGGGCCCCGCAGGGCCAAGGGAGGCTTCTAAAGACACTTGGCCTCTTTTGCCACTTTCCCAGGGCCGACTCGGCACCTTGTGTGTGAGGATTAGTCATGAGCAACTGCTTGACCCCAAAAGTCATAGTTCACTGGGTTGGTGTCACAATGAAACTTTTCTGACTCATGGCCTAGGACAACACAAAGCAGGGACCAGCTAGCAATCCTGCTGGCTCCACCGGATGCTCTGGGGGTCCCTCTTGCCTGGTGGCTGGGACTTTAAGGAAGGAGAGCAATAGGCAGGCCGAGAGGCAGGCAGGCAAGCAGGCTCCGGCCTTTCATGCGCCCCAGGCCTCTCTCTCCTTCCCCGCCTCTGTTTCCTTGTCCATAAGGTGGAAGGTCGGATCGGATGGTCTCTGAGTTTCTTCCCAGCCCGGTTCAGCCTTGGCTGTTCTTGGGGAGGACAGGGGGTTTGGCCAGGGGGTTTGCGCCCGGCCCCTGGCCCGAAGAACTTCTGGAGCTTGGGGCCCCTCCCACCCTGACTTCCCATGCCTTCTGAGGCTCCCTGGGGCCCAGCTGCCCGCCCCGCCAAGCTTTTGTGCACCATCAGCAGCAGAGAAACCCAAATCCCCAAATCCCACTGACTCGGTCCCGAATGAGCAGAGCGAAGCCAGGGGAGGGCAAGGGACTTATCCATGGCCACAAAAGAGCCAGGGACCGGGACCTTCTCAGCGCACCAGCTGCCTCAGTGCCTGAAGGAACCCTCTCATAGGGGAGCTGGAAGTCACCAGCTGAGGACTCCTCAGCTCCCCCTTCCCTGTCACCTTCACCCCATGGGCACCGGCATCAGCCCTGACCCTCCAGCACCTGGCTTTCGTCCTCTTCCTTGGCGCTTGTGGGCTTTTCTCACTCACTCGTTCCCAGAGGCAGCCAGCAGAGAGGATGCTGGAGGCCGGCAGCCTGCGTGACCTGGGCTAAACTTTTATTCTTGTTGTGCTTTCGTCTCTTGGCAGGAAAATGGGGATGCTAGTAAGGCTTCTCGCAGGGTTGTTGGGAGGCTTCAATGCATTGATACGATAACGTGCTTGGACCAGGGCCTGGCACGAGAGTACTCAGTAAATGCTATCATTCATTCATGCACTCATTCATTCAGTGATCCTATCCTGTTTCTAAAAAGCTTTGCGATGACTCACAATGGCAAAGACAGATATTATAGGCCTTTGAAGTAGGGTTTTACTTTTATTTATTTTTAAAATTTTTTAACACTTATTCGTTTTTGAGAGACAGAGACAGAGTGGGCGTGGCGGAAGGACAGAGAGAGAGGCAGACACAGAATCCGAAGCAGGCTCCAGGCTCTGAGCTGTCAGCACGGGGCCCAATGTGGGGCTTGAACCCACGAACCCGTGAGATCATGACCTGAACCGAAGTCGGACGCTTAACCGACTGAGCCACCCAGGCGCCCCTAAGGTAGGGTTTTAAAAATATGAGCCTAGACATGAGGAGGAGAGAGTTGTCCCAGATCGTTGGGCTGATGGTGCTATTGCCTCTGAACACAACTTCCTGGTAGTCTTATCCAAAACATAATGCTGGTGGTTATCAAGCTCTCCTTTTCTGATAAAAGGGAGCATATCAGCTCTTCGCAAGAACAGATTTTTCCGATCCAAACTTTGTAAATACATTAAACGAGCTTTGGTCAGAGTTCTCCCCCTCCCTACCCCGTGTTCTTGAATTGATCTCTGAGGAACTCGGAGTCTCCTCATCAATTACATGTCCACCTCTAGGACCTGCGGAGCCTGCGACCTGGGGAGGCAGAGCCACCGTGCAGGAGTCAAGCTCTGTGCTGGCCCGGGAGAAGTAGGGGCCAGAGGTGGCCGTTTCTGGCACCAGTGGGAACTCTGGGAAAAAGCCAGGTCACTGAGACACGAGGGGCCTTCCCTCTGATGCAAGTGAGCCCCCTCCCAGGGGCCACTTCCCAGCAGCCAGAGCAGCAAGTGCCCCGGGAGGGGGCCTGGGAATGGTTACTGAGAAATCCCTGGGCTGCCCACACACTTCCCCTTCTGTCAAATGCCAGGAGGATTCCTCCCGCAGGCGAGGGGAAAGGTGAGCAAGGTTCACCCCATACTGAGTCACTGGAAAGATTAGGGGACCCAGTGGAGAAGGGTGTCATTCCATCTCCTCTAGAACTCCAGAGGGGGACCGTAATTCCAGGCTTGGCCTGAGACGATCTCCACAGACTTAGGGAGCACTGGAGAATGGAGCATTGAAGCCTCCCCCTCCCCTGCTTCCTGCAAGGGCACTGCGGCCTGGTTCCTGGGACAGTGGGAATCTCCTTCCTGTCCTTGTCCCATTATGCTCTGCCTCACCGGCCAAAGACTTGTGGAACCCACACTCTCACCCACCTCTTAGGCCTGGGATTCCACCTGAGGGACCCCCACAGCGCCCTTCCCAGTCCAGGCCCCTGGGGTGTTTTCCCAGCAGCCTGTCGGCTTCCATCCTTAGCTGTGGGCCTTGGCGCAGTGGGAGGAATCTCCCTGCTTGCATGCCTGACTGCAGAGAGTAGGCCAAGGAGCCCACTGCAAAGTGCACCCCTCCTGAGACCACCGTCCACTGGAACTCTGGGGTGCAGCTGCCCCCAGCCCCCCAGCCCTGTTCCCCAAGTTAGCTGGAGGAAACAGAGAAGCTGGCCCAGGGCTGGCCTGGTAGCCCGCCCCCCCACCCCCACCCCCTCCCCCTCCCCCTCCCCCTCCCCCTCCCCCTCATCGTTGTGGAGATGCCTTTGGCAGCAGAATTGGAACCAGCCGGGATGTGATGATTCGCCCACGAGGAGGTCTGCCCATACGCTAGTCATGAGAACAGTTTGCCCAGAGGGGTTTTTGAGGGCCCAGGCCAGACATGAGTGTGAGGGAAGTCCCAGCTGGTCCTTGAACCCATCTTTTAAGGCTGGTATCACCAGGCAAGGCCGTAATGGGTCAGGGGTGGGGACCAGGTTGGGACAGGGTTGGACTTGGTCTTGGTGCTAGTTACGGAGGGAGGTGGGTGGAGTCACCAATCCCTCCTCTCCAGCCCCAGGTGGTCCTTATCACCGCTTACCTGGACTGTGGCAACAGTCTTTTCAGGACCTCCCTGCCCAAGCCTTGCGCCTCTAATCCTTCCTCCCGAAGGACCCTTAGACCTGCCCTGTGAGCTGATCAAGGGCCAAGTCTCTCTCTGGCTCATAAATCTTCAATGGCTCCCAATAGCTAGTGGGAAGCAGAAGACTCTCAAGGCCTTGCAGTTGACTTCAGCCATACTTCCAACCACCCTTCTCACCATGCCCTGAGAGAACCTTGTGCCTCAACCAAAGAGAGAATCATGCCTCTTCAGGCTCCAGGCATCACCTTCCCCTGGACAGTCTTCCTTTCCCTCTCTTCAAGGTACAGCCCAAGTCCCACTGCCTCCACAAGGCTTTGCCTGACTATCCCATTGTGGTAGAGAACATTCTTTGAACTCTTGGCCTTTGTTTGTTGGGGAAAGAGCTCATTTTTGGAGCCATAAAGGCCTGGGTTAGGGTGTCAGCTCAGTACTAATCCCATCAGCTAGCTGCAAGTCATTTAACTTTTCTGAGCTCCCATCCTTCTCTCAGTAAATGGTAATGCAGCCCTTCAGGACACCTGGGAGTACACAGGGCTGAGGACTCTCTGTCATTTGGGTCTTCTCAATGCCCATTCCTCTTTCTTTTGGTGCTATTATTTGGATTTTCTGTTGGACATGTGATCCAGGTAGGTCTGACCTTACTTTCTGGTTCCAGTGTGAGCTCATGACCCAGGCCCGGCCACTGAGAATATTCCATTGGCCAGGCCATAGAAACAGGTTCCCAGAAATGGGGCATGTGACTCAGAGCAGGCCAGTGGGAATCCTACTTGGGAGTTTAGCTGGAGTCACTAAGACTTTCTTTCCATCAGAGTTACTAGTTGGAGCGTTTAGCCACCGTGTGGGTTGAACTGTGTCCTCCAAAAAGCTATGTTCAAATCCTAACCCCCTTTGAATGTGATCTTATTTGGACATAGGGTCTTTGTAGATGCAAGCAAGTTAAGACAAAGCCACACTACATTAGGGTGGACCCTGATCCAATGACTGGTGTCTTTATCAAAAGAGAGAACGGACACACAAAGGGGAAGGGCCACGTGGAAACAGAAGTGGAGGTGAGAGTGATGCATCCACAAGCCAAGGAGCCAAGGATTTTGCCAGTCACTGCGGGGAGCCGGGCAAGAAGCACGGGACCCTTTCTCCCTCAGAGCCTCCAGAAGGAACCGACCTTCCGACACCATGATTTCTGGCCTCCACACCTGGGAGAGAATAACTTTCTGTGTGGTAAGCCACCCAAATTTGTGGTGATTTGTTATGGCAGCCCCAGGAAACTAATACAGCCACCGAACAGAGAGACCGCCTGCGATGGAAGCCAACACTGGGGAAATGAGGGCCATGGACTTGGACTCTTGGCATTCTGACAACACTTGGATCCAGTGGTGGCTGAAGCAAGGGGTCTACATGCGCTGATATGTTCTCAATTTTACTTATGCCATTTTGGCTGAGTTTCTGTCCGGTTCAACAGAGAGAGGCCTGACTAATACAGAGATAATGAATGTAAAATGCGTAGCTTGGTGCCTGACCAATGGGAAGTGCCATGTGGTGATTATTGCTGTTGTTTCTATCCCCAACTGGACCAAACGGTCTTGACAGCAAGGACCACTGTCTTGTTTGTGTCGCAGGCTGGGTTCCCTGGAAGCAGACTTGAGATGGAGCTAGCCCTCAGGTGTTTCTTAGGAAGTGGCCTTGCGATCAAGCCCTGTGGACAAGGGGACAAGGAAGCAGGATGGGGCAGAGGGAAGCTGAACTGGGATGCCCAACGGCAGCCTCAGCCAGCATCATGACAGTTCTGGAACTAGATCTGCTCTCAGAGTCATCCACTTGGGTCTTTAAGCTCTCGATTCCATCTGTCACCAAATCGGCGCTGCCCTGGTAAAGAGCAAGACCATGGGAGAGGCGGGTCCCTGCAGCTGAGGCCATCAGTGGAGGGGCAGATGGCTGACCAGCACTGCCCGCGGCCAGGGCAACAAGTCCTTCACCAAAGGGGACCTGGGTGGTCATCACAGAGCCCATCACACTCGGGGCATAACTCATAGCCCAGCACCCAATATCTATTCATTATTGAAAACATTCATTCACTCATTCACTGATTCATTCATTCATGCAAAACCCAAGGTTGATGTGGGGCAGTCAGGTGGCCTGGTGGTCTGAGTTGATGGAGTCTTTCAGGAGGAGGGTCCTGGCAGTGGTTAGGATGGGGTCAGAGCATGATGGAAGCACCGTGATAGCACTGGAGGGGCCATAGTCAGGTTGGGTGTGATCGGTGCGGCCTTGCCTAATGCCTGGCACTGGGCATATCCAAGTCACTGGGGAACAAACTAGTGGCTGATTAGGGTGCTGTGGGCAACCGTTTCAGTACCTTCTCCTAAGAAGTTTAGGCTCCTGAGGCCGCAAAGTTTCTTTTTTATGTTGATTTCTGGAGGAGGCTGGCTAACCCTGTAAAGTCTCCTTTCTTGAGTCTCTCCTGCCTCCCCAGTCAGCTCTTCCTACAGCTGTGGTGTTCCCCCCTGTGCCAGCCCCAAATAGGGGTTCCTGCACATTGCTGCCCAGACCCAGGGCCCAGGGATCTGTGCTGGCTCCTACCCTGGCTGGGCCAGCCCCCAGCCCCACCCACCCGAGAAGTCAGGCCCTCCCTCTTATAGGATGAGAAACCAAGATTCATCGAGAGGAAGCTCGTTGTTCAAAGTAACAGTCAGTGGTTGAGCCAGGAAGCGGGACCCACTTCTCCCTCCTCGGCCTTCCTCGTGTGCAGTGTAAACCACAGCTCAGAGCATACTGCTCTCAGGAGTGCCCGGCCCCTCTGCCTGCAGCTGCTCCGTGCACAGGGTCGCCTGGGCATCCGAGAGGGAGGCAGCAGGTGCCACAGGAGTTAGTGCAGTTGCCCCTCCCAGGGCTTCTCCAGGAAGCAGAGGAGGAGGAGCCAGAGGGCCTTCCGTGTTATCTTGCCCCGCCCCTTCCCCCTCTCCCAGGTGAGTGGAAAGTGGAGGCCACACAGCCAGTGGGGGTGGAGCCGGGTGGCTGGCCTCTGTTCTCTAAATTGCTCCCCTCCCTGAGTTTACAAAAAGCCCTTAACTGTATTTGATTTTGTCTTTTTTCCAAATGGTCTTCACAAAGAACAACACAAGGATCGGTTTTATTACACCGCTTGACCATAAACTTCTTACGGGCAGGTTTCCAGCCAGGAAGGATGCTGGTGATGGGAAAGGCAAATCACTTCACCTGGACCCACCCCCCACCTTTTAAGATCATCCAGATTGCTATTTAAGAAGGTAGTTCCATTAGAAGAAGGGTATTTTGTTCTGTGAGCACCTGGCTGACTTGGATGTGCAGAGAAGGGTCTAGAAGAAGTCAGGCAGGAGGAAATGGGGAGGTGATTGGACTACCTAACAGAAGGAGAAGACTGGAGAGGGCCAACAGGGAGCGGGGAGGGGGCACAGAGGGAGAGGGGAGGGGAGAGGGTACATAGGGTCGGAGGAGGGGAGAGGGGCTGGAGAAGCCTTGAGAACCTGTGAAGCTAAGGCCTGGGAGCCTGGGGCCGGCAGGGGGGAGGGCAGGTGCATGTCTCCCAACAGTGGGGTGACTGAGGGGCATCTGAAGAAACTCAGTGTGCTGCGTTCAAGGTGAAGCTGTTTGCTCCTCTGTCCTCCCGTCCACTAGGCAGTAAGAACCTCCACGTGCTGCCCCCAGACCCTGGGAATGAGAGAGGGATTTGGATGGAAAGAGAGGAAGGGGCAGGTGCCAGGCCTGGGTTATCCCAGGGTGGCGGGAGACAGAAATGAGGGGCAGGGCCAGAGGCCGAAGGGTCCCCCCATCTCACCTTGCTCTGGGTGGTCTGCAGGAATCCTGGGGAGGGCTCTGCATTCCTTGGGGCTCGGTGTGGGGGTTCCCACTGCTCCTGTGTAGACTTTGGGGGCTGGAGCACCCAGCTGACTCTGGGGCACACCTGTTTTCTGGTTTGCTCTTTTGTTTGTTTGTTTGTTTTTGTATCTCCCCTTGGGGACGACTATTACCCCCATTTGCCACCAGAAGCACCTGGGGCCCAGAGTGGTGAAGTAACTCACATCAGACCCCAGACGGTTTGGTCAAACTGGGATTGAGTCCAGTCTGTGCCCCTGGAGTCCAGGCTCTGCACTCAGCTGCCTGACCTCACCCCTGGCCGACGCTGGGTTCACCTTAGCTGCTCACTACCGTGCCCTGCATGGGGAGTGGGGCGGTGGGGGTGGGGAACCATAACACAAAGCACTGAGGTGCCTTAGGTTTGGGTTCAAATCCTGCCCTGTGATTCTGCTACTTTAGGTAAATCAGACTCTGAGCCTGTCTACTCATCTGTACAATGGGGGTTTTGCTGCAGGTACATGCTGGATGCTGAAGGAGTCTTAATATCATCATCGTTATCACTCACCAATCAGAGCCCCCACGGAAGCCCTCCCCTAGGAAAGGCTCATCATGCTGGGATCGCCCACTTCCTACCCACCCTCCCTTCCCCCTCTCCCCCAGCTCTGTGATAAGGGGCTTTTAGAATAAAGCTCCAAGTTCACCCTGGCTTTTCCTGCATGCCCTGTCCCTTGAGGAGGGAGGGTCCCTCCCAAGGGGAGAGGCAGCCCTGGCAGGGACCCCGGGAAGGACCTGTGACCACACCAGCATCCAGGAGGGCCCTTTGGGGTGAGGACCTCGGCCGGAAATGGGCGGGACGAAGGCATGTGGTAGCGCTGGTGGCTTGGTTCCCAGTGTAAATGGGGAACTGCAGAGACCACCCACCTAACCACACGCCAAGGACCTGCGCCTTCCCCTGCTTTCCATGCTCTTCCGCCACAAAGTTCCCAGGGTCTGGATAGTGTTTCCGGATCTTAGATGGCTAATTACAGCCTGTACGGACTGAAAAATCCAGCTCTCCACCCCCTTTTCCTTCTTGGTCCTCTGTCTGGGCCGTAGGAACCCAGGCCCTGATTGAGGACCCCTCGCTCTTCCCCTTTCTGCCCCGGGATCCGCTCAGCCTCTATGCAGTCACCCTGCTGCGCGGTCCCGGGCTGAGCTCGCCAGCCCAGCCGGAATTCGGCCAGGCCTGTGGTTTCAGCACTGATGCCCTTCTCCGCCTCCGGGAGGCGTGGCTACCCATTTTACAGACAGGCCCAAGTTTGCCTGAGTCCGTGCAGCTTAACAGTGAGCACTGGACTCAGAGCCCGGATGCTGGCTGATGCCAAAGACTGCCTGAAGGATCTGGAAATGAGGGAGAGGAAAGAAGGGGGAAAAGATACCCAGTTCTGCCTATAAGCAGAAAATGTGTCAATCACGTTTCTTGGGCAGTGTCTGCAAACACCCTTCAGCGTCACTTGAAAAGCTTTAATTACTTGGGACAAATAAGAATAACAGTAGTGCTTCTTTTGGGCTCGCTTTGTGCCAGGCATGGCTAGTAACTCATTGAACGGAATTGGTCCTCAGGTTGGGATTAGAGAAGCTCCCCCCCCCCCCCCCCCCGTCGCTCTAGCAACAGTCTGGGTCATCCCATCGCCCTGCATGCCACACCAGCCTCTCCAGGCCACGACCCTGCTGGCCCTGGCACTGACTCTTTGCCCTCTGCTTGGCCCCCACCTGGGGATATTTCAACACCCAGGTGGGCAGTCCATCCAGATCCTTGCCTCACACTTTCTTGGCCTTGCCAACCCCTGGGACTGTCAGCTCGTCTTCAGTGAGACACCCCCTGGCCAAAATCTGAGCCCGGATCCTTCCTGGAAGGGCTCTGTTCTTGAAAATCCCCCTTCAGACTGCAATTTGCTGTGCATCTCCCTCTCCCATGTGCCTCACTGGGGACCCCCTCTACCTCCTTGTCTCCTACTTCTCCTCCCTTCTCCGGGGAGCTCCAGAACCCCTCACTTCTGACACACACTCCCTTGTACTCTGTTTCCAGCCCACGGACACTGCAAGCATCCAACCAAGATCATAAAACAGGGGAATTCCAGGTTCTTCTCACTTATGAATATTGATATACCATTTTGAAATAAAATATTAGCATGTTGAATCAAGGACTGTATTGTAAAAAGCACATCTTGACCAAATAGAGTTTATTCAGGGAGAGTGATATGGCTTAATACTGTTAAATTTTATACTATAACTCATATTACATATCTAAAGAGGAAAAGCAACTTGGCTGTTTAGATGGATGCCAAAAAAATGTATTTTATAAAATACAATATCTATACCTGCTTAAAGAAATGAGGCCTTAGAAAAGCTGAAATAGAACAGTCCTTCCTTGATATGGTTTTAAAATATC
This sequence comes from Neofelis nebulosa, assembly GCF_028018385.1. Classification (NCBI taxonomy): domain Eukaryota; kingdom Metazoa; phylum Chordata; class Mammalia; order Carnivora; family Felidae; genus Neofelis; species Neofelis nebulosa. The sequence continues at coordinate 22,894,949 of NC_080790.1, forward strand.
TATGTCAAATCAGTAGCCAGAACCACATGCGATTCAGAAACCCCAGGGATATTGCTACTAAAGGCAGGCTCAAGAAGAGGGTGCCAGGCTGTGTGCCACTTTTCAGTATCACTCTGGAACTAACAATCAGTGCTATGGTTAGAGGCAATGATACCCCAGTAGCAATAAGGCATTGAGAAAAAAAAAAAAAATCAGGCATCAAGAGCCCAGATCCTAGTTTTAAGATACCATTCTCCACTCAAAGGAACCAGAATAATGGCTGATCCCGGGGCTACGACAGGGAAAATACAAGATGATAAAGAAACATCTTTTGGTGCAAGAAAGGATAATGGGGACATAGCACAACAACACAGGAGTCTGCCTGAAGGCTGAATCTGGGGCAGTGTGAGGATCAAAATAAATAATTATGGTAACCGATCATAACCTTTTGATTAAAATAGGAATCCATGAGTCCATACTGATACGAGTGAATGGGTGACAGAAGGAAGGAAAACTCTTCTGTGCAGTAGAATCCCGGCTAATAAACACAGGATGAATGGTAGAAATAGATACGATTTGGCAACCATCGTAGCTGTGGTTGAAGAAAGCTGGAGTCATCAGAGAACGCTAAGACTGGTGGGCAGAGATTTGACAAGGAGCAGCATATTGGTGTAGCCGCAGAGTGTCTCCCTACCACGTACTTATCTAAGACAAAGGAAGACATAGTGAGTTCATGGTGCAGAAAGCTGACAGGCACCAACCTGACCTGGTCATCAGGGTTACCATCATTATTGGTAGGACCGGTCAGGAACGCGTGCCCAGATGTGATGCCCCGAGAAGAGCTCAGCATCAGTTGGGTTGTATTCTTGCCAAGGACACACAGCCTGAGAGTGGACGCGAGGAGACACTGGAGAGACCCCGGTTAGGGGACATCCTAAGATAGTCAAGGTCGATAAAGACAGGGAATGATTGAAGACTTGTTCCAGACTGAAGGAAACTAATGAGGCATGACAACTAAATGCAGCTAGGAATCCCAACTTGGATCCTGGACCAGAAAGGCAAAGGAGGCATTGTTGGGACAGTTGGAGAAGTTTGGAGGACTGAATGATAGTAATGATGAGAGGGTGCTATTTGGGGAGAATACACACTGGGGCATTTAGGGGTCATGGGGCATCCTAGATCTACAACTTATTCTCAAATGGTTCAGGGGAAAAAAGGTATGTCTATATATACATTTATAGAGACACAGAGAGATGGTGCAAATATGCTAACATATTAACAGAGAATCTGGGTGACGGGATATAGAAGGTCCTTGCAACTGTTTTCGGAATGTTCCGGTAAGTTTGAGGTTATTTCAAAATAAATCATTAGTGAATGAACCCAACACCCCGCACGTGGCTTTCACACAGCTCTGCCAACAGGTGGCCAGCAAATGCATGGCACTGATTCTCAGGTGTTCTTGACTTCCTGTTAACTGCTCCTTTCATTCTGAGACACAATTGCCAAACTTGCACCACGGGGGCTCAGGCCTCTGGCTGTCTGTTTCCCCTCCCCTTTTGTCAGATGATCTATCCACCACCCCCCCCCCCCCCCGCCCGCATTCGTTAGAGAGATTACAGGCCCTCACGAAGAGTCTCTTCAATTCCCCTAACTTATCACTTCTTTTCACCACTGACTTGTTTAGATGTCTGGTTTCCTAGGTCCGCCCCCCCTTTTCCTTTTGTTTTTGGGGGAAGTACACTAACTAACAGCTTCTAGGGAATCCTTTTTTTTTGAGATCGGGCATGTCTGAGATTCTGCATCTATTTTTCTACCCTCACACTCAGTTGTTAGTTTTCCTGAGTAGAGGCTAGAGATCATTTCCCTTCGTAATTAAAAAAAATTTTTTTTAATGTTTATTTGTTTTTGAGAGAGAGAGACAGCATGAGCAGGGGAGGGGCAGAGGGAGAGGGAGACACAGAATCTGAAGCAGGCTCCAGGCTCTGAGCTGTCAGCGCAGAGCCCGATGCGGGACTCAAGCTCACAAGCTGTGAGATCATGACCTGAGCCGAAGTCGGACGCTTAACCGACTGAGCCACCCAGGCGCCCCTCCCTTCATAATTTTAAAAACATAACTTCCATTGTCCCTCTTGCATTTGGCATTCTTGTTGAGAAGTCTGATTTCATTCTAATTCCAGATCCTTGGCATGGGTCTGTTTTCTTTCCATTTGGGAAGTTTTTCGGTACTTCTCTTTGTGTCCATTCTGAAATTTCACCATCATGTTCCCTGGTGCAGGCCTTGTTTAATTTACCGTGCGAGGCACTTGGCGAGGGCAGGGGGGTCCTTTTATGTTGGTCACTCATGTCATTAGTCCTAGGGAATTTTTCTTGTGTTACTTATTTCTTTGACTATTTCTCCCTTACAATTTCTCCACTGTCTTTTTCTGGAATTATTTATAGGCAGATGTTGGAACTTTGGGATTCATTCTCTAATTTTTTAATCTTTTGATTTTCCCTCTTTTCTGACTTTTTGCCTTTTCATTCAGTTTTCTGGGCAAGTTCCCCAACTTTATCTTCTGACTTTTCTATTGGATTTTTAAGGATTGTCTAGCACCTTAATTTCAAAGAGCTTTTCCGGGTTTTCCGATGGCCCCTCTTGATATCATCTCGTTCTTATTTCATGGATGCAGTAGCCTCTGTCATTTTTTTTGAATATGATAGGTCATTTGACAAAGGTTTCTGGTCCTCCCTGAATAGCCTGGGGTTTTTCTCTTGTTAGGCTGAGAATGGGACAGGCTTCAAGCAGGCTTCAAGCCAGAGCCTCCGTCCTGCGGCCTCTCACTTTGACCTACCTGGCTTATGCCCCTTTCCTTAGCAACCTGCTGCCACTTCTCAAGGAAACCTCCAGAGAAAGATTCATACATGATCCAATTCTTGGAGCAGAGAACTCAGCCCTCCTTCTTTCCGTCCATGTCAGGGTTCTGTTGCACACAAGGTTCCTTAGGAATTTCTGGTGATCGAGAAAAACCAATGAAGCAAGTACTTTGGGTGAGACAGCTCCCTCTCTGTGATACCGGGTACCCCTCTCTCCTTGGAGAAACAGGTCTCAGGGGAGAGCAATGTGCAGGAGCTGGCTTGAACCAACTTACGAGAGCCACCTGTCAGAGTTTCAAGAAGTTGGTGAGTCGGTTGACGCCACATGGATAGCTCGAAGTCAGCCATGGTAAGAGTATTTCCACCACGGAAATTGGCAAATGCTACCTGTGAGGGTTTTTTTTTTTTGGTTTTGTTTTGTTTTTTGAGAGCTTGTTATTAAACATACCAGCACACCACTGAATATCGGTGTTCCTCATTTGGTGCTCTGGTTCCTAGCGAGTGGGGTTGAGAAGCAGGACAAGCACCTGGAATTGCACAATCTGGTAGCCTTGCTGGGGATTCATGCTCTGAGGTTGGGTTTGCTATCGAACACGTCTGCAGCTTGCTACATTAATGCATTGATTTTTACTTTATGTACTCGGAACCATGCCTTATTATGCAAACAATCGCAACCTATCCTCAAATTACGAGCTCTGCGGCCCTTTTTAAAAAATAATAAGCACAGTATCCACATAGCAGAACACTAGGGAGCCAACCACAAGCACCAGGGGCTCGTGATTGTCCCCAGAGAGATAATGGACCTCATTCAGAAAAGGCAGGCTGTGGACTGTCCATCGAGCCCTTAATGGGTCTGACCACCTGGCACCATCCACCTTGTCGGTGTTGGAGCCTTGTGCTTCTTCCCCCTCTTGAAGGTCCCTATAGGAATAGCTTGGCAGGCTGGGTTAGTCTTGGTTACCCCAGCCTGAATGTGATCCTGCCCCCAAGGGGACAAGAGGAGCTTGGGAAGCTAAGGAAGAAAGGGAGAGTGTGTGCCTAGTGCCCCATAGCAATGAGCTGCTCTGGGTCTTGACTTTCCTCCCTGTCCCTTCATGTCCTCTCTTTCATCTCCTACTGCTGTCCTCCTTCCAGCCCTGACTCCCCGCCCAGTGCCAGCTTCTGCTGCCCAGCCAGACTGGAGATGGGCTGCCCTGGGCACCCTCCCTGGGGACAGCACGACAGGGAGGGAAGAGTTGGGGAAACAGGCAATGAGGTGTCAGCTCTGACCCTCACCAGCCCCCGGACACCCTGGCTGCCTGGTGTAAAGGAAGATGGCCAAGTGTACCCTGTGGGGCCTGAGGGTACAAGGGCCAGGGTGGCAACAGATTCTAGGAATAGTGAGCTAGTTCTTACCCCTCCTGCCCTGCTCAGACTTAACTACTCTCTGTGTCTTGGTTTTCCCATATGTGAAATGGGACTAATCACCCTCAAAACACCCCTGCAAGGTACTAATTACTGTCTGTAAGAGACTTTGAGATCTTTGGATGGAATATAACAGTACTAATAATGGATAATAACACTCTGTCCTTCTCCAGTGCCTTTCATCCCTGGATCTCAAAGCCTTTTACAAACCTTAATTAATTCTCACAACACCCCGGTGCAGGAGGCTGATGGTCATTAGCCCTCTTTTACTGGTGGGGAAACCGAGAGAACCCAGGAGATTGGCTTGGGGCCACACAATAAGTTGGCAGCCCCACAGGGGTTGGAACTCACAGCCCCCGGCTGCTCGGAGAAGCTCAGACATCATGAGCTTCCACCCCGCCTGGCAAGGAGGCTGATGGGGCAGCAGCCGAGCCTCCGGGTCCGCCAGGCCACAGAATGGCTGCCGGAGGGAGTCTGGGCCACTGAGCTCTGGAGAGACTTGGGAAAATCGAGGGAGGCCCATAGGCATGGTTTTGCCGGTTTGACCTAGTGATTTGGGAAGAGAAGTAATATTTACAGGGCACCCAGTGTATACAAGGCACTTTGGCTATTTAGTCTCATCCTAAATCTGAGGGAAATGTGAGATAGGGCATATTTGTTCCCATTTCACAGGTGAGGACACTGGCTTGTTGAAGAAGCCACCATTTCTTCTCCTCCACCATGGACAAAGCAACATGCTTCTGCCTTCTTTGTCACCGATTATGCTGAGTCATCCAGGTAACATTAGGTATTACTGGTCACCATTTTAGAGACGAGGAAACTGATGTACCCAGAGGAAAACTGACTTGCTCAAGGGTGTGACCTTCGACAAGTTCTTCCACAACTTCTCCCTTCCCCCACCCCACCCCCAAGTCCAGAGTCCCCGAAGCCCTGACTCCCTCCCAACCCACTGTGGGCAGGTGAGGTTGAATGAGATCATGTCAGGAAGGGCTTTGAAGGCTGGAGGCAGCAGACCAGGGGAAGATGAAAAGCCTCCTGTCCTGGGTTCTGTGCCATCCCACAGGGAAGTTCTCAGAATGGAAACAGCAGGTCACCTGGGATGACAGGGTATCATCTGGGGACAGTGGCCCCTTGGACTTCCCTCCAGGCTCTGGGGCAGCCTCCTATGTCCACCCTGGGGGTCTCTCTGGAAAGGACCATGCTTCTTGGGACAGAGGGCTGAGCGGTGAACCTCCCCACCAGTAGAGGACAGGGAGAGGTTGAGGCCAGGTCATGTGACTGAGCAGCTCGTCCCTATCCTGGGACCAGTTCTCGAGGGGGTTACCATAAAGACTTCTGAGGTCCCTTCCAGTTCTGACAGTTCCCTGTGCCCTGACTCGGTGCCACACTCCCCAGAATCTTGTCTGTTTTCCATGATTGCCCCTGCGCGAGCTCAAAGAATTCGTTAGAAAGCAGATTCATTCCAGTGACAGTGGCAGACCTTTGGGATAGAGCAGGGGGTCGAGAAACCTAGCTCTGGCTCCTGGCCCTCACAAACATGCTGTGTGGTCTAGACAAGGGCCTCAGTTTCCCTGTTGGTAAAAACAGCAGTAAGGGATGCCAATGAAGTAACACCTGTGGGGGCTCTTGGAGCCTGAGGAAAGAGATGCAGGGAACAGCAGGATCGGCTTCTGTCTTGGCAAGGGGGTGAGCGTGCAGAGAACACGGTGCTCGTGGAATAGACGCGGTGGGGTGCAGGGCATAGGGGAGAGGAGGATGAAGCGATCTTCGGGAGGAAATGCTAAAAGCCCCATTAGTGGTTTTGCTCACAGCCTGCTTAACCTCGACAGAAACCCCGTCTAAGATGTGTATAACCTTTTACCTAACTTATCAAAAAGATTTTGCTTCTATGTTGTCTCTCTTAACCCCCTCCACACCTGTGGGAGAGGTCCAGCACTCCCAACTTACAGATGAGGAGACAGAGGCTTGGAATGATGAAATAATCTGCTCAAGGACACATGGGTAGTAAGGGGGCAGACCCAGGCCTTTAACCCAGGTGTCTCTCTGAGATTCTCTAGAAATTTCTAGAATTCTCTAGAAATTTCTGTACCATGGGGCCCCTCCTGGAATCAGTGCAAGGCAGGCCCATCCTAGGGGTTGAGGGCCTAGATCTCAGAGCCCACTTCTGGAGCTCTCCCTCCCACTGAGGCTCTTTGGGGTGGGGGCCTGGCCCTTTTGGAGGAATCTCAGATGGTGAGTTCAGGGTGCGGCCAGCAGTGGGTGGGAGGTGCTGGAGGCTGCTGGCTGGGCAGGGCAGGGCGGGCACGGAGAACAGTGTGACCTGGACAGTGTGACCTGTGATAATTGAGTGGCAAGCAGTGGCGGCGGCGGCAGGGAGGCCCCTCTGTGCCTGCGGGCAGCCTCACCGAGGCTGGGGGCCTCCGTGCCTCCTGCTCTGCTGGTTCCCCTTTGGCCACTGCTCTGCAGCTTCTAGAAGGCGATGTTCTTTCTCCCTCCCAGCAGATCTTTACCCGGGAGCCTGCTCAGACCTGCCCTCCTCGAAAAGCACGGTAGCAACTCCCTGGGGCAGAAAATGTCTCTTCTGAAAGCAAGACAAGAGTTTAATTAAGCCCTAAATGTGCACAGTTGAGCCTGAAATTAGGGTGGTGAAGGGGGGGGGCGAAGGCAATTGAGGACAGGGGGGCTTCAGCCCAACCTTGCCCCAGCTGAGCAAAACAACCCTGCAAGCAAACATTTACAGAGCCCAAGGGCTTGGTTACAAAACATTTCTGACCTAGAAAGGGGAGAACACCACGTTCCCTTCCCCCTGAACTTAGATATTGGGGTCTGGAGAATTTGGAAAGTAGAGAAGAGGAAGCAGGAAGTAAAGAGAGGCCACCTCGGAGACCATCCGGGGTCTGGGGTGTGGGGGTGGGGGCTTTCAGGGGCTCTGCTGTGACCAGAACCGGGCAGGTGGGAACCCTGCCCACCCCTGAGGGCCAGCTGGGCTCTGGGCGAGCCAGTCAGACCACACCTGCAGGTGTTCCAGGTGGGCAGAGCCCATTGTGCTCCCCAAGGAGGAGGGTAGAGCCGCCAGCCCTGATGTGCCCAGCTGGCTGGGCTCTTGGCTTTGGGGACAAAGCAGCTGAGACTTGCTTTATAAACCACTACAGGCGTTTGAGCAGTCAGTAGCTTTGAGGCAGACACTGGCTTCAGCTCCTCTCCTGTCCTCAGATCTCCCCAGATTGCTGCTGAGACAGTCAAACGTAGCCTCCTCCAACTTTACCTGGCAACTGGTCCTCCTTTGCCCTGCAACTTGGGTTTGGCCTCACTCTGCCAGGGACTGAAGGCAAGATGAGCCGGGCAGACGGGCGTGTTCTCGCTTGTCTCAGGGCACAAGCAGTTGCGACAGAGCCCCTGAGTGCATGTAAAAGTGCACGAGTGTAGCAGAGTGAGGGAACAGGCTGTACGTGGGGCTGCGTGCCTGGCCCTCCTTCTGTGTGTGTGTGTGTGTGTGTGTGTGTGTGTGTGTTGGGGGGAGCATCAGGCTGATTTCTGTCACCGAGGCAGAGGACCCAAGGTCAGAGGGCACAGCCAGCTTGGTTGACTCGGAAGCTGCCCTCATGATCCTGCTTGTTAGGCCATCTTATCACTTAGTGGAGATGGCCTCACTTACGAGGGTTTGGAGGCTGCTCACAGGTTCCTTGACTTTAAGGGACACTCTGCTTAAGAGGCCAAAGTGGGAGCCGTAGCTGGTGACCACAGGAAGCACCAGCCAGGGTTCGGCCACTAAACTGCCTCCATTTGCTTTTCCTAACTTGGGTCTTATACCCTGGTGGCTTCCCCTTCCTGGGACAGATGGGAAACCCTGGCACAGCCTTCCTAGTACTAAATCACAGGTACCACGGGGGGTGATGACCCGTGGGCAGAGGGTCAGGAGAGACCCTACCCTGAGGATCGTTCAGTGAAGCATCCCTCACCCATCTGTGCCAATATCCCCTCGATGCCTCCTCACCTCTATTAGTCTCCTGCGGCTGCTGCAACAACTGACCACAAACGTGGTGGTCTTACACAATAGAAAATTTATCGTCTCAGTTCTGCAGATCTGAAGTCCGAAAGCAAAATGGCGGCTTGGCCTCTTCCTGCTTCGGGTGGCCATGGCATTCCTTAGCTTTGGTGACTTCACATCGCCTTCTCCGCTGTGTATGATCTCCCTCTGCCTCACTCTTGTAAGGACAGTTGTCATTGGATTTCAAGTCCCCACAGATACTCTTGGATGACCTCCTTATCTTGAGGTCCTAAACTTCATTCATTACTTTTTCCAAGTAAGACCACATTCACAGGCTCCAGGGATTCAGTTATGGACATTTCTTTAGGAGGGGCAGAGGAAGGGTACCACTCATCCCTCTACACCATCCAGTGGCCAGTTGGCTATGGACGGCTTGCACACCTCCAGTGGTGGGAAGCTCACTACCTCGTGAGTTGGCTCAATTCACATCCAGACAGGTCTATTGATCCTAAAGTTCTTACTAGGTGGAGTTGAAATTCTACTCAGCAGGAACCTCTACCCGTTGGCCCTAGCTCTGGCATTTGGAGCACATAAAATACATCTAAATAAATTCACTTACTATTCCCATTACCTCCTGCCCCCAATTGCAGTGTAAGAACAAAAATCAGACAAACTGTGAGCTAGCTTAGTCTTGATGTCAGGGACAGTTATACAGACTCTGGGGTCAGGACACCTTGACTCACTGGTGGCTCTGTCCCTAGGACCTTGTGCCTCAGTTTCCTCACCATAATGCCAGAGGGCTGGCTGAATCACTCCTTCCACAGGACACTTTTGGGAAATGCATCCTGGCTATTCACAATTCACACTGGCATATTAAAGGTTCTGAGAAGCCCTGAGTAGAGATACCCTAATTTAAGTCGGTATTTTCCAAACTTCTTTGAAAATGGAGTCCCTTTATCGACTACCATCTTCTTTTATCACCCTGCAGAACTTCCGTGCTGCCTTGTGGTCTCCATGATGCCTGGGGGTCTTTTCCAGCTTTCACAGTCTGTGGAGGTCAGACTAAATGGCCGAGTTCAAGTTCATGGTCTTTGGTTCCCATCCCCAGAACTGTTGCTAAGCGCTTTGCTGGAGGTAACAAACGATCCATTACAGGATGAGAGGCAAGAATCTGGAACATGAGAGGCCCCTCCCTCAAGCCGCAGACAGCTGGCCGAGGTTGTGGGTCATGGCTTCCTCCCAGGGGCCCCAGGCCTCTCCTGCCGCTGCCTGGCTCCACAGAGATGGGGCCTGTGGGAGGAAGCCAGGGGAGGAAGAAGCATTTCTGTTGCTCTGCCTTGCAGGACCTGCTTATCCCCAGGATCCAGATCTCACCTGACCTCAGACTTCACCTGCTCAGCTCTCCCTCTCTATTTAGGTGACTACCTCTGAACCTAGCTCTGCCAGAAGCTTCTGCTGAAGGTCCCAGCTAAATCCCTCCTAACTTGGCTGGGCGGAAAACAAAATCTCAAAGAAGTTGGATCTTATGAAATGGGAGCAAAAAGTAAATCTGGGCCTTCCCAGGAAAAGATGCTGCTGGTCAGGGAAGAGAAGAGCCTGAAGGAGGTGTCCCCAGGGAAACGGTGGAGACGGGATGGGTGGGGACAGGGAGCTCCAACTCCGGGCCCAAGAGAAAGACAGGAACGTTGACATGGAAGCTAAAGAATTCGGTGAATAAGGTGGATGGAAAAGACCACCAGGTTTATTCCCCTGCCTCCAGGTGAGATACACCTGGGCCTCCAACCGCTCCTGTTTTTAAGACCCCAGAAGGGGCAGCCTGGCTTGGATCCACCTTGTACAGAGCCCTTTAGCTGACAGGTTCACTGTATTCTCACACACAGCTTTGGGACTGCTTATTAAGTACCCATGTATTAGCCACTCTGCTAACTACTTTCACACATATATGATTTAATCCTCACAACCTCTAAAATTCTACAGGTGTAAATACTGGGCCCCAGGGAGGTTTAGGATGTTGCCAAAAGTCAAGAGGCAAAGCGAGAAACAGGCCCAGCTCTGTCTAGCTCCCAGTCCCACCCCACAGCTTTTGACATTATTTAGTAACACAGCCTCTGGATCCTGATGGTGTGCCCAGTTCTCCCTACCCTCGCCTGGAGTTGGATTCCATGGAAGGACCTTGTAAGTAGGTTGGGTCTGCTCCCAGCCCAGCCTGGAGAGACATCGTCTGTCCTCTGCTACAGGTAATAGCCTTCCAGTTACTGGGGTGGGGAATGTTTGCCTTCTGTTAATGAAAAGAAATAGATGTGATAATAAATAAATGCCCAGCCCAGTGCAGTAATCAGTGTCCCTAACAATAAGGCTCTGTGTTTGCTCTCAGCTGTGGTTATACTCATTGGCTACAGTCCCTTCTCAGGAGCCCCTGCTCACGTCATCCAGGGCAGGTCCCCAGGCACTCTTACCAGAGGAGGGGAGCAAGCCTTCCTGTCTTAAGCTCCTAGAATCCATCCTGGGTAGTGACACTCGTGCAGACCAGCTTCGGGGTGCCCTAGACCAGAGCGAGGGAAATGCACCAGGCTCCAGAGCTCCTGGGGCAGTGGCCATGGTGCCTTCCACTTGGCATCAGAAAATGAGTCTGGTCCCAGCTCTGCCTCTGCTGCCCTGGGTGACCTGAGGCAAGCCTGTTTCCCTCTCTGGAACCTCAGTTTCCACATCTGTGTAATGGTGGCTGCCAGGGAGGGGTGAGTGGAGCAAATGATCTCTCACATTCCTTCCAGCTCTGACATTACAGGACCCTGCAGCCGTAGGTCGTTAAAGCTTTGCACTTTAAGTGTACGGGCGCCTAGCCGGTTCTGGGCACCAAGAACTCAAGCTCTTCTTCTGTGTGGTGGCTGGATGTCCATTCCTGCCTCAGTTTCCCCAAAACCTTCTCTTTTTTTCCCACTTTCTCTAGCTCCCACATGTATGGAAATTCCCAGTTTGTGAGACATTTTCAGAGACATTATCCCATTTGAGCCTCACCACAGCCCTGCAAGACTGACATAGAAAGGAATGCTTTGCTTCCAGCATTAACCATGAGCCAGGCCCTTCCCGTGCTGTTTCACTGAATCTCCCCCATAGCCTCGGAAACTCTTTTGGGAGTAAGGCAGAGCATAAATAAATAGACGGCGGATGGATATTTATGTAAATGCATACATGCATAACCCTCACCATGGCCCTGAGGTTATTACCGTCACCACATCACAAGGGAGGAAAGTGAGGCTCAGAGGGGATTCAGTTACTCCCAGGGCCCCTTGGCTCTAGAAGAATCAGGATTCGAACCCAGGTTTCTTTGATCTAAGCCCATGGCCTTTTCCGTCACCTTGAGCTAGGCACAAATCAGCAGCCATCCCCCCACTTTGCAGATGAGTGAATTAGGTGTCTAGGGACAAAGTGACTTTGTCAAGTTGTGGCAGCTCCGTGTAGCAGAGGCAAGAATCAAACCCTGCCTTTTGTCTAAAAACCTAGGGCTGTTTCTGGAAACATCACAGCTGCCTCAAAACAAACCTCCCTCCTTTCCTTTCCTTCCTTCCTTCCTTCCTTCCTCCCTCGACTCCTTCTTTCCAGGAATATCTCCTACCCTCTTAAGTGCTTTCATGTCCCAGGCAGGAAATTGCATACCGTGCTCACGTGTACAGAGAGCAGAGCCACCACTCCCCAGGCTCCGTGTGTCCTTAGAGACACAGGTCCCACGAGGCAGCCCATGTGTCCAGTGACCCACACAGCTACTCTGTGAGCACCAGGGTGACATGCGCTGACACCCACGGGGGGGTGCCCAGTAGGGGCTCTGGCAGCACGTGGCCCCTTCTGTATGTGTTGTTCTCAGGGTATCTGGCTGAGTCTGTGTGGTCTCTGGCCTCTCCATGTGAACGCACCCCAGACAGCTGGAGCAGTGGGCACTGCCCAGCTGGGAGCATTGAACTTGGGCTCTGCCTTCCCATCCCCTGACCTGCTGCGGTCCCTTCCTAGCTCTCTCTCGTTGGTCTCCACCCTGGGTCCTTCCTGCCCCCTTTCATCTTCTCTCCCCGGCCACCAGGGTGATCAGCTTTGTTAGATTTTTCAAATTCAAGGCTGCAGCCCATGACGTGGGTCCCTTGATTCATGGGGGACAAAAGTGCTACCCTGAGGGGAGCATTCAAAATTGTTTGAAAGACTCATGCTTAAGGCATAGCTTAGATCATGTCTTCTCTCTCTTCTCAAGAAACTGCCAGCGGAGGAGTCATGAGTGCTTCAGATTGTTCTCCGTCTCACATGTATATCACCATTCAATCTCTCTCCCTCTCATACGTGCGCGCGCGTGTGTGTGTAGGAGGTGGCATTTTGGGGTAAATTTATTGAAGTAGAAGACATGCATCCAGTAGAGTGCACGCATGGTACGCACAGCTCACTGAGTTTTTGCAAAGGGAACACACCTTTGTAAGTCCGCTGCAGCCAAGACACAGAACTGGGCCAGAGCCAGGGGCCCTCATGCCCCTCCAGCCTGCCTGACCCTGTGAGGACAACCACTGTCTTGACTTCTAACATCACAGATTCATTTTGCCTTAAAAAAAAAAATTTTTTTTTTTTTTTAATAATGGAGCCATACAGTATCATTTTGTGTCTGGTTTCTTTTGATCAACATTATATTTGCCAACTATGTATATTTGTGTGGTATACGTATACGCACACAGAGATGTATGTGTGTGTATATATACATAAATCTGTGTGCGAAAAATATATAATTGCCCTTTTCTTGCTGAAATATCATAAGAATTTTTAACTGAAGTACAGTTGACATGCAAGGTTATGTTACTTTCAAGCGTACCCCAAGGCGAGTGGTTCTATACGTTTCGCTATACTCACCACTAGAGTCTTGCTGAAATACTTTAAATCAAAACGCAAACATCATGCCAATCATCCCTGTGTTCTTCAATATGCATCTAAAAACTCTGGATATTCTCTTACATAAGCACAGTGGATGCCATTATCCCACCTAAATATTTTTTATAAAAATCCTAGGCACCGTCCACTATCCAGTCTATATTAAATTCCCAAAATGTGTACTTATAAAAGAAATTCAGACATGCAGGGGAACCTCTGACCCCATCACGGCTCCTGCCCCCTTTCCTCACTCTTCAAGTTGGTGCGTATCAGCCCTGCTTTTGGAATGAAATCCAAACCCCTCCAAGGCTGGCCACAGGACATTTCCAAGTCTGGCGTGGAACTCACAGAATCATCAGGGTCCGCTGATTCACACTCCCATCTGGTTTGTGAATCCCTTTTACAACACCCACCAAGTCCCAGTCTCTTTCTGAACATCTCTCCCAAACTTCCCGTGCTATTTTCAGGCAGTGCTGCTTCCTGAAGCTGAGGTCAACTCTGCCTCCCCCAGTACTAGCCCTTAGCCCTAGCCGTACCCTTTGGGGCCATAGGGAACAGCCACAAGCCTGGGTCCTTTTCCACAGGGAATACGTGTAGATATTTGGAGCACATGCCCCAGGTCTCAGTCAACCCCATAAATTTATTCCTGCTCCTGCACACATGTACTGTCCCGAACCTGGACCCTTTGCATGCTGTCTGCTCTGCACGCTCCCTGGCCTTGGCCTTGGCAACATCCCACCAGACTCCTGTGGGCAGTGTCACTGCCACCACCTTCATGAGAGCTTTTCTTATTGTTTCTATCCGGTGTGTTCGCACCCTCGGCATTAACTAGAGAACCCTGGGAGCTCCCTTGTGGCGTTTATTGTGTTATGACTTGTTGTAAAGCTATTCGAGAATCTTCCTCATCCCTCACCAGACTCCAAACTCTTTGAAGACAGCCACTTCCTTACCTGTCTCCGTTTTTCCTGAAGTGTCTAGCAAACAGTGAGTGCTAACAGTCAGGTGCTCTCTGTGTGCTCACTGCCGCGTGAGTCCACTCTCTTAGTTGCAAGATACAGATCCCCAACTCAGTTGCCGTGGAAAAGCAACTAGGCCTCCTGTTCCTGGTCTCTCAATGGACTCCACTTATGTCCCCTGTGGGCCCAGTATACAGAAGAGAAAAGCAGAAAGCCCGGCACACGGGAGTCAGGAGACCTGGGGACACCCCTGCTCCGCATCAAGGTTGGTGCGACCTTGAGCACATGACTTACCTTACCTGAACCTCAGTTTCTTTTTTTGGAAGATAGGACCGGTAATGTGGGCCCTGTCTGCCGCACAGACTGTTGAGAAGATCAGATAAAACCCTACTGGGTGACGCATCTGTGTGTGTCGAGATGGCCTGTAATGGCCCAGCGCCATGCTAATGGGAAGATTCATTTAATACCTTCGGTACCAAGAGTCTGCGGCCTGGGTGCACATGTTCAAATCCCAGCTCTGTTTCTGTTTTGCTCTGGAAATCCGGGCGAGTTTACCCCTCTTGACTTCAAGTTTCCTCATCTGTTGATTGGGAATAATAATTGTAACTGCCTCATAGAGTACTTGTGAATATTAACTGAGTTAATATAAATGACTCCATTAAAAGACTGTCTGGTACAAGGTAAGGCCTATAAAAGGTTTTTATGGGTGTCACTATTGTTCCTGCCTCATGCCCCCACTAATGTGTGTTTTAGTTCTTATTCTTCTAGCTAGATTGTAAGCCGCCTGAGGGCAGGGCCCATCCACGCTTCAGGTTTCTCTGATGCTCTCCTTTTCCCAGCACAGGCTAGGCGAATCCTGGGGCCAGCTGATGGATGGCTGTGACAGACAGCCTGGCAGGGTTCTGGGCTCTGACTGAATTAGAAGTGGGTGGAACTTGCCTGGAGCCTCCCCGCCTGGGCAGGGCACAGCAGGGGAAAAGATCACACTGGGGCCAAATCGCCCCTTTCCCCTGGACTTCTGGGTCCTTAGAACCCAGAAGGAGACACCACGGAGAGCTATGTTTCCAAGAAGAACTTGAAGATACCTGATGGGAGTCTCATCTTGGACAGAGGAGTGGCAGGGAAAGAGTTTCTTCTATACCTCCTTTTGCCCTAAGACAGACCCTATGTTCAGTCCAGTTTCTTGGTAGCAGATGAGGAAGCGGGGGCCTGGAGATGTCAAGCACCTTACTCCGGTCACACAGCCAGCCATAGCAGGGTCATCCTTGGATCTCGGTTTCCCAACTGGAAGCCCAACCCTGAGCCATCTCTCCTAGTGCAGTTCTAAGACCCAGAAGGAGAAGCGAGGGAAGTTGTCCCGTTCCTCCTCTGCAGACCCCACAAACATTCCTACCCGGGGTAACTTCTGTTCTAACTCATAAAGATATTTCTGAATAATAGCGCTGGGCACTTATCTCTGGAATGTATCCGGCTTAAAAAAAAAAAAAAAGAAAAAGAAAAAAGAAAACAGCTGGGGAAGTACCCTCTTCCTGCCCGAAGCTTTCTGGGGCATTGACTATTCAGAGTCTCCCAGTGGCCAAAAGCAGGTGGCCAGAAAGCCACCAACTTGCTGAAAAATCTCATACAAACTTCAATAGAACTCTAAATGTGGTCTAAGGCAACAAAAAGCTTTTGTTGTTGTGGTTGTTTGCTTTTTTTGTGTTATTGAAAGCAAAATACAGTAAAAAAAAAAAAAAAAAAAAAAAAAAAGTGCCCCAATCTTAGGGTAGAGCTTGATGAATTTTTAACACGTGACCATCAGCCTGATGCAGGACATTCAGGGTTTTCTGTTTGTCTTTTGTTTTTTTTTCTTTTTTTAGAGAGAGAGATAGAGCAGAGCGCTAGCATGCACAAGCAGGGGAGGGGCAGGGGGAGAAGGAGAGAGAGAATCCAAGCGAGCTCCATGCTGTCAGCGCAGAGCCCGACGCAGGACTCCATCCCATGAACCATGATATCATGACCTGAGCCGAAACCAAGAGTCAGACGCTTAACCAACTGAGCCACCCAGGCGCCCTTATTTCTTGTCTTTTTTAAGCAGGCTTCACACCCGGCAAGGAGCCCAAGTCAAGGCTTGAACTCACGCCCCTGAGACCAAGACCTGAGCTGAGATCAAGAATCAGATGTTTAACCAGCTGAGCCACCCAGGTGCCCCAAACATTCAGGTTTAATATTATTAGGATGATTGCCTCTAGAGTGAGGGTTTCTGTAACTCCTTGTTTTCATTTCTTCTCATTCGTGTATGTCCTACACCTGAAACAGGAATCATGGTGGGCAGAGGTACATGCCACATCTCAGAACACTTTAGCTGGGAGGGTTGCCCTTGGAATTTAAAGGAGGCCACAGGGGAGGGAGTCAGCATCGCTTATTCACTCAGCTCTCTCCCCTAGATCCTGGTATCTTTTGATTTGTGGTTCCCAACTTGTCTTCTGCTCCCACACCGGAGGGCTAGGACGCATTCCCTTGGGATTAGTGGCTCAGCGTATCCGTAAAGTTTAAAGGGAGGGCAAGTGCAATTTGAAAAAGATGCGCAGGTGATTCTGACACTCACCCCCACTCAGGTGTGAGACCCACTGACTGAGTCACATTTCCCCCCTTCCTGAAATGTCACCCGTGAGAAGATGCGGCTAAACTAGCTCCTGCCCAATATGCTGGGCGTGCCTCCCCCACCCCCACCAAATCCACTGTTCGCCCTTCTTTGCCCTTCTGTATGTCCTGGAGGGGCTGACCTCAGTAGCCTGCCTTTAGCAAGAGATGGGGAGAGGGGATGAGAGATGGGTCCGGCATCCCTCCCCAGCCCCACCCCCTCCAGCACTCACTGGCCGTGGCTCCTTCTGTCTGTCCTGCTCCATGGCCCTTTTCCATGGCCCTCTTCCACGGCCCCAGTGCACACCAGGCTCTAATAACACTGTTTCCTCCCCTTCGCAGTCTTAGGGGTGGTCACAGTTTCCAGCTGTTACTAGGTCCTGGGTGCCAAGGTCCCTTGTTCTCTTAGCCACGCCCCCATCTCTGTATGGAGATTCTCTATTAAAGCCTCTTCCTTTGAGCCAGCTGGGCTGAAGTCTGGTTCCTGGTTGACTCCTGACTGATCCAGAGATCTCTGGGCAAACACCAACACTTCCATATTAGTCACTGGTGATAAGATGCAGTGGCTTTCAGAAGTGTTCAAAGATTATCAAAACGTGTGGCTTCCTACAGAGGAATGATGGCAGATTTGCTTAGGCAGGATGCAGAGAGGACCACTTATCACTGAGACGTGGAGTTTGCTTCTGGCCTGTCAAGGCGGGGAGCATTGGTGATGGGGAAGAGCGCTGGGTGCAAAGTCAGATGGCATGGCTCTGAGCTCAGGCTCTGACACCCACAGTCTGGGAAATCTTGAGTAGGCTGCCTTGCCATTCTGTTCTTTGGTCTCGTCTTTGGCAATCCGGAGTCACCTCCACTGCTGTCACATCCGTGGCAGGGAGGTTGCGTGAGGGCAAGTGAGGCTATGTATATGAAAGGCTTCGCGAACTTTCCAGCGCTCAGATGTGTGGGCCAGTGCAGCCCAGAGCAGGCAGCCATTCTGGGATTCAAGTAAGGGACCAAACATTGGGCTGAAGGGACAAAGGAGGAGACACAACTGCCAGGCAGACCCAGAGAGGCAGCAAGAAAAAAGTCCTAAGCTATCCTTTTCTTCCCCAACCCTTTTCCTCTCTCCTCTGTTCCCTTCACCTGACATGACCTTTCCCTAAGCTGAGCCGTGATGCCAGGCTGTTTATTTATTCAGCTGAGAATTTAGGAGCACCTCTAAGTGTAGGACAAAGTCACGCACAAAATGAAGTCCATGCTTTCTGGAGACCAGTAAGAGAGAAACAAGGACCTTCCAGTAGGAGGCAGGTCATCCAGTGTCCTGGATAAGAGGAAGAACCTGGTGTCATTGAGGTCCAGCTGCATTTCCAACTGGATCACCAACCCACCAACCAAATCTCCTAGACAAGCTACTTAATCTCACTTTCTTGATCTGCAACCAGGGGATAATATCCACGTCAAACGTTTGTTGGGAGGACTGCATGAGACAATGCGTGTAATCAGCCTGCCTCTTGGTAAGCACTCCGTGAAGGCTGGCCTCTATTCTTCTTAGTCTATTATTCCAGGGAGCCAGGGGACCCTTTCTAACTGGGATCGGAAATGATTCCCCAAGGAGCAGGCAAGAAACTGGGCCAGGAGGCCGAATCCTCGGCTTGGCATTCACAGTCTGGCGGAGGCACCAGCATACGGCCGGTCGCCGCAGCACCGGGCGCAGCTCTGTGCGTCTGGCGCTTCGGGAAACCGAAGGGTGAGGGCCGGCCGCAGAACGCAGGCCTCCCGGCGGGCAGAGGGAGCCAACACAAGTTCTGGAGCTGGGGAAGACCGGGATCAAAGCGCTCCGAGGCAGGCCGGGCGCACCAAAGGGGGGCTAGCGACTTGCATCAGCACAGATTCCGTGATGCTCTGCAGACGTCTCGGTGCTGCTGGGCTTTACGGGAACCCACAAGAAAGGAAAAGGCCGGGGAGCAGGCAGGGCGGGGGCGGGAGAGGGCGCGAGGGTGCGCTCGCCCGCCCGCGCGCTCCCGGCGGCGCCGGCCGGGGCCTGGGCGCGCCCGGGACGGCGGAGGCAGCGCAGGAAGCTCCCTCTCCTTTCCCCCTCCTCCTTTCCCCTCGCATTACTGGAAGAACTGTGTGGGAGAGACCCAGAAGCACCCGGATTTTCGAACGCGGGGTGGGGGAGGGCCAGGCAGCCGCCGGTGCTCAAAGGAAAACCAAAAGTGCATCTGTTCGCGCCGCTTCAACACGCGGCTGCCCTCGGGAGGGTCTTGGGTGCCCCAGCCGCGCCTCCCCTTGCAGCCCCCCAAGATCTCGCTAAGGCACCCAGGGGGCCGTGTGGCGCAGGAGGGGACGGAGAGGCGAGTGAGAAAGTGTCACGATTTCTTTTCCTGCGCTCTCCCCGACACCGCCCCCGCCCCCAGTTTTCTGGTTTTGCCACTGCCGCTGGGGAAAGGGCTGATGGGTTTTGCGTCAAAGAACTGCATTTACTCAGTCCTGCTGGGAGAGGCACGTAAACACCCAGGCAGACAGGACTCAGGGATGAAACAACAACAAAACAAAAACCCCCAGTCCCCGCGGCCTGGGTGCACATCTGCCGGCCGCACACCTCGCCCGGACCGGCGGAGTTAAGGACTCTGCCCGGAGGGCGGCGGCGGAGGTGCGAGGGGTCGGGCCCGCCTCGCCTCGCTGCGCGCGTCCTTGGGGATGGAGCTCAGGACAGAATGTGTTTTATAGCTGTAAACAATGACCCCGAGTATTGTTTGGGATTACCGTATCTTGGGGCCATTGGGGCGGCCAGATGCCGCCAGCCGTCCCGGAAACGCCAGCGCTTTATATAGTGCCCCGGGAAAGCTTTGAGTTCCCAGCTCTATTTTTCTTTCCTAGCAACTCCCCCCACTTTACAGATAAGGAAACTGAGGACCGGATCTGTGACGTGTTGCAACGCACTGCGCTTCACAGCGTACGCAGCCTTCACATAGCTTCCCGTTGGGTCCTCACAAGGACCCTGTGCGGGTACAGATGGTGCCGCTTAAAAGCTGGGCAAACCGAGACTAAAGCAGAGCCTGGACCAGAACCCAAGTTCCTTGACTCCTAGTACAGTGCTCCTCCGGATTGTCTTTGCACAACAATTGAAGTACCAGAGCTGGCAAGGGCCTTAGAAGGTCATCCGTCCCAACCCCTTCATTTTATAGGAAGAAACCGAAGCCCAGAATGGTTAAGGGACTCGCCCAAAGTCTTACAGCTCGTAAATAGCACAGCCTGGCGTTCGTACTCCGAGGTCTGTGCTCTTTACCCCGGGCGAGGCGGGAAGACCCAGGAGTGCAGACTACTTGCTCCCCGAACTTCCCTCCAAAACAGCTGAAGAGTTGGTTGGGGCACACCCTCGCCCGGTCTTCCCTCCCTCTCTATTTTTTAAAAAATGCTTAACAGTCGAGTTTGCTTCTAACGCCCGATTACTATTAGATGCATCCTAATTGTCCCGCACGGAGGGCGGCCGGAATGTCCAGACTGGTTAATTTTTTGTCTTCAGGGCTACCCCTAGCGGATTAATTGTAGGGCCGAACCCCCCCCCCCAAAAAAAAACAAACAAACAAACAAACAAACAAAAACCAAGAAGCGTATTGGGGGTGGGAGGAAGCAGTGGGCAGCCAGCCAGGCCGGGAAAAATAGGCAGGTCGGCCCCGCCGGGCGGTGCCGCGCCCCGCCAAGGCCTGGCCGCAGGGCGGCGCGGGCACCCCGCGCGCCCAGGGCTCCCGCTGCACCGGGCGGCGCCGCGGAGGCCGCCGACGACCGCGGCCGCGCCCTCCCTGAGAGCGGCTCTGCGCGCCCGGCTCCCGGCCTCGCGGTGGCGCCGCACTGAACCGCCCGTCTCGCTCTTCAGGCTGTGATTATTTTGTAAAACCCGGCGCCGAGGCCCGAGCGGCCGCTCTCCGGGGCCCCGCCCCGCGCCCCTTCCCCGGGCGGTGGAGGGAGGAGGCCGCGGCGCGCTCGGGAGCCGGCGAGGGAATCCCTCTCCCTCCACGTCACCCGAAAGCGAGGGAACCCGCACTCGCGTCCTCTAACGCAAATGACCATCTTTGGCAACGTGCGCCAATGGAACAGACCAAGGGCGCTGGGCTCGGGGGTGCGCGGGGGTAGAGAAAGGCCAGGGCTAGGGCCGCCTCGGCGCCCCCAAGCAGCGCCCGCGGTCCGCTCCTGCCCAGCCACCGCCTTTCTTCCCCGCGCGGGGAGTGCGGCTGGCGTCAGCGCCGCCGGGAGCCTGGGCACCGAGGGGAGCGCTGTGCCCGCCTCCTCCCGCGCCTCTTCCTCCCCCTCCTCCTCCTCCTCCCCCTCCCCCCGCCTCCCCGTGCGCTCCTCCCCGCAAGGTGGAGTCTGGGGTTGACGTGAGTGAATCCACATGGTACAGGGGCTGGAGAATAAAGAGTGGAGTTGAACTCGTGCCATTGTAGTGACTCATCTCGGGCAGAGCGCAGGGGCTCCGAGCGAAGCGACGAGCAAGTGAGCGGCGCTCGGCGGGCCCGGGAGAGAGGGAGAGAGGCGCGGCCGGGCGAGGCGGCCCGTCCGGGAGCGGGCGCCGGGGAAGGGGTGCAGTCGGGCGCCGGAGCGGCGGCACGGGCAGCGGGGCCGCGTCCCTCTCAGCGCCGGCTCAGCCGGAGCCCCGCGGGCCCCCCTCCCCCCCCCCCCCCCCGGGCGCGGGCTGCTTTCTCCCGGCAAGTGTCCGAGCCGCTCCGAAACTCCGGCGGCGAGTCGACCACAGGAAGTTTATTCTCAGCTCCTTTTCTAAAAGGAGGAAATAGAAGTTTCTCCCAGCCGGCAGTCTTTTCTTTTCGCCTTTTTCGCCCTGTCTGAAATCGGGGGCCCCCGGACCTGGCAGGCGTGACCCGCCGGGCTCCTGCTCTTTTTTAATTTCCAGTTTTTGATCCGGCCAGCCGTCCCGGCCGGGCTCCGGCTGCGCGCGGGAGCGGGAGGGCGCGCGCAGGGGAGGGACAGAGGGACGCGCGGACTTTTAGAGGGAGGGACTGGGTGGCCCGCCGGTCCCGCGGCGCTCGCAGAGCAGGAAAGAAGTGCGGCGCGAGGCGCTCGGGAGGCACCGTCCCCGGGCTGTCGCCGCCCCCCGTCCGCGCCCGCCACCGTCGGGGAGAAGCCCGGGAGCGAAGATTAGAGCCCGAGGCGCGGCCGGCAGGGAGCGAGCGCGCAGCAGCCGGTGCGCGGCCGCGGCGAGGGCGGGGGAAGAAAAACACCCTGTTTCCTCTCGGGCCCCCACCGCGGATCATGTACCAGGATTATCCCGGGAACTTTGACACCTCGTCCCGGGGCAGCAGCGGCTCACCTGCGCACGCCGAGTCCTACACCAGCGGCGGCGGCCAGCAGGTAGGTGCGGGCCCTGGGTGCACCTGGCGGCGCGGGTGGACCCCCGCCCTCCTCTCTCCGCCACTGCCTCTTTTGCTTTCTTTTCCCATTTTTGTCTTGGCGAGAAAATTCCTACGGGGTCACCGTTGTAGGTTCTGGATTTTCGTGTTGTCCGCCCACCGTTCTCCCCCATCACTTAAAAAACAAACCAACCAACCAACAAACAAAACTGGAGCGGGGAGTGGGCTTGAAGAGCCGGCCAACCTTTTCCCTCACGCTACACCTTATCCAGACGAGCTCCTGGAATTGCAGCCTTCCTTCCCGGGAGCCTGTTAACTCCTCTCCCAGAAATCGTTCCCCTCTCCCCCTTCGCTTCTCCGTGGTGGGTAAAAAAAAAAAAAAAAAAAAAAAATCTTTGCACTCACTGGCCCCTCCCGACATCCAAGGACTCTTCCTGTGGGAAAGCCCTCTCCCTCTCTGCCCCTGCTCCCCATCAGTCTTAATTTCTGAAAGAGGTTGGGGATTCGGAAACATGGTTGGGCTCCTTCAAGTAATCCAGAGTGAGAGCGAGGGTTGTCGCCCTGGGAATAGGTGCGAAGGTCAGGAAGGAGGAGGTCAGCCTTGATAGGCTCCGGGCCTGCGCCTTTGTGCCCCCGTGCCCATCCATCTTCTGTTCGGGTCAGAGAAGGAGCTTGTACTGCCACCAGAAGGGGCGCCTTGAGGGTCTGGGAGGGTACCTGGGGCAAGGAAGCCTGCAGAGAAAAGTGGGGGTGGGGGAAGAAGAGGCCTTGCTTAGGCTCTTGCGTGGTTCTGGAAGCGGAAAAACAACTTGTTTCTAAAGCAGCCGGACTGGTTTGCACTGGAAGGATTGTGCCTGCGATCTGTGTCTATAAATACCAGAAAGGTGCTGCTGGGGTGGGGGTGCCAGTGGGGTGCCTGCCCTGGGCAGCAGCCACTCCCCCCACCCCAGCCAGCCCCCAGGCTTCAGAGGGAGCTGGCTTAACAAACAAGGCCGCTACTACCTGAAGCCCATCTCCCTCAGGATCTACGGAGTCTCTAGCCAAGTTGGCTGCAGCCAAGAATTGGTCCGGTAAGGCAGTGGCCTTGGCCTCCAGAAGCCAGCCAGCCAGGAGGGGCTGGGGTTGGCTCCTGGGAGGGGTGGACCCTGCCAGAAAATAAAATGGAAACATGGCTCTCTTTAGGATCTGAAGAGGGATACCTTGTTCCAAAGTGATTCCCAATACTTGGTGAGTCCCCCAAATGGCTTTTCTGTGTCTTTCCTCTATCTCCCCTGGTGTCTCCCTAAGCACCGGCTGAAGAGGACCTAGTCTGTGCATTGAGGGCACATTCAGTGCACCTTTAATAATGAGCACCAAGGCGATGAGTTTTCAATCTTGTCCTAAAAGTGATTTTGTTTGCTTTCCCTTCCCAGTGGTGGTTTTTATTGAATCCAAATAGCATTAAGCCACGGTTTGGAGTCCTATATGCCCATTCCCTCACTCTTTAATTCAACAAACGCCAAAACATCCCTCTCCTCCTCCCGGAATCCCAAAGAGGTCTTTTGATATCTTGTCTGTTCCTTTTGCTGCTGTTTTTGTGGCAGTCATCGTTGCAATATTACAATCTCACCGCCTGGCTTTGCTCAGACCCTGGGGCCTGAATGGGAAGTCAGACCGGACATCAGTGCCCCGATTGAATAATCTGTGTCACTAGGGCTTTGAGCCCAGGATGTGAGCAGAGGCAATTCCCTGTTTTGGAAGAAAATCAGACAGGAAACCAGTGCGAGGAAGAAGGAAGAGAACTCGGTCCGGCAGGGTGTAATGGGGCCTCATTACTGAAGCAAAAAGCAGCTGTTGGCTAATTCCTAGCATGCTGTAACACATGAGAATTTTGCAATTAGTAATAACTAGTGCATGGGTTCTCGCATATACGCCTGCCTGTTTGGCCCAGCAGCTTGAGTGAAGTGCCTTTCAAACCAGAGGGATTGGCAAGGTAATGCCACTTTGGACAAGTCTTTCAGCCTGTCCGCCTCTGGGGGGAGTGGGGGAGAGAGGGGTCTTGTGGAGGGGGGAGGTTTTTCCATCGTCTCTCCAACTTGGAGCAAAGCTGTTCTGTGGTCCTCAGGACTGACTTGAGAGGCTTTTGTTACTTCACAAGTCTGTGCTATGACCCTACGGGCTCAAGGTAACTTTATTACATACCAGATACAACTTGTAATCACTTTATTTCCCTCAGCTTCCTTTATGGGGGGGCTTTCCTGGCATTTAGTGGGGTCTTCCTCCTCTGTGGTATCTCAGTGGACCACTCAGTAGAAGAGCGTTCTCTGGTTTTCCTTTGGGCAAGTGAATGTTACTTTTTCCTGCTCTGTTTGTGGAGTCTAATACTCCTGATAAGTTTGTTGCTGTCTTTTCAACCCAGAACCTTATCTCTGGCTTCATAAAGCTTGATTTTAACACATGGCCATGAGTTCCAGGGACTTCAGAGGGGTGGGGGGCAGATAATGCTTTGTTAAAACCACTCTTCGTGTATATGGCAGGAACTCGAAGCATGAGAAATATTTCCTGTTCCAGTTATAGTTTTAATCTCAAAACATTGGTGATTTTGTTTTGTCAATAATAGTTGCACACGCCTCCCCCTCCTGGCCTTTTCTTTTTATTGTTGTTGTTTTCTCTCTCCCCTAACTTTCCTAGGAAAACACTTCCCAGATATATGCCCTGCCTGGCTGCTCGACTATTACGGTTTCAGGACCTGAGCATTACGCAATCAGCCAGTTACACAAACATAGGTCATTTCATAACTTGTTTTCATCAGCTGGGCCCCCTTTTAATGAAAAAAACAAAACAAAACAAAAGCAAGATCTAGGACTTTTCCAAGGCTGCCATTTGTCTGTTCCTCAGATAACGTGAAAATAAACCAAGAGGGACAGTTCCTCTTTGGAATCAAGGAATACCAGACTTGCTCTCTTCTTTGGCAACCGCCCTTTCCCAAGAGACAGACAGACAGACACACATACACGCACACATGCACACACACAAAATTCCCCGGAGTGAACTTTTGCCAACTGTACCAGGCTGGGACATTCCTCACATCAAAGAACTTTTACCAGAAATGACTGTGATTCCCAAGTCAGTCCCAATCACACCTCTCTACTGCCCCCTACGGGACATTCTTAGAAGAACTGTCTGGGGAATGTATTTTTCCAGTCTCAGACAGTGTTAACTTGGTGAGTTTTCGGAATTCTTAGGATTTTTTTCTTTTTAATTCAGGACAAATAAATGCCATATATTTAAAAGCGGTTAACTAGGAACTGCCTGACTTTGACATGCAGTTTTCTTAAAAAATTTTGTTTTGTTCTAAATAAAACCTGGTTGAAAAAGGAGTGCATTTTTTTCTTTCCCTGTCTTGATGTTTGTCTGATCTTTTGGGTAACCAGGAACAATGTCTTCAAATTCCCAAGGCGTGCTTTCTTGCTGTGTTTGTATCAGGACACTGGGAATTTTGGGGGGGGAGGTGGTCTTCAGAATTGGCTGGAAGGTGGGAGGTGTATATATGAAGGGTTTGGTGCCCCCCCCCCTTTGTCTTTGATCTTGTAGATGTTGTAGATTAGGATCAAACGAAATGTTATCCCAGGAATTTGTCTGTTCTACTGATTCTTGATGGTGGAAGTCAGCGTCAGTTTTTCATCAAAGCGAACGGGGTGAAATAGCAGTCATGTATTGTCTGAGGGGGTAGCTGAATTTTTCTGTCCAGGCCCCTGAGTGCATTGCCATTACTTTATTTCTGCCTGCCTTATTATTCAAAGTGAGTGTAAAGTTAAGGGCCTCATTTTCTTTTTTTCGTTTCTATCTTGATGCAAACACACCAGAAGTACACATCCAAATCCCTGTGGTCTCCTTTATAATTATTCACTGAGGAGACTAAATACTTCTTTGAGTGCCATGGCTCTTAGACTCATGTTTTACAATGCCCCTCTTTTGGAATTGCCTTCAGCAAATCCTTTTGAAAACCCTCCCTGCTAACAAATCTTTGTCCTTTGAGGGTGAGCTTGATATTTGGAAGTTGGCAAAAGATGTGACATATAAGGAATCAAGTCTGACATAGAAGGCTGGGTGATCCAGCTGGGTCCAAAGCACAGTATGACCCAGAGTTGTCTCGATCTTGATCTCAAGAGTCTTCCTGTGAGAGCAGGCACTGAGAGAGGGCACACCAAAGTAGGCACTTCGGCCATCTGTCACTTTAGATTTTCTTCCCCTCTGTTAAACAGGAATAAGGTGTTGGTTTTTGAGAACTCAGGAAGCTAACTTTGTGGTCTATTTGTTGAAAGAAAGAAAAAAAATAGCATCATTACTTTGTGGACATGTCTCATCCATGTTGCATGTGGTATCTTTTGATGGCCACAGCATTTCAACATGACAGCAGCTGCTTTGATTGAGGCAAATAGATTTGTTCCAAACCCCACTTGGTAACTCTATCCCTCTTCAACTCACTGGGCCAAAAAGAGAAGATATGCATTCTCTTGCCCAGCACCATCTCACTGGCAGTGACTTGGGCATACTCACCCTGCTGGAGTTAAAGGGAATATCAGATGCCATGCCCTTCCACTGAGTGCAGAAGGGGTACATGGAATAGTGGGCATTACCCTTCCCACCCTCACCTGGTGCTTTGGAGTGGGGGGTTCTGGCCAGAAGGGCCCTGGGAGGAAAGAAACTGGGGGACGCTGACAGGTAACTCGGCATCAGTCGCTTTCTCCTGTCCCTTGTTTTTCTTCTCTCCCTTGTTTGCTTCACCCTGGCAGTTCAGAGGAGGAAGGGGAGAGTGTGGTTCCTTTGAGCGAGCCTGGGAAAGAGAGGAAGGTGATGGGAGGCAAATCACCTGAGAGAGTGTTCATGTAAAATGTGGGGAAATCATGAGTTATTAGCAACTATTTCCATCGTGACACAAATGGCTTTCTTCAGAGAGGAAAGGTCAAAGTGATACCAAATGCAGAATCGGTGAAGATTGATTGAATTCCATATAGAAGGCTTTGGAGAAAATGACACGTTTAATATAAATAGAGAGCATTTGGGTCCAGCTGGACCTCAGTCGTGCTCTGGGGTGTATGAGGTAACATTTGCCCTCACTCTGTCCTCTTCCCCTGAGCCAGTCTCTGGAGATTTTGGAATTTTTCTTTTCCCATGCTGGGGATGTAAAGAAAAGAAAAAGGGGGAGGGTGGTTCTTAAGAGAAAGAACCCAGTCCATTTCCAGGTATGCACAGTCCTACCTGTCTGCTGAGACAAGTCACAGGTATTCATGGGCTTCGTGGCTTGAGTGGTTGGGGGCCCAGTTGAGAATCAATGTGATGGTGGAATACCTGGCCGACAACACCGCCCCTGACTTCCATCTCAAATGCCACTTGTGCCCAGCTCAGGAGTTTCTGAGATAAGCTCAACCCCATCCGTGTCTTCGGGAAAATGGGATTCCAAACCCTGCTTCCTAGACCCTTGTGCTTCCTAGATCCTAGACTGCTCTTGACCCTCATTTCTGAATCCAAGGCCTAGCTGTAAAATTCAGGAAGGTCATTTTCCCAAATCAGAAAGCGCTAGGCTGCAGGGACCCCTCTGACCCGACGAAGCTTGGTGGCCGTAGGGCGCTGTGTTCTGAGCTGTCTTAAACAGGCTGTGGGAGCGGGACTGAACAGCCCCGTGGCATCCTTAAATATAGGTGCTTCGGGATAAAGAAGGGTCTTTATGACGCCAGAGACACACAACAAATCTTGTAAGGGCTCGAACTTCAGCTTCAGAGTCTGAGTGAGACTCCCTGGGTTAAAGGAAGAGTTCTAATTGTGTTTGGCTTTTTTTGTTCCCTCTCTTTATTCTCACCCCCCCCACCCCCCGCTGAGCATTTGGAGAGGGAATGGGCCTCTAGAACAGGGGGCGCCAAACTATGACCCACGTGTCTTTGTAAATAAGGTTTAATGGAACATGGGCGCACCTATTTGTTTACATATCGTCTGTGACTGCTTCCACGCTATAATGGCAGAGTTGAGTAGTTGCGACAGAGACCGCATGACCCACAAAGCCTAAAATATTTACTATCTGGCCTTTTACAGCAAATGTTCGTCAGACTCTGCTCTAGGAGGTCGGTGGGGGCCAGTTTGTCCTTTTATAGGCATTCTTGCCCACCCAGAAGTCAACAGGATGACACAGTCAAATAAAGCATCTGGAGGCTTTGCCAGGCCGGAATGCCACACAGCCGTCCAGCATCTTTGATCCCATCCCTGGAGGAGGAGCTCCCAAGGGGGCTGGAGAGCCCCCCCGGGGACTCAAGTGACGTCCTGGGTTCCCTGCTGTATCCCCCACCCCTCCCAGCACACGCTTGGTGCTGCAGCAAGGCTCGTGGTGTTCCAGTGCTCACAGCTGGGAAACCCCGTGTTGGTTTCTGCTCAGTATTAACCCTTCCATAGAGCACCATGACTTATCCCCAACATGATGTTTGACTGATGGTCGGGTCTGCTGGCAGAGAAGACTGTCAGGCTGACTTCTGGGACCACGGACCCCCTAGCCTCACCTCATCTCTCCTATTCCGGTGTAGCTTTCTGAGTAATACCTTTGGAGCTGAGACAAGTCACATCGGCCAGAACCCATTTAAACTTGTGTGAGTGTCTCAGAGAGGCTCCTCTAGGAGACAAAAGCCTTCTTTATCACAGCCCCAGTCCCCTGTGGGGATGGGACATTGTTTTCCTAGGGCCAGTGTGTTATCCAGATGGCTTTACCTCCCTCTGAAACAAGTTGTACATGCATTTCGAGGCAGTCATTACCTAGTGCCTTGTTTTTATGGCTGTCTTGTTTTGTCTAGACCAAGCCATTGCTGCAAGCAATCTGGCTGTTGGCCGGGGAGCACATTCTGTAGAACCAGAGCGAGGGGACCGAGAGCCCCCAGAGGGGCTGAGAGTCGTCCACTTGCCCCCAAGGAGTCTTAGTCTCTGAGCTGTGCTTTAGGGTTTTTGCTTGCTTCCCATGGCTGAGAGGGGAGCTTTTTGTTTGTTTGGCTGTTGGAATGAGGAGTGGATTTCTTGGATGCCGTCCGGAGGGAGAAGCTGACAGTTCCCTCACAGAGGTGGAGGGTCCCATCGAACCATCGTGCTGGATGCCTCAGGTGCCCTTCAGACCCAGAACCTGACCTGAAGAGAGACATGGAATAAAAATGCCGGGTACCTCCCAGGAGTGGGAAGCTGGCCGTCTTTCCCGGAGCCGCCCCAAGCAGAGTGCACGGGCACCGTGGTGATGCGTGACCGCGGCGGCGGTGCTGCTGGTGATGACGATGCCGCCTTCCATTGGTTCAGAGCGGCGGTTCTCCACCCTGGCTGCACGTTAGAATCTCCCCAGGCATTTAAAAAAAACACCTTATCAGAACCCCATCCCGGACGTGTTATTTTAGAACCCTAATGGCGAGGCTGGCTCTGGCATTGGTGTTTTTAGAAAGCTCCTCAGAATGTTCTAACGCGCAGCCTCGGTGGAGAGCCACCGGAGTGCCTTTTATAGCCAGCGATTCTAAGGAGCTACTTGTTTAATCGTGACAGTGATTTGCGAGTTTGGTGTTCAGATTCTTCTTCACAGACAGGAGAACTAAGTCCCCGGTGATTTCGCGAAGGTGTCCGCCGGGGCCTCCTGGCTCCAGGTGGAGGGTTTCCTGCCACCACCTTCCTCTCTCCCCCCCAGCTCCCCTCCAGCAGCCCAAGAGAAGCGTAGCTGTCTGGGCCTTGCGTGCCTCTGCGCACGGTCAGCCACGTGCACGCGTTCTCAATCCTCTGCCTCCTCAGAGGCCCAGCTGAGTTGTCCATTTTCTTCTCCTTGAAGATCATTTCCTACTTGGAGTCTTCCTTGTTCACTGCATCCTTCCTTCCTTCACACACACACACACACACACACGCACGCACACACACACGCACACACACACGCACACCCAGCTCAGGCAGCTCCTGATAAAAAGCCGAATCGTCTTTGCCTTCCAAGGTGACTCAAAATCCATTGTACTGGACAGCTCTTCTCATAGTATCCCAGAATCCACTGGTAACTTCACCGAGTCTCAGGATTCATCCCACTGGGGCTCTCCTCGCCCAATCCCAGAATCCATCGTGCTGGGTCATGCTTTCTTCACAAAACGCCCTTGCCCCAGGGCCCCAGGGCAGTCTGGGAAGGGAGGCAGAGACATGCCACCACCCAGACTGGGGTCAGGCAGCTGGCAGGGGAGTGAGCAAGGAGGGGTCCCCAGCTCCCCCAGTTACAGTGAGGTGCTCTAAGCTCCACTTACTTGCATGACAGGAACCCAGGTGTCATCACCGGGGACAAAGGCAACGGTGGTGGCAGCTGCCATTGCTGCTAATACTTGTACTCCTGGTTGGTCTGACCAGGCCAAGATAGGAAGGGAAGCTATAGCGCCCGTGCCAGCGATAGCACGATTTCATCTGGGATCGGACCTGTGGGGCCTCCTGGGTGAGAGGGGCGGTCGACAGGGATGAGCTGACACCCTGAGGGCAGCAGGGGTGGCTACGGCACTTGGGTCTGGATTTCAAGGAAGAAAAAAGCAACACTACGGAAGCTTGCGTAGCACCGTGTTTGAGAGCCTCTTTGAATCCTGACCCCCCCTGCGTACGAGCCATGTGGCCTTGGATAAGTTACTCAATCTCTCTAAGCCTAAATTTCTGCCTCTAAAGTGGAGATAATGGTCGTTCTTACCTCAGAGGGAGAATGAAGGAGATAATTTAGGTCAAACACTACCATGGTGCCTGTCGTTTAGTAAGTGCTCAGCAGGTGCTCTTATTGCTTTCATCTCGTCACCCACCAGATTAGGGAAGGAAGGAGCTGCAGAACTCCTTTGTGTGGAGATGGGGGTCACCCGAGGATGACATGACGGCTTCATTAGGGGAGATTTCCCCTGAGGAGCTGGAAGCCGTGGGCTGCGGGGGCAGGGAGGCCCTTCCTTTCTCCCCTCACTTTCTAGTAGTCGCTCTGAAGAAAGAGGAGCTTGACCCATTTTAGTGTTTGTACTCTGTCATCATCTTATATTCTAAATAGGATGCTTCCTGCAGCACGTTCCAGAGAGTTCTGCAACTTGGTCTGGGCATGAATTAAGAGACAGGGAGAAAACGCTGAGCTAGCAGCACGAGAGTTTCCCACAGACACAAACATGAACACAGATAGATATGTAGGTAGGTAGGGAGAGACGCAGTGTGTCTGCCCCAAGCAAGATGGCAGTTAAGGGCGAGGAGAAGGAAGGTCTGGCCACAGATGCTACCACTTTTCAGTCTCATTGGTTGGAGGACACCTTTTCCTGGACCTGGTCTCACCCTGATGGGGTCACAGCCCCATCCTGAACCTATTCAGAAAGTAACAAAAGCAGGCACAGTAAATTTCCTGGTTATCTTTGTTGCCCCCCCCCCAACCCGTGGGTGCGCCAATGTCCTCAAAGGGTCCCGAGCCCCAGTACCCCGGGGACTAATTGGAGGTGACCCAGAAGCTCGTGAGGCCGGGTAGGAGGCCTGCTCTCCTGCAGGTGCAGGCAGAGCTAGCCTGCTGAGTGTTGAGTGGCTAGGGGCCGCATCTGTCCTTGAAGTCATTTGGGGTATGACCACACCCTTACGAGCCACCTGGGGAGCGAGTTGCCAGGACCTCCGGGGAGCGGATCTGACGTGGGGCCTCAGGAGTAGTTAAGATCCCACTGATTCTTGGGTTGTTGGGTGTCCAGGGAAGCCCACCCAGTGTTCCGACCTTGGCCACCCCCCCCCCCCCCCCAGCCCAGCACTGACTCTGCTTTGCCTCCTGGCTCCGCTTGTCCTGTTCCATTATGCACCTGTTGGCTCAATACTGTTCTTTCCTCATTTCAGAAGTTCCGGGTAGATATGCCTGGCTCAGGCAGCGCCTTCATCCCCACCATCAACGCCATCACCACCAGCCAGGACCTGCAGTGGATGGTACAGCCCACAGTGATCACCTCCATGTCCAACCCGTACCCCCGCTCGCACCCCTACAGCCCCCTGCCGGGCCTGGCCTCCGTCCCTGGGCACATGGCGCTCCCGAGACCTGGCGTGATCAAGACCATTGGCACCACCGTGGGCCGCAGGAGGAGAGATGAGCAGGTACAGCTCAGATCAGTGTAAAGGAGCCTCGTCAGTGGCTTTCAGGGCCTCAAAACGCACAGTGTTTTTCTGTGAAATGGTGGGGAGCTGGGGGAGCGGTCTGGGAGCGAGCACTGGGGAGAAGACGGAGCTGGGGACCGGGGGCACACGACCCTCACCATTGGAAGCAGAGCTGGGGGCCGGGGAGTCAGGCCCGGCTCTGTCATCTTGCTCATGTCCCTTAGAAACTCCGAGTCTCCGTTTCTTCAGTTGCAAAATGGGGATCATGGTACCTGCCAGCCAGGACTTGTTGCCATGCAAATGAGATCACAATTGTGAAAACACATTGTATGTGGTAAGGTATCAGCAAATGGGAAGGACTGTTAGGACCTGCCTACAGTGGTGTCCTTCCCTGATCCTTGGCAGCGAAGCCACAGGACAAGCAGCCAACAAAACTCTGGCCGGGAGCTTTTTTTGGATTGGCCCTTGATCGTCCCCTAGGGTCTGTGGCAGGTGAAACACTCAGCCAACCTGCAGGGTCGCCCTCCAGGCCCACGGTACTCACCATTCCCTCCTCGGTGTCCGGGGCCTCCGGCTTGCAGCAGGAGCCCATTTCAGGTGCCTGGAATACCCGTCCCAGAAGCGCAGGGACGCTGGGGTCTTTGGAGTTTGCTCAGCTGCTTTAGCTGACTGTGTGTGACGGGAGGAAGTCAGGCATCAGCTTTTTTTATTCTCAAAGGGTTCAGCTTTGAGAAGGAGTCAGCCTGGCAGGGAGGGACACCAGAAAGTGTCGGGCCCGTGCTCTCTACACACCATCTACCCATACCGAAAAGGCATGTCGTCCGTATCAATAGTGAACCAGGGTAGTGATGGGCCCCGCCCCCCCGATTCCCCAAAGAGAGGTCAGAATCATGCATAAAAAGAGGGAGTGAGCCTTCCAAGAGCCCCATCGGTCCCCCTTCACAAATGACACAACCGAAGCCTTAGACAAACGTGCCTGGGGCCATTTGGCAAGAGAATAGGGAAGTCTGGACAGGAACCCATTCCCTGGATTCCCTGTGCAGTGCTCTCTTAGCAATACCGTGCCACCATGGATCCAGGGAAGGGAAAATACTTTAGCGGTGAAATCCCTTTTTCAAATGAAATATTAGCCTGGAGGATCAATCCTATCCATTTCCACCACTGTCCACCTCCACTCTGAGACCCCAGGTCCACAGTGTTCCAATACAAGGACCTTCAAACATGGTGCCCTGTGGATAATCATGGATCCAGTTCCAGCAGTCCCCAGGGTACTTAGAATTACAAAGGTCGCTACTCCGAGACACTGGAAGCATTCATAGGCTCTCTGTTCCTCTGAGGACAAAGCAGGGCCTTGCGTCCACTACATGCTGGTTTGTTCTGCTAAATGGTAGGAGTCAGCGCAGGGCGACATGGAGAGTAATAGACACTGTAATAGATGCAGCTCTCCGTTGCTGTGGGGGCAGATGGCCAATATCCCCCTCACCGTTGCTTTCCGTAATTGTAGATATTGCAGTAGCAGTGATCATAATGTCCTTTATGAAATATGCTTCCTTCAGGAGCCCGAGGTGTCAAGCTTTCTAGTCACCGATGAGTTGGATCCCCCGCTTATGTAAGTGACCCCGAAGTAAGAACTGGTCTTGCGAGGGATTCCTGAACTAGCAGGACACAAAGCAAGATGTGCTGAGCACTCTTCCTTCTTTTCTGGGCCTCACCCACACTAAATTTAGAAGCTTCTATCTGGAAGGGACTTTGGAGACCAGCTTTTCCAGTTTCCCCTCTGTCCCCATTTTACAGATGAGGAAACAGAAGTCCAGAGAGGAGAAGGGCCCTGTCTCCTCTCACTAAAGTGAGTTAGTGGCAGAGCCAGGACTGGAATCTACCTCCTTTGACCTTCAGCCCTGTGGTTTTCCCACCGCACTACCCTAGGCATGCCTTTAGGACAATCTGTCTGGAGGATTTCCTTCCTTTCGGCGAGGGAGGGAGAGACCCAGGAGCATTTTGTCCCACATCAGTTAGGAATTCAGACAATCATCTGGCAGCTTGGAGGAAGCCTGGGGAGTAGCATCCTAGAACCGTGGCTCTTTGGGTTCCTAGCCCTAGGGTCTTTTCTCCGAAGCTGATTTCCTCCTTCCTGACTTCCCCCAGGGGGAGGAGCCTGTGACCCAGAGCCAACATGGTGCCTCACTGCCCTGCTCCAAGCCTGCCCAGAGGCTGCCTCTTAGGCCAGTGGCGGTGACCCGAGGAGGCCGGGAGCAGAGGGTGTGTGGCTTGTGGGTGGGAACTTGGTGGTGCTGACACACTCAAGCTTTAACCGCGTTGAAGTCACCACCCCTGAACACTTCCTATGCTGACAGCTCCCCCAAGTTGCCCCATACCTTACAGATAGCGGAGAGACTTCTGGGCTAATCAGGAGGCCAAGAGCGGTCCGGAAGCAGCCAAAGGGGGAGGGAGGCTGAAATGTACCACAACAAGGTCTTCATCTTTTCTGCCCCTCGTCAGCGAGGGATGAAGGCCTTATCTGGGCCTCAGGGGGAGCCCAGTAGCCCTTTGCGTGGTGAATCCTGAACGCAGGGCTGCTGCGGGGCCAGCAGGCCCTCGGTAACTCTGCTGGGCTCAGGTTGAGACAAGTTTAGAAGCAGCAAGTATTCAGAGCCGCAGCCAAGTGGCCTCATGACCTCAGCTGGGCAGCCAGGCCCCACACAGGGCCAAGGTGCCAGGTTTGTGCACTGTGGATCTCCGGTTCATCTGGATTCTTCCAGGGCTCAGAAAAAGCTTCAGAGAGGAACCTCGGAATTCCATCTTCTTTCTAGCACTTTCTAGGTTAGAGAGGGCCCTCACACTGAGTCTTTTTGTTTGTTTTTAATTCTTTTTTGTTTTTATTTATTTTTGAGAGAGAGAGAGAGCTCGAGTAGGGAAGGGACAGAGAGAGAGGGAGACACAGAATCCAAAGACAGGCTCCAGGCTCTGAGCTGTCAGCACAGAGCCCAACACAGGGCTCAAACCCACGAACCGTGTGACCTGAGTCGAAGTCCGACCCTTAACTGACTGAGCCACCCAGGCGCCCCTCACACAGAGTCTTCATCTGATCACCACAGAAACTTTTTGGAAGGCAGGGCAGGTCCCAATAATTCCATTTTCTAAATGGGAAATCTGAGGCTTAGAAGGTTTGGTGATTTGTCCATGGCAACACAGAAATGTCATATCAGGGTTTTGTGGTTTTTTTTTTTTTTTTTTAAGTTTATTTATTTAGAGAGACAGTGTGAGTGGGGGAGGACCAGAGAGAGGGTGAGAGGGAGAATCCCAAGCATGCTCTGCACCAACAGCACAGAGCCCAACGCGGGGCTCCAACTCACCAACTGGGAGATCATGACCTGAGCTGAAACCAAGAGTCGGACGGATGCTTAACCGACTGAGCCACCCGGGCGCCCCCATATCTGTGTTTTGCTTCCAGTCTGCCTTAGACCTCTCAGAAGAGAGAATGTGGAGCCTTTGGCTCTCTAGGGAAGGCAAAGGATTTCAGAGGTCGGGGCTGAAGACAGGGCTTGAGGACGGAGGTGGAGGCGGGACTAGGTATGGGACCCTGAGACCAGGTCTTTGGAAGGGGCCTGGGGACTCCCAGAGGCAGACCCTGTGCTCTCTGTGCCCCACCTGGAGACCACTGCAGGGGGCAGAGGCACAATGAGGGTGGAGCTGATGCGGGAGGGGAGCTGGGTCTGGTTCTTAATCGCGTGAGGTGAGGTCGTGGAGGAGTTGAAGGAACATGAGGAGGATATCCCGGGTGTGAAGGAGGTCCCCGGGGCAGATGCAGGACGAGGCGGGGCTCAGCCGAAGCCCTGGGAGATCTGAGGTGCCAGGAGGCTGGTAGGTCTCCCTAGCGTGCCAGGCTTCCTGCCTCCCCCCTGAGCCACACACCTTGACTGCTGGAGGGTGGGCGGTGGATTTGAAAGTTGAGAAGGTGTGACGAGCCTCTCTGTGCTCAGGTGGCCTGATGCCTCAGAGGGACTTATGTCCAAGGAGTTGACTGGCATGTTTTCATGCCAGCGTTTGGAGAATTTGATGTGGGGCTCTGGCACCTTGATTGGGCCCATAGGGTTACCTCAGTGTAGACAGAGATGGGATTGTCCTCTCCGATGCTGTGTCCTGCTTTGCTGTTCAGGATATCACAGCAACAGACTTGCAGGGTTGTGGGGAGCCCTGGGGACTCTGACCTGAGCCCAGTCAGGTCCGTGACTCCCTCCCTCTCTCAGTGGGGACAGTTTCTCTCACCCCTCCAAAAGTGGCTTCGGCTTTTTTCCCATGTTGTCCCTTAGGGTAGGACCCAGATCTTACTCCTCTAAGAATCTTCTAAGCCTTCAGTACTGAGCTTGGCACGTAGTAGGTGTGCTATCAGTGTCTGAGAACTGCGCAGAATGGTCTTTCTTTCGGAATTACTTTCTGCCTTGGCCCACAGCCATCTCCTCCTGTCACCTCTGCCTGCACTGAGGGGCACTGGGGTCACAGGAAGGGCTGTATGTAAACAGAGCCTCAGCCCTATGTAGTGGAGCAGAGTTCTTGCCCAGGGGGCATGAGTCACAGGCCCCCAACCAGCCTCCTTGCAAGAAGCTAGATGAAACGCTCTGCGGAGGGATTTTTGTTCATTTCGTTTTCTGATAAATCTCCAACCTCTCAAACCACACCCGGCACATGGAAGGTTCTCATTTGTTGAATGAATGCGGGTGGTGGGCAGCAGGATTTAATGTGCCTGGGGGGGCTCCCTTCTCCTTTTTGCCTGTCCTGTCCAGCCTAGCGTTGTGCCAGGCACACTAGTGAGCCCTCCAGGTTGAACTGTGAGCCACTGGCACTCTGAGGCTGGTAGAGGAATTGGAAGCCAGGTGATATCCATGGCCCACCTTCTGGCAATAGAACATCCCCCATCCCCCCCCCCCCCAGGGGTTCTTACTCTGGGCCGAGCTACTTAACCAAATGGGGATAATGAGGCTTGCAGAGTAGGCAGAGTGGTGGGGAGGAGTAATTGGCCAGGGTTTGGGAGAAGCTGTGTAAGTGGGTGGGGCCAGGCCTGGCTGGTATGAAGGGACTCTGGGAGGAGCAACCCCAGCTTCTCCTCTCTGGCCTTAGCACTGGATCAGGGCTGACATGATAAATGCTACCATCTTGTCTGGGCTGTTGAGTCCTTGACACGTTGCTGCCCTGTTCTCCTTCTCAAACCTGGGACTGTCACTTTCCAGGGTGGGCTCAGCTCTAAGTGCCCTCCCCGGGGGCCACAGCAGGGAGCGCATATTCTAGAATTGCTGAGCCCAACCACACTCCTCTCGCCTCTCTCCCTTCCCCCCATAGCCATCCCAGAAGAGTTTCTTAAAATGTAGTTAGGAAACAAAGCTGGGGAACCATTTACCCAAACCTAATCATGATCCTTGACCTTGGCCTCTAGCTGTCCCCGGAAGAGGAGGAGAAACGTCGAATCCGAAGGGAGAGGAACAAGCTGGCTGCAGCCAAGTGCAGAAACCGACGCCGGGAGCTGACGGAGAAGCTGCAGGCGGTAAGGAGCTCCGCAGGGGCCGGGGGCCCTTCTGGGTGGGCACGTGCTAGGGCCCCAGGCCTCCTGGCCTCCCACCCTCTCCTTGCCCACCAGTGGCCTGTATAGATGAGTCAGTGCAGACAGAAACATTCCTTCCTTTGAGCACATAGGTTTAGCATTGCCCTGATTAGAGTAGAGATTGGGGGAGAGTGCTGGCCTTTGGCACCAGTCTGGGCCCAGAGAGGGAGTTCAACAGCCTGCAGGGACCTAACACCTGTGCGTCTCCTGCTCTCAGACC
Organism: Neofelis nebulosa; assembly: GCF_028018385.1. NCBI lineage: Eukaryota > Metazoa > Chordata > Mammalia > Carnivora > Felidae > Neofelis > Neofelis nebulosa. The sequence continues at coordinate 22,932,900 of NC_080790.1, forward strand.
TGCTGGGGCCCCTGGGTGAGGGATGGCACAGAGTGTTGGTATTGCTAGGCCCTGAGAGCCCGCGCAGGCCCAGACCTGCCCCCTCTGGGGCTACTTCCCAGCCTTCCAGCCGCCCCCATGCCTACCACCAGCAGGAATGATCCAAGCTAGCTGGTGTGGACAGGGGGAGACTGCAGTCTGAGGGGGTCTCGAAGCTCTTTGGGTCTCATGGAGATGGTCATGTGCCAGCTGAGTCGTACTGTCTTGGGGTTTTCTCGTATCCTTCATGGTCAGGAGGATTCCTAATCTCTGCTATGAGCCTGAAGCTGTCACCTTGGTACCTCATTCTGCCCTGTGAGTCACTCTCCCCTGCTGCCTAATTGCCCACACCTGGGGGCTGTGGCTCTGCCCTTCCCTCTCAAAAGCCTGACCTGACCACGTAACTCCCTCCAGAGCCTAGCCCTGCAAGATGGGCTGAATGGCATGTGGAGGAAGCCCAAAGTCGGGACTAACTCTCCTGAGCAGAATGTTAGAGGGAGACTGTTGGCAGTCCTTAACAATGACCAGCCAGGGACGGGCTCTGGAAATCACAAATTACCTTACACATCCCATGACGTTCTCGAATGCTCCCAGGTACCACTCACCTGCTTCAGGTCCCCTTTGTCCAAGAGTGAGAGCTCTTGGGGATTGAATGTGTACTGTGTGAATTCCATGTAGCCTGTAGCGATGTCCCGTGGAGGTGTGTGTGAGCATCGGGAGGGAGACCGGGAGCTGTCCGTCACTAGGTGAAGAGATCCCTTAGTGATCAGTACTCCCTGGGTAGACTCCCCCAGGAGAGTCCTCCCTACCACTAACCTTCTAAGGGGCCAGGTCCTCTTGAGTCTACCCTGGGTGCTCCCTACCACTAGCCCCAGAATAGGCCCTCCTCCTCTGGGCCGCCTGCTTTCCTCCCCTCCCTCCCTCCCCCAGAAGCCTCACACCCTACTCCCCCGCCGCCCCACCCACCCCAGCCACCCAGGCCCCTGAGCCACATCCTCCACAGGAAACCTCTCATAAGCTCATGACGTTCGTCAGACCCTTGAGACAGATGGAAACTTTTTTTCACTGTGGAATATGCTGTACTCTGCTCAGCGAAGCTCTGGCCCACATCATCTCATTCTTGAACGGGAATCTGTGTTAGGGGAAAAGTGGGGAGGAGGCCGTGACACACGCCTTTTCACCTTTCATACCTGCTCCTTCCGTGTGCTTTGCTGCTTCTCTGGCTTTGTACCAAAGGGAGGGGGCCGAGCTCCTCGCCATGGGACCCCGCCACCCTCCTCACCTGCTCAGGCTGTCAGGTTCCTCATCTGTTAAAGCACAGGGACTGAACGGAATATTCTCCCAGGGTTCTGTGAGTCCCAAAGCATGTGCTTCAGAAATTAGAGTAAAAAAGGGAAGTGGGGCAGTGACGATTTAGCGGGGACTAATGGAGAACTTCCTGCCAGGCTGGCACTGTCCAAAGCTTGTGTGTGCAGCGTAGAGTTTAGTGTTTATGCATCCACAGGCAGGCTGGACAGGGGTGAAGGGGTATGAGAAGGATTGGGGGGGGGGGGTTGCGGCGCAGGGAACTGCATGCTGCTCTCCCTTCCCCTCCAGACCTCACTGTTCCCCCCTCCTGGGAAACTGCAGTCCTGGCAGGGGGTCAGTAGAGCCTGGTAGCATATGGACTCTGGAGTAGATACATCAGGGTCAAGTCTGGGCTACCCTGTAACCTGCTTGCTCTGTGACACTGGGCAAATGACAAGACCTCTCTGAATCTCAGTTTCCTCATCTGCAAAGTGAGGTGATTGTTGATGCCTGCTTTAGAAATCTCCTGGAGGGGGCGCCTGGGTGGCGCAGTCGGTTAAGCGTCCGACTTCAGCCAGGTCACGATCTCGCGGTCCGTGAGTTCGAGCCCCGCGTCAGGCTCTGGGCTGATGGCTCGGAGCCTGGAGCCTGTTTCCGACTCTGTGTCTCCCTCTCTCTCTGCCCCTCCCCCGTTCATGCTCTGTCTCTCTCTCTGTCCCAAAAATAAATAAAAAACGTTGAAAAAAAAAAAAAAATTTAAAAAAAAAGAAATCTCCTGGAGGATTGATCTGCAGTGCCTGGCACAAAGTAAGCCCTCGGTCATGGTGTCATTTCAGCCTTCCTCCAAGCCTACTTTCCTCCTTTCTCAGGAGCTTTGGACATAAAAGGAATCTTGAGCCACCAGGTGACTCAGAGCCAGTGGGGTCCGTGGCCAGGGGTGTGAGCGGGCTGCTTTCACAGTTGGTCCTCTGGGGACAGCCCTGGTTTTCCTTTTCTCGCCTGGATTGGAAGCCAACCCCACCCCCACCCCAAGCAGGTCTCCCTGGCAGGCTCCTACCCCTCACACACCTCTCTTCCCCCTGCAGGAGACAGAGGAGCTGGAGGAGGAGAAGTCAGGCCTGCAGAAGGAGATCGCTGAGCTGCAGAAGGAGAAGGAAAAGCTGGAGTTCATGTTAGTGGCCCATGGGCCCGTGTGCAAGATCAGCCCCGAGGAGCGCCGATCCCCCCCAGCCTCTGGGCTCCAGCCCCTGCGCGGTGGAGGCGGCGGAGTGGGTGCCGTCGTGGTGAAGCAGGAGCCCCTGGAAGAGGACAGCCCCTCATCCTCATCGGCCGGGCTGGACAAGGGCCAGCGCTCTGTCATCAAGCCCATCAGCATTGCTGGGGGCTTCTACGGGGAGGAGCCCCTGCACACCCCCATCGTGGTGACCTCCACGCCTGCCATCACTCCGGGCACCTCGAACCTCGTCTTCACCTACCCCAGCGTCCTGGAGCAGGAGTCGCCTGCGTCACCCTCCGAGTCCTGCTCCAAGGCACACCGCAGAAGCAGTAGCAGTGGGGACCAGTCATCAGACTCCTTGAACTCCCCCACTCTGCTGGCTCTGTAACCCAGCTCCCAGGGGGTCCTCGTCACTGCCTCCTTCCCAGGGACCAGCACCTTCAAGCACTCCAGGGCCGTGAGGGCAAGAGGGGGACCCTACCAGAGAAGAGAGCTTCCCGGCTCTGGGGACACCCAGGTGGGATTTGGCGGTGAGGTGTTGAGGACTTTTGGTGATCTCTTAGAACTCACGGGACCTCCTCCCTCGTTCATCTTGCAAAGTGAATCCTGTGTCTTGAAAAGCCTTGGAGAACTTGGTTCAGTGGACTCAGGCATCTCTCTGGCTTCTGAAGAGCCTGAAGCTGGTGTGGACCGTTCCTGTCCCTTTGTTACAATCTGTCTCTGGAGTGATGGTGTCCTTCCCCGCCCCACCAAGCATGCTCAGTGCCTTTTGGTTTCACCTTCCCTCTATTCGCCCCTTCCTCTCCCCAGTGTCGATTTTACTTCCTCTTGGTTTTTATCAAAGTTGCCATGACATTTCATCGGGGTGGTCTGAATATTAAAGCTCTTCATTTCTGGAGATGGGGCAGCAGGTGACTGACTCTTCTGCTGGGGCCGACTTGTCCAGAAGGGGACAGTCAATGTGCAATACAGAACCTTCCCTCCCTTGACACTCCCCGGTCCACCACCATCTCCAGAACCACCAGCAGGGCTCCCTGAGCTCTCAAGGAGATGCTGCCATCACTGGGAGGCCTGGAGGACCCTTCCTGCCCATCCTTGGAGACAACTTTTGGAGGAGCGGCTTGGCCAGAAGACAGGGTGTGAGTGAGACAGCCGGGGCACAGGTTGGGTTTGCCAAATGCCTAATTACCAGGCCAGGAATAGTGCCAACAAGCCACACAGGTGCGTCCCAGCCAGCTTCCCTTGACCTGGTGTCTTGAGCAGGATGTCTCCTGTAATTACTGCCTCGCCATCCTGCCCCTGGACCCTTCTACTAGACCAGGGAGGTGTCCCTCCCTAGGAACCGCACAGCACTCCCAAGTCTCTATTGGCTCTGCCATCCCCGGTCTGGCTCTCAGGGTGACGCCACCCACAGAAATTTAATGAGCGTGGGCCTGGGCCCTCCCCAGATTACTGCCCGGGGCAGGGAGGGGGGGGCACCTCCCCAAGCCTTGAAGGCACCTTTGCTGTGAAGGGAAAGGTAGGGGAGGAAGGAGGGGAGGCAGAGTGGGATTCGCCTCTCAGTGAGATGTCAGGCCTTTTCTGCCCTCTGTGGTCATCATCTGCTACCTGATGGAGTGCTTTCTCCCTTCCACACCGTGTCCTCCCAGTGTGCTCCTCAGGTCCAGCCAGCCAGCTGTGAACCTCTGGCCCAGAGCTGTTGCTAAGGCTTGGGGCTTTCATGCCCTTCCTGGGGGCTGCTGAAATCAGAGATGAGATGTATTGCTTCCCACTGCAGGGGGCGGGGCGTGGGGGCGGGGGTCCTCCTGGTCTCTTGCAAGAGCACAGCTGAGCGAGGGCCCTGCCTCCCACCCCTCTGAGCCTTTTTCTCCCTAAGGCAAAGCGCTGGCTGATCTTCTAGAATTGGCCTCTGCTGGGCTAGTGCTTTGGGGGAGACCCCACTGTTGTGATTCAGCTCTAGAGATCATTGTATGATAATTTAAAATTATATAGATATTATTTAAATCAAACCCAGTGGGGGTTAAATTTCAAAGTTAGTCTCGGGAGAGAAAGAGAGAGAGAGAGAGCTGTGACACATTAGCTCACTTGTTCCTTTCACACACCCAGGCCTCGAGGGCGGGTCCTTACTTAATGCCCCTGACCCTCCTCTGTGCACTAAAATGGAACACGCAGAATGGAGCCGCCAAATGCTTAAAACATGCAGCCCGCTCTGACTTTAAGTGATGTGGGGAAGGATAAGCCATGCAGAGAGTGGAGTTTAAAAGAAAAAGGATTTTTTTCCCCCAAAAAACCTTAAAAATGTTATTTCCCACATTCCTTGGCTATGATGCTGCCCTCCCGATTTCCCAGAGGTTCTGGGCGGGGCATTAGATTGGGCAATTGAGTTTCTGGCTTTGGATTAACCAAAGAAATAGCAGTCAGCCAGGAAACGCAGGAGGTGGGCAAAGAAAAGTGGGGTGCGCTCTGCTTTGAAGGGCTTAATCATCTCAAGTGGTATTTGTGGCCAATTGGGAGCTATTTGCTTCTTTTTGCATATATAATATATATATAATATATATATTATATATATTTCCTAAATGAAGCTGCTTTTTGGTGTTTTATTTCTGAAAGTCCCTTTGTGCCCCCCTTTGCACAGCACTGATCCCGAGGCAGGCCGTAATCTGTGACTTGGGGCCAGGCTGGACATTCCTGGGATAGCGTTTGGCCTTAGTACAGATTTCAAGCTGTGTTGGCTTTGGGACCAGCAGAAGGGAAAAACCACCGCCTCACAGGGCTTTAGAGGCCTCTAAGCTGCGTTCCCATTCAGGACCCCCTGACTTTGTTCTTGGAGGTGGGTTGGCTTCCCCAAAGCCAGAGGTTATTTGGGGGAAGGCTGACCATTCACACCTAACTCATGAGCATATCCTCAGTTAGCTGAGGCTTCTTCTGGCTTGTTCTTGAAGTTCCTGCACACACACTATTGTTCCAGAATCACCGGACTCCAGGCCTGCTTTCTCCTCCCGTGGCTCCGACTAAAGGAACAGCTGCAGTGGGGGCGCCTCGGTGCTTAAGCTGGGAACTGCTGGGCCTCCCCTGTGTCCCCAGCCGCGAGGCAGCTGGTGTGGACTCCAGTTGGGCTGCAGGCAGCTCTGGGACGGCATAGGGCAGGCGCGCCTCGGCAGGCTAGTGTGAAACACACGGTCCTCGTGGCCACCTGGCTGGCCTCTCTGGGATCCGTCCTCTTCCTGGCTGAGTGGAGGGACACAGCTGCTGACACAGGAAAGAGAGGAGATCCCAGGTGAAGCTTAGGAAATAGCCGGGGCCAGCTGCACGCAGAGCTTTCGTGGGGAAGTTTGCAGAAAGACATCATTGTTCTGCCTGTGAGAAAGGCAGGTGCGCCCACTGGCCAGTCACACAAGCATCTCGGCCAGGAGCCATCAGAAGCTATGGCTTCCTTTCCTCAGGCTTTGGGGACAAGAGTCTCTTCTCTGCTCCCACTGGGCTCTGAGTCTAAGGGAGGGCTCGACGCCATAGGCATTGGAACTTTTCTCCCTTTGATGGACCAACAAATGTTCCTGCAATCTCATGTTTACCTTTCAGGTTGATCTCCTTTCCTGATCAGATATCACACAGCCCCTCGAAGAAGGAAAAGAATAAGCACCTACTATGTGCCAGGCACTGTATTAGGCACTTTTATAAATATACCCTCTTTAGGATGAGACTAAGGGGCGAGGGTATCCCCTGTTAAAGGCCCCCAAGTAACAGATAAACAAAAACACTTAGAGGTGAGAAGGTCCGTCTTCAAAGATCTCAGGCAAGGTTGCCCTCAGTCGGAGGTTTGTTCTCAAAGACCCATCCCCCACAGTACCCTCCCACCTCCAAACTTCTTTTCCCTCTCCCTTGTCATGTGCTCCTTTGCATTCCTCAGATGGTTGGAGGGGTAACCTGAGTCCTTCTAGAATTTGTGGACCAATAGGATACGTGATGTGTGTAACTTCCTTTAAAAACTTAAGTAAAGGGGTCTTGCTACTTTCTGCTTGTTGAGTCTTCTTGGCATTTATCTTAAAAGCCAGCATCTCACTATTTATTGACAGGTTGGGTGTGTGTGTGTGTGTGTGTGTGTGTGTGCACGTGCACACGTGCGTGCGTGCCTACATTTCCAAGTGTGCCTCCTGCAGCTTTTAAAAAGAAAACTCAGTCATCCCACTATTAATCTGACATCTCATGCTTCTAGTGTTTGGGCCATACATTAACAGAGGGTTTTAATTGGCCAGTGCTGATGTGTTCAGGAAAGGCTGGGTCAATTTGAGCGGGGCATGGGAAGGGGAGGGGGAGAAGAAATTGACATTTATTTTATTATTTATTTAAAATGTTTACATCTTTGTGTTGTACCAAGCCTGAATAGAAACAGCATTAAAGTACTCAGTTCCTCTCTCCCTCTCTTTCTTCATTTTTGTTTTTAAATTTAGGCTAATGATGCTTTTTTTTTTTGTTTCTAAAATGACTTGTGACATGTGCTGTATAAACTGTATAAAAAGGTTCTGTTCTTAAAGACAGATGGTCATTCCTCTGGGGACAGTGGTCACCAAGAAGTCTATATTGTAAGAGAATACAACGTTCCTCAAAAATTATTTTCTCTGTGTGATTAAACGTTTATTCCATTTATTTTAGTTTGTGGTTACTTGATATCGAGGAAGAAAATATTTGCCTTTGTATAAAGAATAGGTGTCAGGGTGTCTTTTCTGCAGCGAGAGATGTATATATCGTATTTTGGTATATAGTGGAAAACCATAAATTTTGTGCATCTGTATTTGAGATCTGTCAATGATGTGGAGTAAAGTCTGCTATAAGATCCTGGAGGAAACAGGTTGTACAAGAGTCATAGCTCTCTATGAGGAATTTAATTACCTTTCTGAGCATCCTTTTTTTTTTTTTCTTTTTCTTTTTCTTTTGTTTTTCTTTTTTCTTTTCTTTCCTTTTTTTTTTTTTTTTTTTTTTTTTGTTTTTTTGTTTAAGTATTGGTGAAATGGTCCCATTGGAAAGGCTTCTAAATAGGCCTCTCCAGGCAGGACTGTGAGCTCAAAAATCTTTGTATAGTTTTGAAAATTGAGGAGTAGTTCTGCTCTGAAGCATCTCTGGTGGTGTTTTCTGTTGTTTTGTTATTTTACTGTAATCCAAGCCTACAGTATTTGCACTAAAGAAAGCTTGTTAGAAAAAGCTTGCTGCTATGGAAGAAAGAACATATTAAACCTTTTTTTTTTTTTTTTTTTTTTTTTTTTTTGGTTAGCTTTCCCACTTTCAATTGAGTAGTTTTTGTAGAATAAAATGATTAAGATTGAAGAGCCTCTGATGGTTGGTTTATTCCATCTTTTCTTCCCGTCTCTCCTGTCCCTTCTCTTTCTTCTAGACTTTTCTACCTTTGGCCTTGGGGTAGAATTGGTCTCTCTGGTGGGTGGGCAAGGCGGGGAAATGGCCCTCCTAGGACCTCCTTCTGCAACACGGTGAGGTGGGCCTCTGGCCCCGGCTCGCAGCTGCCCCCATTTCCTTTCTCCTGCTTCTCCTCTCGAACCTCCCCCAACTCCTCCCAATCCTGTTCCCCTTTCTTCAGGGCCTGATTCTCAGCTAGCTGCCAACTACTGCCAAGGTGTGAGCCAATAAAAGTTCAAGGTGCTGTCCCTTCCTGGAGGTATTTTGTTTGAACAGGTTGGTCCTGGAAACCCACGAATCTTCAAAGAACCAATTAAACGTGTCGCGAACGTTGTCCAGGTGGTCGGATGAGATCACGTGTGGGAAAGGCCTCGGAAAACAACTGAGGGGTGCGCCTAAGTGGATGATCACATCTCCAGATTTTCTCCCTGAAAAGATACAGGTTGTTAGGTGTGAAACTGAGAAGTGTCAGCCCAGACCTCATTGCCCTGTAGACCGGGAAACCCCGGGGTAAATGGGCAACATCTGTTTGGGGCTGCTTATGCCTTGCAGCATAAGTGCTAGGGTGGCCAGGCTGTCATTAGTTAGTGCTTGTGGTTGGCAGCTGGCTGAGAATTAGCCCCTGAAATTACACCAGGCACTGCAAGTCTGCTTCCGACAAGCTCTGCATGCAGGCTCCCTTCTCTGGAGGACCCGAGAGCAGCGGACCGTGAGTCAGAAGGGCCTGCCCTCACTACTCGGTGGTTGTTGACTTCTGGAGAAAGCCATGTAACCTCTCTGAGCCTTAGTCTCCTCCTCTGTGGAGGGGGAGGGTCATGATAGTATACTCAGAGCACCCACACCACAAGGATTAGGGTAGCTCCCCCTTTCCGTTTTGAGAGGGCCCGCGGCATTAGGGGACGGGGCACTCCCAAGTCTCAGCGCGGGACTTCCCGGGGACCTCCTCTGCCCCAGCAGACACCACAGAAAAGAGGTGTCTTCCTGAACAGCGAATGTGTCCCTTGGCGGTGTAAGTGTCAGATGCTGGGAGTGTTCACACGGGCTTCCGTAGGCTCTGGGGACTATGCCGCCCAGAGAGAAGCCTGTGCTCACGTGTCTACGCGCACCTCTCATGCCCAGGCACTTCCGTAACACCTTTCATCTTTCAATAACACTTGGAAATCTACTTCGTTTAAATTCCACCTCTTCGCCCACATGGCAATTAGAGAGGTCGATGATTGCCGGGCACTTAGGAGATGGAGTCGTAAGCAGTCCTGCCTCTTTGGGCGCCTCTAAATGCCTTAAAAGCATCCAGACAGATCTTCAGTCTCTTGTTTGTTTTTTGTCTTTGTTTTTGTTTTGAGAAAAACCAAAAGGGGCTGCCACGGTTGGGTCCCTAGACCTACCTCTGTCAGGGAACTTTTCAGTCACTGCTAAGTCTAGGCTATCCTGGTCCAAACCCGTTGGAGTGGCCTGGGTTATGGCAAACTGTACTGATGACATCTCCAACAAAGTTGGAATTTCAAGGGTTAGGTAGAGGAAGGATGTGTTGGCGAGAGATTCCTGGGACTCCCCTCTTTTGTTGGACCTAGAGTTCCCCAGGTGCACAGAACTTTGTCACCAGGCTTTCTTTGTTCATTGCACTGCCACTACGTGAGAGAGAAGGAATTTTTCCGGAGCCGGTATTTTCCAAGACGTTCGGCAGCATTTGTCTCTTGGGCTACTGAATGACACCCTGTATGTGAAGGCATGTGACAAGGTACGAAGTGCTAAAATCAGGAGGAGACATAAGTGGTTAAAACCCATAGACCTTGGTTATAAAGTTGACTAAGGCAATCTGATTATAGTTCAGCCACTGGGCTCTGGGCTCCAGTGCCATGCTTGAAATGGAAAGGTGTGATTTCCCTTTGGGCCCCACTCATTTAAAGGACGGATGGGATATTTGTGCACGGGCAGCTCAGGCCTCGCTGGCCCAGGGCCCCAGCAAGGAGGAGGGCTGATGGCCTCCCCTCCGGGTCCGCCTCACTCCTGATGCGCGACGCTGTTCTTACATCCTGGCAGAAGGCTCCTCCTTGGACAAGACAATGAAAGGACTGTTTCCTGAGAAACCGTGAGCTGTTAGGACAAGTCCACCCACCCCTTTTACAGTCAGTCGTTGCCTTTGCAGAACCTGCCCCAAGTGGAGACAAACTGTTAGCCCACGACTCTGCCCTGTGGGCAGGCTCCTCCCCCTTCCTCTCCTCTGGGCGCTGGTGGACAGATGGCCCAGCAAAGTGTCCGGGGCTTGATCCACCGTCTGTGGGTTGTTGCCGCTGGAAAATTCCACTCGTTTAAAGGAAAAAATAAAATCTGCTTTGGGCTCCACCTCTGGAGCTAGAAAACTCCTTAATCAAACTAAACACCTTAACAAGCCCCAGTGTCAGCCAAAGGAGAAACAGATGAAAATGCAAACCCTCAGCAGCGTTTGGCCTGGTTTGTAGTGGCATCTGTACCGGTGCTCTGCAGCGTGTCTCCGAGGACGCTTTGAGGACGTGGCCCTGCTTGTACACGGCGGGACCCCATTCCTTATCCAGAGGTGAGGCACAGGGTGCTGCAGAGCCTTCCATCTGGGGCTGTTCTAGAATACAGCACTGCCTTCTCTTGTAGGACCTTCAGAAAAATATTCAGTATTATGTAAGTGATATGTGACTTTTGTATTAAAGTGGAGTCCACATAACCTAAAAGTAACCCTTTGATTAAACAAATTTTTTTAATAGTTTGTTCATTTTTCACAGAGCATGAGTGGGGGAGGGGCAGAGGGAGAGAGGGAGACATAGGATCGGAAACAGGCTCCAGGCTCTGAGCTGTCAGCACCGAGCCCGACATGGGGCTTGAGCTCACAAATCCTGAGATCGTGACCAGAGCCGAAGTCGGATGCTTAACCGACAGAGCCACCCAAGCGCCCCTAAAAGTAACCCTTTTATTTAAAAAAAATTTTTTTTTAACATTTATTTTTGAGACAGAGACCGAGCACGAATGGGAGAGGGTCAGAGAGAGGGAGACACAGAATCTGAAACAGGCTCCAGGTTCTGAGCCATCAGCCCAGAGCCCAACACAGGGCTCGAACTCACAGACCGTGAAATCATGACCTGAGCTGAAGTCGGCCGCTTAACTGACTGAGCCACCCAGGCGCCCCTAAAAGTAACCCTTTTAGAGTGAACAATTCAGTTGCATGTAGTACCTTCACCGTGTTGTGCAACACGGATTCCTGTCTAGTTCCAAAACATTTCATCAGCCCAAAAGGAAACCCTGACCCATCAAGCAATTGCTCCCTGTTCCCCCCGCCAACCCCCCCGTTCCTGGCAGGCACCAATCTGCTTTCTGTCTCCATGGATTTATAGCTAGGCAGTACTTTTCAGAATCCCAATGAGTCCGTTTTCTAAACTAAAAAAACCATCCTGAAACATCAGCACAGAAAATAAGCTCATATATATGGATAGCAATATAGTTTCCCCCTTATTTTAGTGTTTTATAGATTTCAGGCACCTACACATTCATGGTCTCGTTCAGAAGCCCGAGAGACAAACGTTACTGAACGTGTTGGAAATTATCAGCTCTGGGAGAAATTCCTTTTCCCTTACGCAGTGGTGTGTCTGGTATACTGGTGAATACAGTCACTACCTTGATCCGCTGCACAAGGCATGCGTTTGTTTCTCAAGTAAAGATGGAATAAACCTGAAAAGACAGACTTTGTTCCCTGATGAAAACAGACATCCTTTTCACGTTGTAAACACGGGACACCTGCGTTTAAATTAATTTTCAAAATGAATGCGTAGGTGGAGACTGTCGCCACCATATTCCTACACATATGAGGGAGAAAATATCATCTGCATTTAAGAATATTTTTGTGTCCCTAATAAGTGTGTGGCACCATGAAAGTCACCATCGGGGACAGAGTTGCATAGGACACTAGTTAGACGAGTGTTTTGTAGAAGATGGCTCTTGGCTTCACAAGCAAACGTTTTCATTGTTCATGTGTTATCGATTAACTACAAACTGGAAGCTTCCCTCAAGGTTCGAGTCTGGTGGGGGTGAAGTGTTGACGAAGGCAGGCATTCCAGGAGCTGACATTCTGGGGTTCAGCCTGTGGCGGGTGGGGGTTTCAGAGAAGAATCCGCAGTGGAAGGGCCCTGGGCCAGAAGGAGGGCATGTCTGTACGAGACAGAGCAGTTGGAGCAAAGACTCCTGGTGAGGGAGGAAAGTGGGGGGCAACTTCGGGGACTGGAAAGGAGTCCCCAGTATCTGGAGCATGGATTGACTTATGGGGTGATGGAAATTTAACCTGAGACGCCCAGGGCCTTACTGACAGGCTCGGTTCTTTTTATCAGTCATCAGGCAGGCAATGTGCTCGTGCTGGGGAGATAGAGGTGATAAGGGAGCATGTGCCTGTGCACACACGTGCACGCACACGCGCTCACACTCCTTGCCATCATTAATGAGGGGAGGATCAAGTAATTATGGAGTGTCTCAGAGAAGACTTATAAGGTGTCGCAGGTGCAGGGACCACTGACACTTTCCCTAGTCTAGGAAAGCTTCCCAGAACTAGGGGCTTTCAAGCCAAGATCCCAAAAGTAAGCGGAAAGGAGAGCTTTTATTTTGAAGTATCGGGAGCTGCAGAGTGGTTTTGAATGGGGAGTGACACAGTGACAGTCACACTCAGAAGTTGAATGCATTAGAATGCAGGACAGGGGTGGGCGGTGAAGGGGAGAAAGGAAGCTGAGACAGGGGGGTCCCTGAGGAGGCCCTGCCCACAGCCCAGGAGGCGGCCAGAGCTTGCAGTGAGGTCAGAGAGGCAAGAAGGTGCTCCTGGGGATCCAAGACCTCTGGTTGCAGGAATAAAAACCAGAGGAGCAAGAGGGCAAGCGGAGGAGCTGGGTGGGGAGGCGCGTTAATTCAAGGAGGGTCCGGGATTTACAGGTGCACACGCTCTGCTGAGTGCGAAGCCGGGCCCGCAGCTCCCAGATTCGGGATTTCCTTCTGGAGAAAACCAGCCAGGCTTGCAGATTGGTGCCGCCACCAGTTCATGGCTCCAGCCTGGCCGGGGCCTCGACCCTTTGTGCTCCTGGCCAGTTCTCTCTCTTGTTTCCCAGAAGGGGTGCTCACGCTGCCTCCTGTCTCTCCCAAATCTTCTCCTACCACCGTACTTACCACGGATGACATCACGGCCACTTGGCAGAAGGCGTGTGGGCCATCCATAGGGGATCTCCTCGCCCTGCCATCTAAATCGACAGCCTGCCTGCCACCTTCCCTCCTCTGCCTGCTTTCACAGAGAAGCCCCAGGCTCCCCCGGGCTCCCCGTAGTGCCAGCTCCGGGTCTTACATGGTCCTTGTGCTTGGGGAACCTCGTGAGCCAGTGTCCTCCCCTTCCTATTCTGTCCTGGACCTTCACCTCTCCAAGGGGCCCTTCCTTTCCCATCAGCGTTCAGCGAGGTTAAGTCTCACCCATCTTAAAAGTGCCAAGAACCAGGGGCATCTGGGTGACTCAGTCGGTTAAGCGTCCGACTCTTGATTTCGGCTCAGGTCATGACCTCATGGTCGTGAGATCAAGCCTCATGTCCGGCTCTGCGCTGGGCACGGAGCCTGATTGAGATTCTCTCTCTCCTTTTCCCTCTGCCCTTCCCCAGCTTCTGCACACACACACTCTCTCTCTCTAAAAAAAAGAAAAAAAAAATGCCAAGAACCTTCCTAGACCCCTCCTCCAGTTTTAGCTTCCTAGTCAAGGAGAGCCTTGGAGGAGTTCTCTCCACTCGCTGGGCCACTTCCTCCCCAGCTCACCCCCGCAGCTGGCTGCCACCCCCACGGCCCTGACACCACTTCCCTGTGACCAAATCCCACACATCCCAGCCTGCATCTCCTTGCCCACTGCACAGCGGCCAGCACCGCTAACTGCTCCTTGGACATGCCATTTTCTTTGCTTCCCTCTTCCTGCCCATGACCCTCATCTCTGCCTCACCGCCCGTCTCAGTGCAGGGCACTGCCTCACCTCCTAACTATGTTTCAAATCTGAATGTTCTATCCAGCCCCACGGCCGACATCCTGGTCCCCGCCCCATCACCCCTCCCCGGCGACAGCTTCAGCCACCTCCCCTACCCCCACGCTGCTGCCCAGACTGCTTTTGTACGTTCAACACTTTGCTTCCTGCTGCTGCAGGTTCTGGGGCCCTACCCCCAGACGGATTATGTTAGCCTCCTGCTCAAAGCCCACCCTAGAGATAGATCAGTTAGGATTCCTTTCAGCTGCCTGTGACAGAAAATCCAAACGAACAGAACCTTAAACACACCGGGTTTTATTCTCTCCTATAAAAGTCCGGAGCTGGAGTTTAAGGGCTCGTCTCGTGGTTCCATGAGGTTGTCAGGGGCCAGGGCCCTCCCGCCGTTCTTTCTTGTCCGATCCCAAAGTGTGACCCTAAATCCCATGACCCAATTTTCAGCGACCCCAGGCCATTACATTTGCTTTCCAAGAAGCAGGATAGAGGAATGGCCCCCTTTATTTTGACTCCTTCCCTGAAAAATCTTAGGACGCTTCTGTTTCTATTTTATTAGCTAGAACTTACAATCCTGAGGCCAGAGCTAGGTAGCTGCAAGGGAGTCTGAGATACACAATCTTAAATACAGTCTTAGTAATAAAACGAGGGGCTATGTTCGTAAGGAAAAAGGGGAGAATGGATACTGGAGTAAACAACTAACTGTTTCTGCTCGAGTCGGCCCTTTGGCCACCCAAAAATTCATGTGCTCCCCTCTTCCCATGTACTGAATTATCTCCTCCCCTCCCAGGGGAGACCGTCCCAAAACCTCATGCGGATCCGAGCCCAGGATCATCAGGCGATGTGCAGTCCTCTCCGTGGGCTTCAAGTTTAGCTCGACGCGAAAACAATAAGCTCAAAGACACCACCCTACACCAGGTGGAAGGGGGACGTGGTAGTTGCAGCGAAGACCTCCACTCAGAAAAGGGAAGCATGGGAACACATCGGGCCCTGGTTTGTAGCAAGCATCCAGTGCTAATAGGCTGGAGGAGTAAAGACCTCCCTCCTGAGCAGTGGAGTTAAATTCTTGGTTAGCCCTCTCTGGCAGCCCCTTTTCTGTTCATTGGGAAGAATTCTTTTCGTTCACTGTCTGTCTCTGGGCTTTTCCTTCCGGGAGGCTCTTCCTGGTCCATCACCCCTCAAGCTATGCTTGAAATGGGCATCGGGAGCTTCAGGGGGTTCGTAGTCTACTTCCTGCTGTTCTGGGGCCCAAGCATTTTACTAGGAAATAGCTGTTAAATGACAGGACTTTGTCAATGCTTGTTGTTCAATGCATTTTTTTTTTTTTTTAATCTTAGGCTTTCAAACTATCCACTTCTGGTTAGTTTCTTATGCAAAAGCCACAGCTAAAGCTCTAGTGTTGCCATCATTTTAACACCATATGGGAACCAGAGTGGCTTGAGAAGGTGACATTTACCCAACATGGGGCTCGAACTCACAACTCCAAGAGAGAAGGCTAAATTCAAACCTTCTCTGTGCCTAACCACACTGAAGTGTACTTTGGTGTGACGACCTCTAGAGAGATATGTACAGAAATTGCCTCTCAGGGCCTGAGAAACCACCACCCCCTCCCCCATCAAACACACCTCCACTTGGGACTTGCAAGATGGATGATTAGGACACACACCTGACTTCCTTCCACACCTCCTTCCTCTCTTGCCTCCTCCCCAATATTTCCCAAACCTAAGAGCGGGGCTTTCTCCTCGGTTTTCTTCCTGAAGTAAAGCTCTACCAGCAGGCATACTTCTTGATATCTTTTAAAGAGGAAGTTACAGACATCTAGAATACCCCATTTCCTAACAATGATGGACTTGCAAGACTACTGTCTGGCTGAAAAAAAAATTCTGTCGTGGATGTCAGAAGCTAAACATTACTGGGGCGCCTGGGTGGCGCAGTCGGTTAAGCGTCCGACTTCAGCCAGGTCACGATCTCGCGGTCCGTGAGTTCGAGCCCCGCGTCAGGCTCTGGGCTGATGGCTCGGAGACTGGAGCCTGTTTCCGATTCTGTGTCTCCCTCTCTCTCTGCCCCTCCCCCGTTCATGCTCTGTCTCTCTCTGTCCCAAAAATAAATTTAAAACGTTGAAAAAAAAAATTTAAAAAAAAAAAAAAAAAAGAAGCTAAACATTACTTATCTTCCCAGCATTTTTTGTCTTCGATAATCCTAACTTCACTTCCAAAGCAAGCAGATAATTGCAGTGACCAGGAAGAAGGTCACATGCACAGAAACACAAAAGAGAAATGCCAGTTATTCCATTTTTCAAAATAGGATCCTGCTTGCATCATTCAAGACTTCCTATTTGACTTAGGGTAAGTCCAAAATGTGTAAGACTGTTCTTTGGGGTCTGAGCCTCACGTATCCCTTAGCCTCAGCTGATCAAACTCCCAGCCTCACACCATGCACGGCAAACACACTAGACCTTTCTCAGTCCTCTTAGCACATTTTGCTCAGGACCTTCCTAATAGCTTCCGGGTGGTCTGGAAAGCTCTTTGCCTCTCTCTTGAAGTGACCAAATCTTGTCCATTTCTCAGGTTTCGATTTAAAGGTCACTGTCTTCAACAGGATTTCCCTGACCCATGGCATCCCTCAGAACACCTTGTGCCCTTATGACTTTTGAATTAATTATTTTATATGATGTATCAAGTACCTCTGTTTCCCATAAACTTCAAAAAAAAAGAAAGATGAGTTTCTAAAATGCAAGTATGCTTAAAATTCTTCCTCTTCACATTCAGGTTAAAGTCAAGCTACTCCATGTAGCCTCCAAGGCCCTGCATGCTCTGGCCCCATCTCCCACCTGCCTCCCCTTCAGTGTCCATCTAGACACTATGTCTTTCAGCGTATTAAAGCGGCTGAACATTTGCCTCCAAGGTTTCAGATATGAAATGATGAAATGATATGCTTTGCAGATTTGTATTCATCCTTCAGCTCTTAGCTGAGAGCTCTATTGATTGGTTGACTGGCTTGTTCATTCATCCTGGTTCTATGTGCCAGGAACTCTCTTAAGTCCTAAGGAAATGGATGAATCAGACAGATGCGGGTCCCCGTCCCCCTGGTCTCTTCCCTGACCACCCAAGCCCTGAGGCTCGGTGATGTGTCTCTTCTACGGCTCCCCTGCCTCTCTGAAAAATCCACAGTATTGCCTGATCACACGTCGTAATGACGGTTTCCCTGTCTCCCCTGCTAGCTCATGAGCTATTCGTTGAATGAATTTATGAACAAAGTCCTTTGCTCACGATAGTTCAAAGAAATAGGAAATGCCATAGAGTGGATTCGCTGGACCACAAATACCGTGAGCAGGAGGCACAGGGCACCATGGACAAGGGGGTGGGGCCAGAGGCAAAGGCAGCAAGAGAGGTCTCTCCTCCTCCTCCTTCCTCAGGAAGTTACAGAAAGTGTGGTCTGAGAAATGTGTGTGGAACCGGACACAGATTCTGTTTATTCTATAACCAGAATAGGTAAACCCAAAGAGGCTGAATGGTTGGCGGTTGCCAGGAGCGAGGGAGAAAGAGGAAAGGGGAGTGATAGCTTCGTGGGGTTTTCTTTGGGGATAATGCAAATGTTTCAAAAGTAGGTACAGGTAGTGGTTACACAACATCGTGAATGTACTGAATGCCACTGAACTGTACGCTTTTAAGATGATTAATGCTGTTCTGTGAATTTCACCTCAGGAAGGAAGGAAGGAAGGAAGGAAGGAAGGACAGGCAGACGTGTAGCTGGAGTGAGAGGTGGGTGTGTGGGGGCAGTTTCTCTTCCTCTGCCAGTCCCTGATGGGGACACGGTGACACCTAGGACTCTGGGGCTGGCTGAGTCGGCTCTGAAAGGAGGAAGGGCTTCCCAGAGCCACCTTGTTCTCCTCCAGGTCCAGGTAAGCTTGGGACACCTGGACACTGGCCCCTGTACGCACCTGGGCACTGTGCAAGAGCATCACAAGCCTCTCAGCTGCAGGGACCAGATGGCGGCCTTTCCCGGATGGGGCGGAAAAGGAATGCTTGGGGACACATCCACACCAAGAATCAGTTCTCAAAAGCAATGGCAAGTGTGAATGTGTTTGTGAGGGCCTGTCTAGCAGATGGGCAATGCCACCAGAGGAAACCACCCATAATATGGAACCAGAAGGATTGCTTGTTGGTCCCTGCTCTGCCAACTAATGGCTATGTAGTCATAAGTAAGGCACTTTTTAGTTCTGAGTAAAAAAAATTAGAGCCACGCGATTACTGGTGGAGAGGCAAAATGGTACAGCCAGTTTGGAAGACAATTTGACAGTTTCTCACAAAACTAAACCTGCTCTTTATAAACCTGCAATGGTGTTCCTAGGTATTCATCCAAAAGCGTTGAAAACCCTGCACGCAGATGTTTATAGCAGCTTTATTCATAAATGCCAACCAAGACGTCCTTCAGTGGATGGATGGGTAAATGAACCGTGGTCCATCTGGACACTGGAATATTCTTCAGCACTAAAGAAATGAGCTGCCAAGCCATGAAAAGATATGGAAGAACCTTACATGCCTGTTACTCTGTGGAAAGAAGCCAAACCACAAAGGCTACAGCACTGTACAATTCCAACTACGTGACATTCTGGAAGAGGAAAAACTACAGAGACAATAAAAAGATCAGTTGCCAAGGGTTAGAGTGGAGGGAGGGCTGAATGGGCAGAGCACAGAGGATTTCTAGGCGGTAAAACTACTCTGTATGATACCACAATGATGGAGAGAGGGCGTTAGGCATTTGCTCGAGCCCACAGAATGTACGACACCTGGAGTGAGCGCTAATGTAAATGATGGGCTTTGGGTGATAATGACGGGTCGTTGGTGGGCCCACGTGACTGAATGCAGGTTCGCGGACCGTCAGCTGTATGGCTCTGGTGTGGATGTGGACAGTGAGGGGCCATGGGCTTATGTGGGAAATCTTTGCATACTCCTCTCAATGTTGCTGTCATCCTAACACTGCTCTAAAAAAATAGTTTATTTAAACAAAAAGGGACTGGAGGGGTGCCTGGGTGGCTCAATCGGTTAAGCATCCGACTTCGGCTCAGGTCATGATCTCATGGTTTGTGGGTTTGAGCCCCGTCCGCTCAGAGCCTGGACCCTGCTTTGGATTCTGTGTCTTTCTCTCTCTCTCTCTCTCTCTCTCTCTCTCTCTCTCTCGGCCCTTCCCTACTCACGCTGTGTCTCTCTCTCTCTCAAAAATAAATAAACATTTAAAAAAATAATTTAAAAAAATAAAAAAGGGATTTGAAAATAAAAAGCTCTCACTGTCGAGGGCTCACTCTTCAGGAGCAGGGCTCTGAGCGTTGTGCATCCACGTGGCATTTAGTCCTTATAACCATCAGATGGCTGACGTGTCCAAGGCCAACCAGCTGGTCATTGAAGAGCCACAAGTGACTCTGGAGCTCCTGCTCTTGGCCACCTCTCTGCCCCAGCTGAGTGTGGAAATGATGATGATGCCCTCCCCTGCCTGGGTGGTTACGAGCAGTAAATGGGCCTGGGTGGAAAGGTCCTTTGGAGAGGCTTCCAGAGAAGCTATTATTTGATGGAGTGGAAGAGGAGGAAGCTGCTGTGTAAAGGGTACGCGTGGAAGGCTCTTGGAAAGAGGAGCTCAGTTTAAACTCAAGGCAGTCACCGTTCTCAGGCCTGTGAGAACCAAGCATGTGGATTGTGGGGGTGCCAGGCTCTGGCCTCTTACCCTGGCGCTCCGGGGTCCTGGGGGCAGGCCGGGGCCATCCCCACCCATCCCCTGCACTCCTGGCCGGGAGCCCAGTCCTCGTGGCCTCTCCGGCCTGGCAGTGAGGCGGAGCGTAACGAAACCCTGGTGGCTTCCCCTGATTTTTCCCGCTGAGGATGGAGTGCCGAGCAGACCCGGAGGGGTCTAGAGCCGCGTTAGCGGCCATTCAAGGCTTTCAGTTGCGCCAGGTCACTCGTTAGCTGCATGGCCTTGGCCAAATGGAAAATGGAATTTCCAAAATGAGGATTCAAATACCGACCACGCAGGGTTGTTGTAGGATTACATGAGATGATGTGCGTAAGGTGACTCAGATGCAGTAAGCCTTGCATAATGATTAATGCTATCATTAGGCAGCCGTCCTTCCTTATTACAACATGAGGGACAGGGACCCAGACGAGGGACGGGGACCCAGAGATTAGAAGCAAGTCATTCAAGGCCTCGCAGCCAGTGCGCGGCAGGCCTGGGCTTCCTCTGCAATCATCTCCACCCCTGCCTTGGTCAAGCCTTTTCTGAGAATCCCTCACCCAGGGGTGAATTGACAGGGGTGCATTTCACACCTGAACGATGCCCCCTCGCTCGCTCGCTTGGGCAATGGGATTACAAAGCTGCAGGCTGCTACTGCTTCCCAGCTCTGCCACTGATTTGCAAACCGGGATGATTTGGTTGAGCTCCTCTGGACTGAGGCTCTACCCGGCTTCCTGGGAGACGGGCCTCCTGTGGGAGACAGCTGGGCTCCAAGGGATCAGCACACCTCTCTCTCTCTCTCTCTCTCTCTCTCTCTCTCTTTCCCCCTCCTTGAGCAAGTTTAGCATTCCAGAGCCCCCCGCCTGCAGCCGGAATCAGTATCCAGATACCTCCCACTCCCAGCTCTCCCGAATGGACCCGGACTCATCAGCATTTCTCTGACTTGGTGACAGCCCCGCCTCTGAAAAGTGCAGCCTGGGATACAGATCTTCTGTCCAGTTAAAGTGACTTAAAAGTAATTCTTTTTGGAAATCTTCACAGCCATTCCAGAGATCATGACGGACACCTCGGCCCCGTGAAACAGAGCTGAGGAGTTCTGGCTCCCATAAAGCTGTCTCTGACACCCCAAAGCCAGGCATTGACTGACCAACAGTCTTTGCCCCCTGGGGCAAACCTTCCTGCTGGTGTCTCCGCCCCTCTGGAACCCCTGCTTCCTCCTTGTCCTCCCATCCGAGAGGCCATGGCTACTGTCATTCCCCACTCCCCAGAGCCAGCTCTCCTTTGCTGTCCCTGTGCCCTGCTCCCAGAGCCACCCCAGGAGCAGGGGTGAGGTTAGAGACATGGTAGCATGGATACCCTGAAGGGGCCCTCTGCCTGCCAAGCCCAGCTGGGGCATCCATGGAGAGTCCACACAAATGACCCCCAGCACTTAAGCAGCGGGCCTCCAATGCTCCGGCTGTTCCAAACACTTACCAGATGGTAATCTATGAGGCAGATACTATCATTACTCCCTTTTAGAGATGGGGAGATTGAGACCCAGAGGGGCGAAGTAACTTGTCCAATGCCACACAGCTTGAAACTGGCAGATTTGAGATTTGAGCCCATCATCTGGGCCAGCGTGCCACTGGAACACCGGAGACGGCCACCCCCTTACTTAATTCCACTCACCCGTCACCTCTTCCCTCGGCCACTGACAGGTGCCTTCTGTCACGTCTGCAGCCACATCCTCGGGACACGGCTGTGTTCTCGCCGCAAGAAAGGACAAGTGCCTGGGGCGGAGGGCCCCAGGTTGAAGCCCCTCTGCCTGCTTTCCCTGCCCCGCGGGCCCAGTCTCCTCCCCACCTGGGAACCCTTCAGGGATGCTATGATCTGAACGTTTGTGTCCCCCCGCCAAATTCATGTGTTGAAAGCTACCCCCCAAGGTGATGGCATTAGGAACTGGGGCCTTTCAGAGGTGATTAGGTCATACACGGGCTTAGCGCCTTTATAAAAATGGCCCCAGAGAGATCCCTCGCCCCACTTCTAGCATGTGAAGACACAGCAAAAAATCAGCAGCCTGCAACCCGGAGGACCCTCAGCCGGCCATACAGCCACCCTGACCTTGGACTTCCAGCCTCCAGTCTCCAGAAATGTGACAAATAAATTCTCGGGTTTATAAGCCACTGACCTGGTCTGTGTCATTTTGTTATAGTGGCCCCAAAGGACTAAGAGAAGTGGCTTAGTGTGGCCACCTCGCTGCCAGGACGACCTGAGGCAGCAGGTCTGGGGGCAGGTCTGGAAGCACTCTCAGCTTGGAGGGGCCGCCTGAGACCGTGGCCTGCAAACCTGCACCTGCTTCCGGGCTGAGGATGTGAATGGGACACCCAGAAGTGGGGGGCGGGAGGGGGGTGAGGGAAGGAATTGCCTCCAGCGCCGGCCCTACCTGTCTCCTTCTTCACTCCTCCTTGTCTGCATCAGCTGCTCTAGGAGCAGACCCTGCACAGCCCCCTGCCACCTTCTCCTTGCCTTTTCTCCTCCAGCCCGGACCCTCTCTTCCATCAACACACACAGCCTTGGTTCACTTCCATCCAATGAGGAAATGCCCACAACAACGCTCGGCACAGGGCCCGGCAGGTAGGGGCTCAATGGGTGCGAGCTTCCTTTCCTTTTGCCCGTCAGCTCCCCTGGGCCTGGCCGCGGCCATGCAGCCGGGTCATTCGCCTTTAGGCCTGTTGTCATGGGTGATGCTCTTCTCCCTCCTCTCCACCTAGGAAACTTTTTCTCCTCCTTCAGAACTCAACAGAGGTGTCACTTCAGGCAGTGAGGGGCCCCCACCCCGGCTGCCACAGTGCTCTGCTCACACTTCTCAGAAAACTTTCCTAGAGGTTCTGATGCGTGGGTTTGTTTGGTGTCTCTAGACCCAGCTCCAAAGGGTGAGTACACATCTCTTCCTTTTGTCTTTGACTTACTTAAAATTCCTAAAAATTGCACAAGTAATTCATGAGTGTGTGCATACTGTAAAAAAAAAAGGCACAATGCACAAAAATATAAGCCCCAATCCCTCCCCAGAAAACACCACAGTTAATAGCTTTGTGAGTATAAATCTGTATAAATTGATTCAGTATCTTCTTACATAAATGAGATTAACCTACATACATTGTTCTATGGCTTGCTTTTGTCATTTAATAATAGATTGTATATGGCGGCTCCTGGACGGCTTAGTCCGTTGAGCGTCTGACTTCGGTTCAGGTCGTGATATCCCAGTTTGTGAGTTCAAGCCTGGCATCAGGCTCGCTGCTCTCAGCACAGAGCCAGCTTTGTATCTTCTGTCCCCCTCTCTCTGCTCCTCCCCCTCTAGTGCTCTCTCAAAAAAAAATTTTTTTTAAGTAATAGATTGTATGTGTGGTAGGCAGAATAATGCCCCTTCTGCCAAAAATGTACATGTTCTAATCCCCCAAATCTGTGAATATGTGACCTTGTATGGTAAAAGGGACTTTGCAGAAAAGTCCTGAGAAAAAAAAGGTTATTTGTGCTGCATCATCTGGACGGTCTCAATGTAAGCATAAGGATCTTTGTAAGAGGGAGGTAGGAGGGGCAGAAAAAGACAGATCTGAAGATGCTACTCTGTTGGCTTTAAAACGGAGAAGCAGTGGGGGTGCTGGGTGCTCAGGTGGTTAAGCGTCCGACTCTTGGTTTTGGCTCAGGTCGTGATGTCACAGTTCATGAGTTTGAGCTACGCCTTGGGCTCTGAGCTGACAGCGTGGAGCCTGCTTGGGATTCTCTCTCTCCCTCTCTCTCTCTACCTCTCCCGTGCTCATTCTCTCTCTCTCTCTCAAAATAAATAAATAAACTTAAAAAAAATAAAATAAAATGAAGGAAAAGGACACAGACAAGGAAGGCGGGTATCTTCTAAAAGCTGGAGAAGGCAAGGAAATGGATTCTCTGGAGCCTTCAGAAGGGAATACAGCTCAGCAGACCCCATGTTTTTAGCCCGGTGGGATTTTTGACCTACGGAACCGTAAGATAATAAATTTGTGTTATCTTAAGCCAATAAGTTTGTGGTAACTTGTTATAGCAGCAACAGAAAACTAATGTGTGCTTGAGGTGGTGTATTAGATTGCCAGGGATGCCATAGCAAAATGGCACAGACTGGATGGCTTAAAACAACAGAAATTTATTTTCTCATAGCCCCAGAGGCTAGGAGTCCAAGATCAGGTGCCCACAAAGTTAGTTTCTCCAGATGCCTCTCTCCTTCTCATGCAGATGGCCATCTTCTTGTTACCTCTTCACGTGTTCCTTTCTCTGTGTGCCCATCTTTTTGTCTCTTCCTTTTATAAGGATACCAGCCAGATTGGATTAGAGTCCCACCTTAATGGCCTCCTTTTAACTTAATCACCCCATTAAAGGCCTTATTTCCAAGTAAATTCCAATTCCGAGGGATTGGGAACTAGGCTTCGGCAGTATGAATTTGCAAGAGACACAATTCCACCCATAATGTTTGGACAATCTCATTCACTTTCCAAAGTCACCCAGTGAATTAGAACCATGATTATCATAATTTTATAGGTAAGGAAACAGGCACAGAAAGGTTACGTTACTCACCCAAATTTACACAGCAAGTAAGTGGCAAGGCCAGTCTGGGAATTGACTGTTTATATACTTCACCCATTTTTCTATGAGGTGATTTTTCTTTTTGGTTTGCAGGTGCACAGGTGTTCAGTAAGCATTGATTGATTGAAGGAATGAGTGGGAGCAGTTCCCAGGACTCCTAGAAGAACATGGGCCAGGCTGGGCCAGGCTTGGGTTTCCCTTCCTACCTCTCCAGGTTAGCAATACTTACCTCCAGGAGAAAACCAAAAGACAAGCAGGAGGTGGGTGTCCACAGAGGATGGTGGGAGTGGGAAGGTACCACCCTCTATTCATCAACTGAACACAATCCCGGGAGACTTTCTGGAGGAGGGCGATGGTCTGGTGTCTCCTAACCCTCGGGGAAACATGGCAGACCACTTCGTAGCTTGGGGTATCCCATGGACAGTCCTGGGGTGCTAGTGCCGAATCTCTCTACCTCCAAGTCCACATTCCAGGTTCCAGGTACTCAGGTGTCTCAAGAGAGCTCTTCCTCAATATGAAAAATCTAGGCCAGCTGCAAAGAAGAGACAGTAGATGTCTCTGCCAGCTGTCTCCTGGACATTGGCAGGTGGCCAACACTCACAACCCAGGCAGGGCTTGCCTTGACCTGGCCTGACAATTCATTCTGGTCACTGTGGCAAAGGGGATAGCTACCCAGGAGGCTTAGGCAGGTCTGTGGCTAGCTGCCCAAATCAATGGGAATGCCCCAGTTACCTCTCAGGGAGGGCAAATAATGATGGCCTCAACACACTCAGCCCTCAGATCAGAGCTCCAGAAGAACTTCCCATGTCAGACCTTGCAATGGTTCGGGGGCTACTATACTCACCCACAGCCCTGCTTCTTGACCCCTTCTCTCTACTCCATCCTAGTCTGACATGGATTAGATAGTAGAGACACTCAGCAAAAACTCTGTCTTGATCCAATATGGCGCTCAGAGTGGGGAATCTGGGGTCCAAATAGAAGCTGGATAATTCCCATTTCTTCATAGGCTCGTGGTGTGAAGAAGTGTCAATGTCATGGAGTCCATCCTTCCTACTTGGTATTCTAAGGGTTGGGTTTCCTATATAACATTTCCAGAGCAGAGTGGTTACTCAGTCTTTGCGTGAACTCCTCCAGTGATACGGACCTTACCACCTTACAAAGCAGCTAGTTTCATCCCCCGGCAGTTCTCATTGCTGGAGAGTTCATCCTTACATGATCCTTCCTTACACCGTGTTGCATCTGTTTCCTGCTCTCTCCGTCTATGGTCCCCACAGAAGATGACCATTCCCTGTTCTTCATGGCTTTTCGAGATTTGAAAGTAGCTACTGGGTCACTTCCCCTAAGAAAGAACATCATGGGGATTAGCAGGAGGAAAATCCAGTCCTTTCAGACCTCAGGGAGGGTTTGCCCTGCTATAGAGAAACTGCTTTTCTATCCTTCTCTATGGGCCTGCGCACGGGCCCAGGGCAACAATATGGTGAGTCTCTAGGCTCTTTGGACTACAGACACATAGCAAGCACATAGCCTTGCTAGCTGGGAGAACCTCAGCCTACTGTCTTCGTCCCAGGGGAGTGTTTCTGGGTCCCGGGAGCCTGGCGATAAGGATAAGGTGTCCTAGAGAGAGAGCTCTGTACTCGGAATTTGACCACGAGGCCCCCAGTTTTGGTTCCACCCCTTCCTGGTTGGGATCCTATAAGCAGGTTGCTTAAATTCTGAGCTTTAGGTTTGCTGTTTGTAAAATGGGAAAATATCTCATTGTGTTGCTATGAGGATCAAATGACATCATATATAGGAAGATGTTTTGTCAACCAAAACATACTCTACAAATGATTAGCCAATTCAAGTGGTTAGTAAAAGGGCTTGCAGAGCTTAGAGCTTCTTTGGTCTGGGCCTTCCTAGCGGATGAGTGTCTAGAGCACAGCTGGTTTTAAGAAGGCTTCTGACTCCTCAAACCCCATGGCTGGTCTGTGGCACCTAGAGGGGCTCTCTACTGAGGGTTCATGGCCCCCATCCTGTATGACTCCTGCAGGGCCTCTGTGCCCACATCTCCAGGGAGGACTCCGGCCCAAGTACCTTAGCCCAGGCTTTGGAGACCTGGAAAGAGTGGGTAAGTGTCACAAAGTCAAGGTTTGGGGTCGGGACTGGGCAGGAGGTGCAAGGCAGGGTCTCTGGGCTTGTAACTGGCTCTTCATTCTTCTCAGAGGCCCCAGGGCTGCCTTCCCAGAGCTGTGTCTGCCCAGCCTCTGCCATCACTCCCTGCCTAGCCTTTAATTTAGACAGAGTTTAATTCTAACCCCCCAAACTTGAATGGGTTTTATTGAGACCAGCAGTGGAGGGACTGAGAGTCAGGGAACAGAGCCTAATGACAGTGGAGGAATTACAAAGCGAGAGGGTCTCATTTAATCCAACCCCCTCATTGGGCAGATGAGGCCCCAGGAGGGGAAGGCTGCCCCAGGCGGGTGGTGGCCAGGTCGGGTTTTCTGTGTTTCTGCATGGGGTCTCCTGTGTCCCAAGCCGGGGCTCTTTCCTGAAAGCTTCCTTGGCTCTGTGCAGACTCTGTGCCTCCAGCCTGTGGCCCGTGACTCCATCTGGGCTCCCTGACAGGCCTGAGTCCATGACCGGGCAAAGATGGATGCCGCCCTCACCCTCCCGGTGTCATGGGAGCAGAAAGGCCAGGAGCCTCCACAAATAGCAGCATGTTGCCACCTGCCTAACCCCAATCCGGTTTATCCTGAGTTAGCAGAAGCCCGTGAGGTGTACTTCCCAGGCGGGGCTGGGCTGGGCAGCCCGGCCTTCCTCATGCCACACGGGGCCCCGAGGGTGGCAGTGCTGCAAATGGGGGGGAGGGGGGGGATCCTGGAGGAAGGGGAGCCAGGTCTGGATTATCTAAGGGGTGCAAGCTGAGGTGGGGCTGGGGGGCAGGCTGACTGTTTCAGGGGGCACGTCCCTACCCACAGGGGGCAGCATCTACCCCAGGGGGCAGGAACATGGGCCAGTGGGGGCATTTGCCCAGCTGTAGTCACATACTGAGCAGGCTAGGCTATGCCGGGGTCCTCCTCTCTCTGGCTGCCCATCCTCTCTGCTTGGGCTCCCAGCTATAAAGCAGGAACAAGTCCCATCCCTTACCTGCCTGGGGGGACATTGAGCAGGAGTGAGATAATGTCTGCAGGCTCAGCCCTCCACGGAGGGAGGCAGCCTCTAAACACAGGTCTACTTTTACTGCCTAGAGCTCTGCCTGGCTCCCTCTGGGGGCCCCTGCTGCTCCCTGACCCCCAAGGAGACGGGAGCCTGGCCAGTGTGTAGGCCCCATGGACCCATCCTAGACATAGTGGAGGGAGCCCCCGAGCTCCAGCACCCAGTTCTTAGAGCCGTGGGCCTGGATTAACTCCTCACAGCCCATTGTTCAGGGTTCAAGGAGCCACCGCCCCCTCCTGGCATTCTGGTTCGACCAGGAGTCTGGGCGGCTGGGCGTGGCTGGGGCCTAATGAGCAGGGTGTGCCCCGAGGACTTGTTAGGAGCTGGGTGACAGCTGTAGGCAGGTCCCCACCCACGGTCGGTGGGCGGGCCGGCTTGCACAACCGTCACCTGCGCGAGGCACCACATGGCATCTTTGCCAAGGGTTTATTTTTAAAAAACAAACGCTCGTCTTTGGTAGTAGGGCTGGGAAATATTTCTAAATACTTAAAAGACATCTCGCTAACACTTTTTAACACCCAAATCTACTGTTCAGGAAAGCGATACAAGTTCATAGGGTTTCCAGCCCATTACAGAGACGCTAGAATGCCCAAGCCATAACTGGGTTCTTGTCTCCTCCAGCTAAGCCCTTGCCCAGGACTTTCAAAAGCAAGAAGCTTCTGCAGTCACTGGGAAATCATGGGCAGGGGCCTCACACCTTGGCCATCCCCCATGTCTGTGTCAGGATGAGTTCCCTGCTCTCTGGCTCTGTGTGGGCAGACACAACTGCTGCTGGGCCACCTTGTCCTTTCGAGGGCTGAGCATCGTTGGCAGGAGACAGGGCTTCCTGCGCCTGCCTGGTTTCCATAAGCAGCGCCGTCACCTAACATCTCCAGCAGACCATGGAGTTCTGGACGAAATCAGTCCTCCAAGGAACGACCAGCCAGATGCAAGGGGCTGTCCATTTGCTACTGAGAGTCTTTAGGGGACACTGCACTGTTGTTGAGATGCCGGTCTCCCGTGCCTTTCAGCACAGGTTGGTTTTGTGGGTATGTGGGAGTGGGTCCGTCGAGGACCATTGCTGAAATACCTGTGTGTGCACCTGGAGTCTTGCCTTCCGGGTTCTGCCTGTCGCTGGGAGGCCTCCAGTTTAGAAATGGGGTTGGGGGATCAGAGGCCTCCAGGGGAAGGCTACGGAGAAGACAAGGGCAGGCAGGCCTGAGGAGCTGTGGTGCTAAGAACGTGCTCTGGGACCTCCGGTGGATGCTGCTGGGTCCAGCAACACAGGGTGAGCATCTGGGGACACCAGACTTGTGGGAGGTATGCGGCAGGGCCCAGAATCAAGGTTGTTCCTCTGGACTCTCTTTCCCATATCACAAGCGCCCAGCTTTGCAGTTCGCTGTGGCAGGCTCTGAGGTATTGAGATCAAACCTCCTTTGGGGGAGCTCTTGTCAGCCCAACTTCTGATCTAGCTTCAGCCCAGTTCTCTCTTCCGAGTCCCAGACCCGGTAGAGCTGCCCACCTGACTTCTCTTGCCTCGTCTTCTCAGGGCCGTGGGTGGGCACCATCGCCCCTAAGGAAAATGCCCATGGAATAAAACGCATACCTCTTCCCTGTCTGCGCCCCACGCCCCAGTCCCTGTACTCCAGACACAATGGTCCCCTGGGCTTCTAGGACAGTCTATGCTCATTCTGCCAGATATCTCTGCCATTCATGGTAGTTGCTGTTCTTACCTCTATTTTTCCAATTTATTTCAGAAAGATTAAAATCCCACCTTCCCTCTTCTGGGGAGTACTCTTCATCTAGGCCATTAGAAGCTGTCTCAGTGGAGGAAGTTTCCATTTCCAGCAGGGGAAGGGGATTGTTGGAAAGACTCAGAGGCTGATTCTTAGGGCAGGTGACAGCCATAATTGGAGGCGTCGAGAATAGAAAATCTAGAAGTATCTTCAGTCTTACAAGTAAGACAGTTCTATATTGTGATGAAAGCAATGAGGTGATGGGGGAAGAGGCTATGCCTAATTTAGTAGGAGAACTTGGGCAAGTCCACTCTCCATTCTGAGCCTCAATTTCCCCATCTGCAAAGTGAGAACGATGAATCCCACCTCTCAGGATATTGTGAGGACCAAATGAGGTATAACCCTTGCGAAAACTTTAACACAGACCTGGCATGCGGGGGATGCTTAATAAATGCCGGCTCTCTTTCCCTTCTCACAAGGCAGCCATCCATGCCAACCACCCCGAAAGCATGTACTTCCCCCTGGGCACTCAGGACCGGTGAGAAGGTAGGGGGCCCCATCAGCAGGATGATGGGGATGGTAAAAACTGGGGCCGTCATGCTTGCCTCCTAATGAGCCTGAGTTAATGAACAGCATGATTCACGATTCGCTGCTTCTCCAGGGTGCCCTTTCTGTGTGCCTTCCTCCCATCTGGGCCCCACAGCTGCTGCCACCCCCATTCCACTGACAACATCACTCCTCAGCCACGCAGCGGGCCTGGACATTAGCCACATGTGGGGGGTCGACTCTCGTTCAGCCCTGCCCCAGCCTGGCTCCCAGACAGGCAGAGCCAGAGGGGAGTCCTAGCCAGTGCTGAGGACCTCAGCACAAAAAGCCCTGTGCTCGTGTCTGCCATACATATATGTATATTTTTTTAACAGATGACAGACTTGGCCAAGGCCACGTAGGGTGTTACCTGTGGAGTCCAGGCTCATCACGCCCCCTCACCTTCTTCCTTCCTTGGGCCCCGCCACAGACGACACACAGCCGAGGCAGGGCCTGCTCCTCTTGGCACACGCAAACCTCTAGGATACTGACTGGGCTTGTGGGGCCAGCTTCTCAAGAAATGGGTTCATAGGAGAGGTCTCCTGAACCTTCCAGCTAATTCTCTTTCTGTCCCCTGGGGAGTCAAGGTGGGCAGAGACTGAAATTTAAACGGTCCATGATGTTCTTCAGCCCCAGAGCCAGGCAGCCCTACAGAGAGGACTTCACGTCCACAGGGGCACCCGCTCACTTCTCCACTGTCCCCAGCACACTGCCCATGTCTGCCACCATGACACTGGGCTGATGGAGAAGATGCATGCTGAGTGCAGAGGCATAGCAATGACGGAAGTAGAGAGCAAGGTCACGACCTCTGGAATATTCAAGACCCCCTCCCCCAACCGCACTTTCTCCTGAATGCCTGCCAAGTGAGCATGATGTTGGGCATTGCGGCCAGACTTGCAGAGTGACCTCGTCCTCTGCCAGGGACAGAGGGGAGGATGGGCAGGACCCTCCCCATCCGGGAGGATGGCAAGCATGTCACATGATAAGCATGGACCACAGGGCTTCAGGGCTCAGGGTCCCCACCAGCCAGCCCCACCACTGAGCAGGCCTGCAGGGCCCAGAGGGCAGGATGTGGGAGGAGCCCAGTCACCTTGACCAACCCTCCCTGACTGTGTGAGGTGGGGTCTGGGCCCAGGGAGTGGGGTGGGAATGAGGGAGACCCTAAAGACCCAATATGAAGACACAAGAAATGAGGCTCTTTAGGGTAGGATTCATCAGAAAGTTGTTCTGGAACTTCTCTTCCCTAGTAGTACAAGCAATATCAGCATTTGAGACCTTCCCTTCAAAACCCATCATGGTGCAATCTGGAAAGCCAGGGCACTGTTGGGGGACACTCACTGCCAACAGTCAGAGAGCAGGTGCCCCGAGAGCAGGATCATGGCAATACTTGCCTGTTTTATTTTATTTCCTATTGTACTGTTTTGTGATCCAATATAACCTGTGATTTACCTTGGCCCTTCTGTTTCAAGAGGCCACATAAATATTATATTAAGAAGTTAAGGGGCTCCTGGGTGGCTCAGTCGGTTAAGTGTCCGACTTTGGCTCAGGTCATGATCTCACGGTTCGTGGGTTCTAGCTCCGCGTCGGGCTCTCTGTGTTCTGTCGGCTCGGAGCCAGCTTTGGATCTTCTGTCCACCTCTCTCTCTGCCCCCCCTATGCTTGTTCTCTCCCCACCCCCCAAAATAAATAATACTTTTAAAAAGAAAGAAAGAAATTAAGCTGTTTGTGTTTGAATCTTCATGAACAAGGTTTGCTACGTTGTGGTAGCATGTTGTGTTCATTTTTATTGTAAAATACACATAACATAAAATTTACCTTATTAAGTTCAGTCGTGTTAAGTATATTCATATTGTTGTCCACCTGATCTCTATAATTTTTCGTTTTGCAAAACTGAAACTCCATACCCGTTAAACACAACTCCCCAATTCGCCCACTCCCTGGCCCCTGGCAACTGTTTTTTTTTTTTTTTTTTTTTTTTTTTATTGAGGTGTAGTCTACATACTGTGAATGCATAGATCTTAAGTGTAAAACCCGATGAGTTTTGACAGATGACCATACATACCTATGTAATCATGTATCCAATCAAGATACAGCATATTTCCATCATCACACAAAGTTACCATATTTCTCGTTTTTTGTTTTTCAGTCTTAATTATAATCATAGTCACCTTGTGATAATGATTTCCAGAACATTAGGTCCCCAGAACTTTTCTGTCAACACCCACCCCCCTGTCTCAAGGCAACCAATGTCTTGATTTCTATCTTCATGGATTGGCTTTGCCTGTTCTAGATCTCATAAAAATGGAATCACCCCATATGTATGCTTTGTGCTTCTCTTTCTTTCAACATAATATTGAGGTTCAGCCATGTAGCATCTATCAGTAGTTTATTCATTTCTACTGCTGAGTAGCATACCATTATATGAAGATAACATAATTTGTTTATGTGCCCACCTGTGGATGGACATTTGGGTCATTTCTAATGTTTTGCTGCTATGAACAAAACTGCTATGAAACTTTTCGGACAATTTTTCTTGTGAATATGCATTTTCAGGTTTCTTGGATAAATACTTGGGAATGGCATCAGTGAATCATAAGGTAGGTGTATATTTCACTTTGTAAGAAACTGCTAAATAGTCTTCCAAGATGGTTGTACCATTTTATGCTCCCGCCAACAATGTATGAGTTCCAGTCGCTCCATGTCTTTACCAGCGTTAGGTACTGTTGCTCTTTTTAAGTGTGGCCATTCCAGTGGGTGTGAAATGTTATTGCACATTTCCTAACACAAAGATGTTGAGCAATTTTCATTTGGTTATTGGCTACTTGTAATCTTTTGTGACCTGTCAGGTCAAGTCTTTTGCTCTCTTTCATTTATTGGGTTGATTGTTTTAAAAAAATCTTTTTATTATTTATTTGTTGGCATTCTTTATATATTCTGGATACCAGCACTTAGATATATATATTGTGAATATTTCTTTGCAGACTGGCTTGTCTGTTTTCTTAACAGAGTCTTTGGATTGCAAAAACAATTGTTTTTGATGAAGTCCAAATGATTTTTTTTTGTAATAGTTTGTGATTTTATGACCTGTTTAAGAAAACTTGGCCTTCTGTCAGGTCATGAAAATTTCTGTCTCTGTTCGCTTTTAGAAGCTTTATAGTCTTAGTTTGTGTGTTTAGGTCTGTGATCCACCTTAAAGAAATTTTTGAGTATGATGTGAGGTAAGGGTGATTGCTCATTTTTAAATATATGACTATCAAATTGTTCTAGCACCATGTAAAATTTAAAAAAACTTTGCTTTACCCATTGAATTACTATGGTGTCTTTGTTGACAATCAGTTGGCCACACCTGTGTGCGTCTACTTCCGGACTCTTCCCTTGATCCCATTGTCCATTCTTGTGCCAATACTGTATGTACTACCTTGATTGCTGTAGCTTAACTGCAGGTCCTAAATCATGTAGTGGAAATCCTCTATGGGGTAGCAAGTTTTTGAAATACCAACTCATTCCTTCCAGTATTTATCCTTTGCCCTTTTCACCACTGAAGCAATTATTTGCTGACTGCCAAGGGGAAGTGAGCACAATCCCAAGACACAGGGAAGGAATAAAGGGAGACTTTTTGGCTTTGGTTCTGAAAATCTAAGTCCTTAGGGGAATAGAGACATAAAGTTTGGGGCAAAGAGCATGCTAGAGAGCACCAACCCCCATCTCTACCCTCCACTTCCAGTTAATAGCACTTCTAAGACTACAGAAAAATCCCCTAGGCTGTGTAGAAGGATTAGAGCAATTACACACCCTTAAATCTGGGGTTAGGATCTCAGGAGCCATGGAGACCTCAAGGAGGCATGGGGCAGCCTTGTAGAGCCCCCCATCTCTGATGGCCCAGGAACAGCAGAATGAATGCTGGACCCTCACTGTGGCCTGGGCAGAGCTGCACCCGGAAGGGGCTGTGGGGCAGAATGATGACCCTCCCAGGAGAGGTTTGGACAGGTGGCCCTGCGGGAAGTCACCCCAGTGCTTTGACTCTCTGTAAAACTCTAGAAAATCAGTCTTGATGCTAAGAAAAGGGGGAGGGGGTCACGAATCCACGGCAATTAATGTTTTGCCACTCTGGTGGCAAAGATGTTTCAGCTGAGAAGAAAGAAGTGTCTCTTAGACATCTCTGAGTTTACTGCTGAAGGCTTATTCTGGCTTTCTATGGATCTTCTAACAAACTGTATTTAAATGACTAAGTCTAATGTTAATAAAAAGTGGGGAGGGGGCAGAAGACCCATCCTTTCTGATGGGAGAGGAGCTGGCTGAGAAGGATCGGGTGCCTGCCTCACTTGTGTTCCAGCCCCTGCCTTTAGGATCTCAGACTTCATTGAACAAATCATCCTCACAATATGTTCTTCTGCGTTCTAGTTTCTCCATCCTGAAACACCCTAATAAAGTCCTTACATGTAATGCATCACTCTTGTCTTGAGCAATCTGAAGGACATCACGGTGGATCCCAAGCAACATGTTGATATCCTCACGGAGCCAAGCTCGGGGGTGAGCACTGTGTGGGGGGTGATCACTCCCCACACAGGAGTGATCATCTGGCAGCAGAGGCTCAGGGTGAGGACGCCATCTTGCCTGGGTTGCAAAGGACATTGAGGTGAGGCTGCCTCAGCCTTCACTGTCCTGGCCTTCCTTTCCATGCCATCCGTGCCCCGACTCCACCCGTATTAGGTATGGGGAAACTGATGCTTCAGCCCTATGTATTGAGTGCCAGGACAGTCCAGTTTGTGTGCTGCTTTGCTTATATTAGAATGTTGAGCCCTTACCTTAACTCCAAGAATGTGAAAATTGGCATTTCAAGACGCGTTGAGTTAACACACCCCTTTGCTGTGATCCCATTTCCACCAAAGGCTCAGAAGTGGGACACACGGAAAATGGAAAACAGACCAAAAATGCCTGCTTGACTGGCACCACGGATTAGGGTGTGCAGGAAAGAATAAACACACAAGCACACTGTAGGTCGGGCCCTGGATTAGGGCCCTTTCAAAGCAGTCCAGGCTAGGCTGCCAAGTTCAGGTTGCCCTGGGCCATGCTGTGCTGTGGTGAGGCCAGGGGTGCTTGGGTCAGAGAAACACAGTGTCCTAGAGCTCAGTGTGAGCCCCTGCCCCCACTGCCCGGGCCTCCCAGAGAGGCATTGAGGCAGTCACCCCAAGCTGAGAAGGCGGTCATCACTCAGGGGTTGGAAACAGGGAAATCGGTCAAAGGACTTCTGGCTCATTGCTAAATCAAGCCGAGCTGCTCTTAGGGTCCCGTGACCCCTTTCCCCCAGAATGGACTCTTGGCACATGTCTAAGTGGCCCTGCTCAAGGGAGCATTGAACTCATTTACCCTGCCAGCAGTTGGGCCATGACGTGCTCGGCCTCTTACTCATCCTGAAGTCATCAGTCATGTTTCCAGGAGTGTGAGTAATTTGGGGAGGGTGGGGGAGGGGGAGAGGGCTCCCAGGTGGGGGTGGGAGATGTCGAAGCAGCCATGTGGCCCAGATGAGCCCTCAGCCCTCTTACTCCGAAGCTGGATATGCATCCTTAATCTGCTTTCATGTGTGGAGTGTGTGTGTGTAAATGTGGGCAGTTTAAGGAAACTAGAAACCAGAGCAACAGGGACTTCCCCCTTCAGCCCCAGACAGCTGAGAAAGTGTGGTAGCCCAGAGGAGGGTGCCGGTTCAGTGCCTTTTGGACTTCTTAATAATATATAAACTCACATCAGTCTAAGACTCTATTCCATTTGTCCCTCTGTGGGGACTGAACCTCAGAGAGGTCTGGTGGGTGCAAATGTCCCACCACTGGGAAACATCAGAGATGGGAGCAGAATCCAGATGACTCGACTGGTCTAGGCGCTACACCTCTGGACCGTGAAGGCTTCCTTTGACCAGAGGGCTTTGTCAGCCTTTGGGCTTTGTTGTTTTCTGCAAGATCAGTTTTCCATAGCCGGGCTCAGCCTGGACCTGATATTTGTCCCCTGCTACTTCCCGACACCACATTCTCACAGAGGTCCCAGCAGTGGGGGTTACGGGTGAGGTCCAATCCCGGATCGTTTCTCCCTCCTGCTCTCAGGTTTGGCTGTCTTAAGGGTGGAATGTGCTCCAAGGCAGTGACAGGTGGAAGTAACCCTGTGCCCGAGTTTCTTACATTTCCTGGCACACTCCGCCTGCCCGAGAATGGTTGTGATACATCCTTCATTCTCTGGTAGAAGAAACCTGGCAGGAAACACACCTGGAAAAGAAACTTGCATTTTGTGAGCACCTACTCTGCTCCTGGACATGGTGCTATGTTTTCCATGTATTATCTTCTTGGATCTTCACAAAAATTCCCTGTATACTACACAGGTAATATTATCCACGTTACACAAATGAGGAAACTGAGGCTTCAGAGGTTTATAACTTGGGCTCCATCACCCGACTAGTGAGAGAGGGAGGCAAACTTCGAATCCAGATCTGACAGCTAGCTCCATGCTCTCCACCGGATCATCCTACCGCGGAAAGTCTACACCAGCCTGGGGATTACAGCCTAGAACACCTCATCTGGGCTGCTAACTTCAGATAGAGATCAAAGAGACATTGTCATGGGAGAATGGCTTTTTGAGATCAGAGCCTCTTATCAGCTGAATTGTATTTCACCCCCCTTCCCCAAATTCATATGTTGAAGTCCTAATGTGACTGAATTTGGAGACAGGGTCTTTAAAGAGCTAATTAAGTTAAAACGAGGTCATCTGGACCCTAATCCCCTGTGACCTGCATCCTTATAAGGAGAGGTCAGAACACAGCCACAGGGAAGGCCATGTGAAGACACAGAGAGAAGGCAGCCATCAGGAAAACCAAGGGGAGAGCCTTCAAAACTCCTGAAGACACCCTTGATCTTGGACATCTCTCTCCAGAACTGTGAGAAAATAAATATCTGTGTTTAAGCCATCCGGTCGGTTATGGCAGCCCTTCAAATTAATTCAGAGCCCCTTTTAAAAATCACCTTTGTGGGGCACCTGGGTGGCTCAGTCAGTTAAGCGTCCAACTTCAGCTTGGGTCATGAACCCGCGGTTCGTGAGTTTGAGCCCCATGTCGGACTCTGCTGACAGCTCAGAGCCTGGAACCTGCTTTGGATTCTCTGTCTCCCTCTCTCTCTGTTCCTCCCCCACTTGTACTCTGTCTCTCTCTCTCAAAAACAAATAAAGATTTAAAAAAAACTTTTAAAAAATCATCTTTGTGTTCCTAGCTGCTGCACACAGCAGGCATCGAATCCATGTGCGTGATTGGCTGAAGGAAGGAAATGCCATGAACCCTGTGCCTCTCCAATAGTCAGAAAGAATTCAAATTTTGATTTTTGTACCAGCCTCTGTCCTCCTGTTGAAACTTCCTGTTTCTGAGGAACAGAGATTTTTACAGATCCCAGAGGACATCCAGTAAACCCAACAGCTATTACCAAATAATTCTGGTTTTGATGAGCTCAGCGGGTATGAATCAGGAACAGGCAGAGTGGCATTTCCTTTGAAATATACCCAAGGTTTAACGTTAGAGGGGAGAAGCAAAAATGTATTTGGGAATTTATTGCCAGCAAGGAAATATTGGCAATGTTGGCACCCTAGGCCAGCTGGAAATGGTCTTTCCTTCCTTCTGTGTGACCGGAACCACCATGGGCCTGAACAAGGGAGATGTGTCTATTGCTCACACAGAAACAATCCCTTGGGTATCCAGGGGCCCATCCTCATGGTTCTTACCTGGATCTCCTTTTTTCAAAAGAGAATTCCAATGGGGACGGTCCTTCCTGGGAGCCCTCATCATCTTGGTGGGCTGTGGCCACACAGGAGGACATGGCCTCACTTCCCTCAGGAGGACCCCCCTCCCCGCCCCGGTAGCTTCCCCCCCAGACGTGGAGGTTCGAGACAGTGAGGGAGCACACAGCTAGGAGCTGCCCAGCCCTTGACTAGGGAGCCAGGATTTCTGGATCTGTGATGGGATCAGATAGGGCATGGCTGAGAGGGCCCAGGCTGAGTGGACCCTACATCACAGGGAAGCCTGGCTGTCGTTAAGGGCACCCTGTGAAACTGGCTGTGGCCCAGAAGGAGCTGTAAAATATCCTGGAAAGTGAGTTCAACCAGGAGGTCGTAAGGAGGCCTCGTGGTGGCCAGTTTCGGAAGCTGTGACAGCCCTGGCTTCTGATCCTGGCTCTGCCCACTTCTTGGCTGAGAAGCCAGGGCCAGCTCATTGCCTCAAGTGCCTCAGCCTTTCCGTCTGGCCACTGGGGGACACCTCCGAGGGTCGCTGGAGGTGGTGTGGGTGATGCTTGGTGGCACCTCCAGCACAGGCCAGACCCCTGTAAGAGGTCCATCCCTGAAACCCGTCCTGTCTCCTGAGCAAGCCAGGCATCGGTCTATCAGTCACTTGCGGAACCGCATGAAGAGTCTCCTCTCCCAAGGAGGGGGATCTGACCACACTCTCCCAGGTTTTCCCCGTCAGGGGGCCTCGCCACCTGGAGACGGCCTCTGAACTCCTTTAGGACTTACTTCTTACCTCTTCCTTCTTAACTCTTCAAGCTCATTTCTCGCTGCCTCTCCCTTCACCCTCTCAGGAACTACTTACAGTTCCCCAAACCTTCCCTCCCACCCTCCGTGCCTTCAAGCACGAATCTCCTTCCTGTGCCTGAAACTCCCTACCCCTCCCTCCTTCCCCTTCCTCCGTCTGGCTTCTGCCTACTCCTCCCACGGGGACTTATCCCAGCCGGCTGGCCCTTCCCTGGCCACTCCCTCTGAGAGGAGACTTGCCTCCCCCCACCTCCCTGCATACCTACACCCTGCAGGGGAACTTCCCTTCCCGCCAGGCCTGGATCCCCCAGCACCCCCCACCCCCACCCCCCATCAGCTCGCTCTCCCTCCCTGCTGCCTAGTCCAGTGTCTCAAACATAATAACAGCTCCATAAATGTGTGTTGACAGAATTAATGACTTACTAAATGAAGGACTTCTGGATACAGGGGCCAGGCTCATAACTGAGTCACAGGGCCCCAGTCACCATGCTTTGCCCCCACCCACTGACCTGGGTGAAACACTCCCCGTGGTGACGTCACTAGCTACCCTCAATTCTCAGAATCACCTATGCCTTCTTTCTTCTCCTTTCACTCCCATCTGCTTCTCAGCCCCCTCCCCCTCCTTCCGCCTCTTCCTCCTCTGGGGGCGGCACATCTAAATAAGGCCACACTCCCCCAGGATCCGTGAATTGTCATGATTTTCACCCAGTCACGACTCTCGGGTAATGGGGACGTAGAGCCATGAGATGTATCCCCAGATGAGAGATGGGACAGATAGGATTGCTGTGGGACACCTATGGTTGGACAGACACAGACCCTGTTGTAAACATGGGGCTCTCATGCTCTCCGGCTAACGGAGGGGGCACCCAGGAGGACATAGGTGGGGGAAGGAGGAGGATGTTTGACATGGGGTGTGGCCTCTTAAAGCCTCCACATTCCAAGGCATGTCTGGTTCTGGCATGGGTGTGGGGGGGCACCACCCTCGCCCACACACTCACGCCTGGCTGCCTACTGCCCCTCGGGGAGGGCGGTCACCCTGCCCCAACACCACACAGATGATCAGGCAGGAGCCCAGAGATGACTGCTCCGGCCACGGGCCCCAGCCATCCTTGGGAGACATCTGTCTCTTTCATTTCCTTTTGCCCCTCCTTTCCTTTTCCTTAAGACTCCCCCCATTTCATAAAATGTTGGGTTGTGTTTTGGCGTAAGTTATGAGGGGCTGGCCATTCAGAGTGTGCCTCTAGATCACTGTCGTGTTCTACGATCCCATAGAACAGATGGGATATTTGTAACTCTTTTTTTTTTTTAACGTTTATTTAGTTTTGAGGTAGAGAGCATGAGTAGGGGGGGATAGAGAGAGAGTGGAACAGAGGATTCGAAGCAGGCTCTACGCTGATAGCAGAGAGCCTGACGCGGGGCTCGAACTCACAGACCGTGAGATCACGAGCTGAGCCAAAGTCGGACGCTCAACCGACTGAGCCACCCAGCCCCACTTTTCACACTGCATTCCAGAGTCTCCATGGAGGGAGCCCTGGAGGGCAGGGGGAGTGCCCATCATCCCTCTCCCAATCTCCAGTGCCTAGCACAGGATCTGGCAAAGTAGGGCGATCACATAATTTATCATCCAAACTGGGACACTTCAAGAATGAAAGGAGG
Organism: Neofelis nebulosa; assembly: GCF_028018385.1. Taxonomy (NCBI): domain Eukaryota; kingdom Metazoa; phylum Chordata; class Mammalia; order Carnivora; family Felidae; genus Neofelis; species Neofelis nebulosa. The sequence goes on from NC_080790.1 coordinate 22,972,840, forward strand.
CTATTAATAATTATGTCAGGACAACAGTTGTAATCTGGGACGAAAGAATGAGTGAATGAATGAATGAATGATCCTTTTTCTTTTTGAAATGCTTATTTATTTATTTTCAGAGAGAGAGGGAGGAAGAAAGAGAATCTCAAGCAGGCTCCATTCTGTCAGCATGGAAACCGATGCGGGGCTCTGTCCCACAAACTGTGAGATCATGACCTGAGCCGAAATCAAGAATTGGATGCTTAACCGACTGAGCCACCCAGGCACCCCTGAATGAGTGATTCTTGAAAAGGTTGAAACTGTTGGCATGGAGGCATCCGTGGCTGCCTACATCCATCAATGTCACTGTCAAACAGAAGGTTCAGCCGTGTGTTATCATGCGTACCACATTGCATTGCAAGGTCCGTCTTTGTTCTTTTCTCACGGACAAGGACTCCTGTGACAGAGGGAAAGCTGGGCTGGGGCTAAAGGGCCACACTGGCGCTGCTCTGGGCGTCCTCCACTGTGAGCACTGCTCGCTGTTCACTTGGGTGCCAGGCCCTGAGCTGTGCACTTTATGTTCGTCATTGCATTTAATCTTACACCAGCCTTACGAAATAGATCCTCTGAGTACCTTTTGCAGGTGAGTCATCTGAGGCTTAAAGAAGTTAAATGACTCGCCAACCATCACCCAGCTACCAACATCAGAGCTGCAACCCATGCCCAAGTCTGTTGGGCACCAAAGCACTTCTAACATTCCCCAGGCCTGCCCTTGGTGCAGCCTTCTCAGGGAGAGGACTGAAGATAGATGCCTGGGGGCGTCCGGTTTAAGGAAGCAGACATGCTCGCCCCTGCTCTGGGCCTCGGTGCCCCAGCAATCTCAGACCCACTGCTGGAGAGGAGTCATCTGGGCCGGGGCCAGGGTTTTGTCTGAACGGGAACAGTTTGTCCCCCTGGAGACCAATCTTGTGTCTGATTGTGATTGCAGGGCAGAGTGCTGGGTGGGGCAGTGGCCAGGCCAGGATGGTGAGATGTGGGCTCTTTGTGGGCCACAAGCCTTCTGACCCCTCCAAGGGAGAGGACACTGAGGCCTGAGCATTGTGCCTGAGTTCTCAAGGCTAGTGAGAGTGGGTTAAGGAGGAGAAGGCCGGTCCCACCCCCCACCCCCCCCAACACACAACCAACCAAGTGCTCTATCAGCCCTTCTACCTCCTGTCCCCTGTCCTCCTCACTCCCACACCCACCCCTTGGAGGGCTGAGGAGTTTCCTTGATACCTGGCCTGCTCGTTATTTTTTCCAGAACGACCACCTGCAGCCCAGTCCCAGGCCTCATGGTCTGAGGCCTCCAGCCCAGGGTGAACCATACTGGATCCGACATCCTGGGGAAGAGGCTGGCAGGGGCCTGGCCAGGCTGAAATGGAAGAGACGGAAACAGTGCCGGGACCCCTCCTCCCTCATAGGATTCCCAGGTTCCTGGAGGGAGAGGGCTCTGTCTGCTCAGGAGCTGGGCTGGGTGGATGGGGGGTGTGAGAGGAGGTGGGCCAGGCTGGATCTAGGCTAGGAGGGGGCTCAGCCAGGGGTCTGTTGGGTACTCTCCCAGCTCACCCCCCACCTGCCGCCTCTGCTTTCCCAAGATTGGCCTTGCAGGGCTGCTGGGCCCTCTGGAGATGCGAAGGCCAGGCACAACTGACTGGCGCCCTCTAGTGTCCGCCTGGCAACACCCAGGTGACTCTGGGGAACAGGTGCATCACACACAGCTCCCCGGCGCCAGGCCAGGGAGAGTCCCCCAAACCCATCATTTATCTCCTCATCAGGTCACTTCCGAGAATGAGAGGTGGCTCTGTTGATGGTGATACTGGGACAACAGACATCTAACGGGACTGTCCAGGGCAAGTCAGGGCATCTGGTCACCCCACCCAGGTTGGATTCGCCCCCTCCCCACAGGAGCCACCAGAATCATCTGCGGGAGCTACCCCACTAAGTAAATGAGAATGTGTGTGAAGTCCTTAGCACGAGGCCCGGGAGAGTAGGCAATCAACGAACATGTGATCAATAAATAACTATTAGCTACACTTGGCGGTAATAACCGTCTGTTTGGTGGAGCTCCGGCGCCCATTTCCAGAGCGGCAGGCAGGGAAAGCTGCGTCCCAAGCTCCATCTGAAGCCAGAAGGTAGAATCTAAGTTCTAGGGTCTGGCACACAGCAGGAAGGGAGGCCACGGGGCCCATATTGACTGATGGAGCAAACCCAAAATACAGCCTGTGATTGATCAAGACATCCTCTTCTTGCTATTTCGAGTCTTACTGGGGAGTCCGGAAGGAAAACTGTCCCTCCAGCAAGAGAAGGACATTTTGACCCAGTGCGTCTTCCCACCAGTTTTGCGGATGGGCCCTCCCTCTTCCCACCTGTCCTGCTTGCACCAGCTTTAGAGATGACTTCGGCTCGGCTGCATGCCCTCGGTGACTAACACAGGCAGGTGTGTGGGCTCCCATTTGTTCCGGCCTCTACCCCACCTCCCATTTCCTCATCGCTGCCTGGTTGCTTCTGGGGAAAAGTCCTCAGGGATGTGTGATGACCTCTGACCGCCCCCGGGGCTCCCTGACATGGGCTGGTGCAAGGTGACCGCTTCTGTGACCCCTGTGCCAGGTCGGGCCCAGCCTGGGGGCTTGAGTTTTACCCATGGGGGTTGGGTTGACAGCTGCGGAGGGGAAGTAGTCACACATATGCATTAACGGTGTGGAAGGCTCCAGTGGTAGGAGCCAGGGCAGAGGGCCTGCCGCAGGCTTTGGCATACAGGAGAGGGCAGGCACTTTAGGCCCAGAAAGCAGAGAAGACTCTGCAGGATGAGGCCAGATGGCTTCCACAGGTGGAGGTGGGTGAGGGCAGGACAGGACTGTGTTTGGGGGCCCCCATGGGGAGCAGTCTGGGCGGCTGTGTGTATAGGTATGACTCGGGGTGACACGAGAGTGACTTTGGCAAAGTCAGATTTGGAGGTGGGTAAATGTCATTTTGAAGAATTCTCCTTGGCGTAGGGGTGAGGGGCAGGTACGTGCATCGTGCGGGAAAGGGAAGAAGCTTTGAGTTGGCTTTTGTGTGCCTCAAACCAGTTTGCCCACATCCTTGGCTTTTGTGCCCTGTGAAGGACCTTTCTGGAGCCGTGCGTGTCTGGGCCTGAGGGGCAGTGGAGCCTACGTGAGGCTAGCAGTCTCTCTAGCAGCTCCCTGCATGGGGTCATCGGCCTCTGGAGGCCGGGGTCGGGGGCGAGGAGGGGGGTCTCTGCCCCTTCCCCCTGCTGCTCACTTAGCCTCCACCCCAGCCAGCACCCCGTGGGCTCAGCCCCATGAACTCTCCGGGGCTCATAGCACTTTTCTCTGTTCCTCTTTTTCTCTCTTCAGGGCCTGGCTGTAACACCAGGCTTCCTTCTCCTGCTCACACTCAGGGCTTTGCGTGACCAGCAACACACCCAAGCACTGGGTCCGGAACAAAAGAAAGCCTGGGTCCGAGATCAGGCTCTGCCATTTACCAGCTATGTGGCCTTGAGCAGGTCAAATTCCTTAAGCCTCAGTTAGCTCATCCGTGAATTGGGGATAATAACACTTAATGGGACTTAATCTCGTGGGGTTGTCATGAGACGCACATGAGATGATGCAGGTGCAAACACTTTGCAGAGGGCTCCGCCAATGGGAGGGACGATCATTGCTATTTTCATCCCACACATGACCCAGACAATACTCGCCCGGGAAGGGAAACACCTGCACTGTGTGTGCTTCACTCATGCACTATGGAGACTACTGTGTGCCAGGCACTGTTCTCGGCACGTGGGATAGACAAACACAAGATCCTTGCTGTCTTGGAGTTTACGTTCTAGGGGACTCCTAGAATGTACTTCTAGGGACTCCCCCGAGCCCCAGTTCATCCGGCACCCCTTTTTAAAAAAACTATTTATATTTGAAAGATAGCGCACAAGCAGGGGAGCAGCAGAAAGAGGTGGGGGGGGCAGAGAGAGAGAATCGCAAGCAGGCCCCATGCTGTCAGCGCAGAGCCCAACACGGGGCTCAATCCCACAACCATGAAATCGCGACCTGAGCCAAAATAGTCAGATGCTTAACTGACTGAGCCACCCAGGCGCCCCCACCCAGCACACATTTGGACCTCTCCACCCACACACCTAGCCCGGGAGGTCAGGCAACGTTGGGTCGCTAGGAATTCTCTCCCTAAATACCTCGCAGTCACCCCGTGGCCTGGCAGAAGCCCTCAAGTGGAATAACAAGGTCATTCTGACGCTTGCTGGAATGCTCAGAGCACTGCAGCAAGAAGAGATGATGATCATTAAGTCTAATTGCCCATTTTACAGATGAGGAGACTGGGGTCCGGAGAAGCTTAACTACCTTGCCCCAGGTTATGCAGCTGGTCGGTAACACAACTATTCAGTCCGTCAACAAGCCTTTTTGAGCTCTTACTCTGTGCCACCCACTGTTCTGATCACTAGGGACAGTGCCTGCCTTGGTAGGGCTTATATTCTGTCATGGGACAATGTAAAAGAAATGTGTAAGCGAGTAGCTAATTTCAGGTAGTGATGAGGGCTGGGCCCAAAACCAGATGGGATGGGCAGAGGCTGGGGGTCAGGGTGGTCAAGGAAGACTTGACGAGGAGGTGACATTTAAGCTGGAATAGAACAGAGGACTTGAAGCGACTCTAGAGAGCTTCTTCCTACACTTCGCGAAAAAGGTGAAGGAGTGGCTGTTGTCCCTGCCCATGGGGAAAAGGCACCAGAAGAGAGAGAGGGGCTGTGAGGGCTCCTGGGGGAGAGCAGGGCTTTCTGAGTCTGAAACTGAGTGACTGACTGCTGTGTGGATCAAAGTGGCCCCCCTTGTGACACAGCACAGAGTTTGGTTTTGTAGACTTTATATTTTAGAGCGGTTTCAGGTTCACAACAAAACTGAACAGCTAGTACAGAGAGTTCCCATATCCACCCCCTGCCCACCCCCACCCCCGGCCTCTAGCACCACCAACACCCGCCTCTAGAGGGGAGCATCGCTTCCAGTCCGTGAGCCTGTACTGACACATCACAATCACCCCGAGTCCATTGTTTTCATTAAGGATCACTCCCAGTGTTGCACATTCCCTGGGTTTTGACAAATGTATGACAGCATGTATCCACCATTATAGTACCCTACCCAGTGGTCTCACTGCTACAGAAATGCCCTGTGCTCAGCCTACTCATTCTTCTCTCCCTCCCTGCCCCCACAACCCCTGGCTACAACTGATCTTTTTATTGTCTCCAGTTTTACCTTTTCCAGAATGTTCTATCTTTGGAATCGCACAGTATGTAGCCTCTTCAGATTGGCTGCCTTCACTTAGCAATTTGCATTTAAGTTTCCTGTGTCTTTTTAAGCTTGATCGCTCATTTCTTTTTTAGCGTTGAATTAAATTCCATTGTCTGGATGTAGGGGCTGCTTTTGTTTTTTATTTTTGCTTTTTATCTAGCTTCTCCAGAAACAATTTCAGCCTGCAAGCCCTTTCCTTCCCCAGTGATGGCGTAGAGCAGGGATCCCTGTGTGGACCTTGTGGCCTCTCTGGGCCCCAAGGCTGCACCACCCCCGGTGCCCAACAGGTGGCCACACCACCCTGTTCTGGCATTTAGTGGGCAGTGGCTACGCAGGATGGAGGGTTCTTGGGAGATTGTGTGAGGGAACAGGGGAAAAACTGTGACTGTTCCCCACGGGCCACCTTTCTCTCACTCCCTGGCCCAGGCAATTTGAGCAGCTGGGCTACATTTCTGAGTTTGGGGAAAGAAGAGGAACTGGGATATTTTGCCATTTCTATTCTTCAAGGAAAGGGAAGTTCTAGTGCCTGGCCCTTGCACAGTACTGTCTTCTAGAAGACTAGAAACTTCTAGGAAGTCTGGTCCTCACAATGGGATCCCATCCCAAGTAGGTAATTCTCTGTGCAAATAGCCCTGCTTGCATGGGGGGTGGGGTAGGAGGAGCTTCCCTGGGGTAAGGAGATAGTATGCTGGTATATTTCGATCTTAGGACTGGCAGCCTAAAGAAAAATATTTCTGATGAAGGAGGTTGCGGTCTTTTGTCAGCAAGACTGAACCATGGAAACAATGAAAAAATACCAAAATGTGGTAAAAATATATGATGAATATCATTCAGGCTTAAAAAGGAGTGAAATTCTGATAAATGCCAGAAAACATTTTGCCAAGTGAATTAAGCCAGACACAAGAGGACAAATATTGTATTTGTACTCTTACGAGGTACCCAGAATAGTTACATTCATAGAGACAGAAAGTAGAATGATAGTTTTCAGGAGAACGGAGAGTTATTGTTTAATGGGTACAGAGTTTTAGTTTGGGATGACAAAAAAAATTCTGAAAACAGTGGTGATGGTTGCACAACATTGTGAATGCACTTAATGTCACTGAACTGTACATTTAAAAATGATTACTGGGGCTCCTGGGTGGCTCAGTCGGTTAAGCATCTGACTTCGGCTCAGGTCATGATCTCGTGGTCCGCGAGTTCGAGCCCCGTGTCAGACTCTGTGCTGACAGCTCAGAGCCTGGAGCCTGTTTCAGATTCTGTGTCTCCCTCTCTTTCTGATCCTCCCCTGTTCATGCTGTCTCTCCCTGTCTCAAAAATAAATAAATGTTAAAAAACATTTTTTTTAATGATTACAATGTTAAATTTTATGTTACACAGATCTTCCTCCATTCACAATCAGATTATGTTCTGACAGACTCACCATAAATTAAAAATATCGTAAGTTGGGGCACCTGGGTGGCTCAGTCGGTTGAGCGTCTCTTGATTTCTGCTCAGGTCATGATCCCAGGGTCATGGGATCGAGCCCCATGTCAGACTCTGGACTGAGCATGGACCCTGCTTAAGATTCTCTCTTTCTCTCCCTCTGCCCCTCTCCCCTGCTTGTGCACGCTCTCTCAAGCACATGCTTGAAAAAATAAAATTAAAAAATTCAAGAAAATATCATAAGTTGAAAATGCTGAATATCATAGCTTAGCCTAGCTGAGCTCAAATGTGCCGAGAACACTTATGTGAGCCTACAGTTGGGCAAAATCATCGAACACAGAAACGATTTCGTAACAGTGTTGAATATCTTATGTAATTTATTGAATGCTATACTGAAGGTCAAAAATAGAACAGGTGTATGGTTACAGAGGACTGTAAGTGTGTTGACTGTTCATCTCATGATCACGTGGCTGACTGGGAGCTGCAGCTTGATGCCAGTGCTCAGGGTCAGAAGAGGGTATCTGCATATCACTGGCCTGGGAAAAGACCAATATTCAAAACTCGAAGTACAATGTCTACTGTGTATCACTTTCACACCATCATAAAGTAGGAAAATCATAAACCGTCGTAAGTCTGGGACCATCTGTATATATTTTATCATAAATACTTGTTTATAAAACTGATTGAACCAGAATCATGAAGTCCACAGAGTTTTTCTTGTTCTTTTACCATTGTTCACACACACACACACACACACACACACACCAATCTGACATGGGGTCCTGTGTCTTCCACCAAACACTTCAAGGCTGGAGATCTCACTACCTTGAAAGAGCACTGACCCTCAAGTGGAAAGACCTGTGTTGGTGTCTAATAACTGAGCCTTCACTTCCTCATATATGAAATGGGGAAAATAATACTTGCCCTATCCTAGTTACAGAACTGTCACAGGATCAATGAGGTAGTATATGTGAAAGTACTTTGTAAACTCTAAAGCAATCTATAAGGATAAGAGATCATTAGATTATCATCCTGTTGACCTTAGAAGTAAAACAGCCAGGGGGCACCTGGGAGGCTCAGTTGGTTGAGTGTTGACTTCAGCTCAGGTCATGATCTCCCGGTCTGTGAGTTCAAGCCCTGCATCGGGCTCTGTGCTGACTGCTCAGAGCCTAAAGCCTGCCCCAGATTCTGTGTCTCCTTCTCTCTCTGCTTCTCCCCTGTTCACACTCTGTCTCTCTCAAAATAATAAATAAACATTAAAACAAACTAACAAAAAAAGGAAGTGAAACAGCCAGTCTTTTCCCCAGCAAAACGGGTTTATTCAGGAATCACAGAGGAATTGCAATTCGGGACAAGCCAGCTACAGCAAAAGCCATAGGCAAGTGGGGAGCACAAAGGAGAGGAACACTGCTTTACAGAGTAGAAGGGGGAAGTTGGGAGGGGCTGTTGTAAATGAAAAGTTCATTGGAGTAAAAATGGGAGTTGTAGTGGCTTTTCATTGGCTGAGTTGTGAGTCTCTCATTGGCTGGTTTGTTGCCAGGCAAGGAGAAAATCTTCTTCTCTTTCTGAGGTAGTAAAATAGGCTTTTCCTGGTTGGGTTGTGAATTCAAGATACAACTCTATCTGTTGGGTCTGAGAAGTGCTGTGAGTGGTACAGTGTGAGAGCTCCCCCTTCTGGCCTCCTGGCTCCACTCTATTCAGTTTCACAATCCTTACTGTCTAGGTCACTGGCTCCAGTTGGGGACAACTGTAATTGTTGAGAAATTTAGGCAGAATTGTGAAGCAGAAAGAATTGCTCTCGGTATCACCTCATCTCTTACCTAATGTCTTAGAACGTCCCTTTCCTTTTAGCAAATTTATACTCCATCCAACTCCTTGTAAGTGTGAGCAATGCTAACCTCTTGCCTATACCTAATCCCTTGGAACTATGTTAGGAGAAACTTTCCTATGTGTCTCCTTTACTCATACTACTATCACACTTGCAACACTTCTGACACCAGGTGTGTGGGTTTTTCCCCACACCTAGCAATTCTGAGACATCAGCTGGGTGTCCTAACTTAATTCAGACATAGTCTACCTGGAGGTAGCATCAGGTCCCACAGGTTAAGGGCTCAGTCCTACAAGACTGTCCCCCACCCCCTCACTTCAGATTCCAATTGAAAGTCCAGGTTGTCACCGATGCTTCTAACTGATCAGCTATAAATTGGAGGTTCCCACAACCCCCTTTTCAGGTTTGATTAATTTGCTAGAGTGGCCACAGAACTCAGGAAAACAGTTTAATTAATTCTTATATTTATTTTAAATGGATATGATAGAGGTTACAGATGAACATCCAGATGGAAGAGATGTATCGGGCAGGATACATGGGAAAGGATGAGGAGCTTCCATGCCCTCTTTGAGCACTCCACTCTCCCAGCACCTCCACATGTTTACCAACCTGGAAGCTCTCCAAACCCCATACAATTGGGATTTTATGGAAGCTTCATCATGTAGGTGTAATCAAGTTATTAAGTCCATATCCAGCCTGTCCTCCCTCTCTGGAGAATGGGGGCATAGGGCTGAAAATTCCAAGCTTCTCATTATGGCTTTGTCGTTCTGGTGACCGGCCCTCATCCAGAAGCCCACCAAGAGTTGAGAGGCCTGAGAAAATTAAAACTTAAAAGCTTAAGTTACGGGAAACTGAAACCTAACCAAGCTTAACCAGCTTGTTCCGCTTCTGTACAATTGCTTGCCTCGCCCATGTATTCCTGATCAATCATAGTTGCCTGGCACATCCGTGTATTCCTGATCAATCATAGTTGCCTGGCACATCCGTGTATTTCTGATCAACCATTGTTACTTGGCACATCAGTGTATTTCTGATCAATCATTATTGCTTGGCACATCCGTGTATTCCTGATTTCCCCATGACTTGTTTGTACCTGTCTATAAAAGGGGTGTAAAAACCTCTCTCAGGACCTCTCGGCGTCACCGGCAACGAGGGCGCAAAGGTCCAGGTTCGAACCTGCAATAAATGACCCTTGCTGCTTAGCTTTGACTCTGGACTCTGGTGGTTTGTTTTTGGGGGTCTCTTAGACTCTGGGCATTTCAGAGTCACCTCAATAGAACAAAAGATACTGCTGTCATCCAGGAAATTCCAAGGGATTTAGAAGCCCTGTGTCAGGAACTAGGGTCAAAGACCAAATATTAGAACAAAAGATGCTTCTAGTGCTCTTATCACTTAGGGAATTACAAGGGTTTTAGCAGTTCTGTGCTAGGAACCAGGGACAGACTAATAGATACTTTTTTTTATTATCTCACAGGAACCAAGGTGCCACCTCTTCCAGGAAACTGTTCCAGATACTTCCTCCCTCTTCCCTCACCTGCACCAGATACGGTTTGGGGAGCTGAGTTATGAAATGAATATCTAAGTGAAATTATAAAGATCTAGGTTTGAATTCTGCCACCATTTACTATGCACGTAACCTTGGCAATCTCTTTACCTCTCTGGGCCTCAATATCTCTCTCTAAATTAATGACAACAAATTAGTCAACAGGATGGTCATGAAGATCGAATGATATAACTTAGCCAACAGTGCTAGAAATGGGTGATGCTCAATAAATACTTGTTTCCTCCTTTGAGCTCTCTTAGGCCTTTATCTGAGCCTTCAGTCTTGTATTCTACATATTTGGGCCATTCATTTGTTCAACAAACATTTAAATATGAAGACAATAAGTGTTATGCAGAAAACTAACATAAGACACGGGAGGAAGAGGATGTATGTTGTATCGTTGGTTTATTTAGGATGGTTAGGATGGATAAGGCATCATGTAGACAGAGGAGTGAAGGAGTGAGCCTGCTCTTACATATCAGAAAAGAGTAATGGGGAGAGAAGTGAGTCCCGGAGGCAGGAGTATGCTAATGTGTTTGTGGAACAGCAAGGAAGCCAAGGTGGCCAGATCAGAGTAAGCAAGGAGAGGGGGTGGGGGAAGAAGGGCAGAGAAGTGGCAGGGGTCATACCACATGGGGACTTTGTAGACTGTGACAAGAATTGTGTTCTTTTCTGGGCGAGGTGGGAAGCCAATGGAGAATGTTGACCAGCAGAGTGACTGTGTCGTGTACCATTTACTCTATGGTAGCAAGGGTAAATTAGGGAGGATTGATGAACAGACTATTGCAGTAATCCAGGTGAGAGGTAGCAGGGGCTTGGACCAGGAAGGTAAATAGGGATAAAAAGAACAGTCAGAGTCTGAATATATATTGATTGGAAAGTAGAGCCAAGAACACTTGCTGGGGTGTGAGAGGAAGAAGAGCTCATGTCAAGGCTTTGTTTTTGTTTTTTTGCCTGGGGAACTGTGAAAATGGAGTTTTAATCACTGAGATAAGTAAACCTACTGGAAAAGCAGGCTTGGGTGGAGCAGAGTGGGGATGAGAGATTTGATTTTGTATTTAACTAGCTGTTTACCATTTCCTATCCTCTTCCTTTGTTTCTAATGATCCAAATTTCCCCTCTTACATTATTTGGCTTCAGCCTGAGAACTTTAACATTTTTTGCATTAAGCTCTGCTAATGGTGAATTTTTTAAGTTTCCCTTTATCTGGAAATACCTTTATTTTACCTTTGTTTTTAAAGGATAGTTTTGCTGGATATAGAATTCTGGTTTGAAAAGTTTTTACTTTCAGTTCTTTAGAGATGTTGGCCCGCTGGTTTCTGGCCTCAATTATTTGTTTTCTTTCTTTCAGTTTTATTGAGGTATAATTGACAACATTGATAAGGAATTTAAAGTGTATAACATGTGATTTTATACACACACACACACACACACACACACACACACACACATTGTGAAAGGATTCCCCCCATTGAGTTAATTAACACATCCATCACCTCATATATTTACCTTTTGTGGGGGTGGGTGATGAGAACATTTAAATTCTACTCTTTTAGAAACATTCAATTATACAATACAGTGTTCTCAACTATAGTTACTGTGCTATACACGAGATCCTCAGATCTTATTCATCTTATAGCTGAAGTTTGTAGTCTTTTACCAACCTATTTGCCTTATCCTCTAGCCCCCTGGCAACCACTTTTCTCCTCTGTTTCTATGCCTTTGACTTTTTTTTTTAAAGATTCCACATATAAGTGATACCATGCAGTATTTGTCTTTCTCTCTTTCTCTGATTTATTTCACTTAGCATAATGCCCTCAAGGTCCATCCATGTTGTTGTAAGTGACAGGATTTCCTCTCTAAGACTGAATGGCATCTCATTGTATAAATATATCACATTTTCTTGATTCACCTGTTGTAGGACACTTAGGTTGTTTCCATGCTTTGGCTATTGTGAGTAGTGCTACAATGAACATGGAAGTACAGATACCTCTTTGAGATAATGGTTTCACTTCCTTTGGACATACACCCAGATGTGGGACTTAAAGATTGTATGGTGATTCTATCTTTAATTTCTTGAGAAAGCTTCAGACTGTTTTCCATAGTGGTCATACCACTTTACTTCCACCAACAGTGTACGAGCATTCCCTTTTCTCCACATCCTCGCTAACATTTTTCTCTTGTCTTTTTGATAGTAGCCATTTTAACAAGCATGAGGTGATATCTCATTGTGGTTTTGATTTGCATCTAATTGATGATCAGTTATGTTGAACACCTTTTCATGTACCAGTATGTCTTTTTCAGAAAAATGTCTACTTAGGTCCTTTATCCATTTTTTAATTGGGTTGTTTTTCTGCTATTGAGTTTATGAGTTCCTTGTATAGTTTGGATATTAACCCTTTATCAGATATTGGCCTCCATTGTTTCTGATGAGAATTCAGGATCATGTGAGTTATTCCTCCTATTCTCATATGAAATGTAATTTTTTTTTCTGGCTACCTTCAAGATTTCCCCTTTATCTTTGATTTTCAGCAGTTTGGCTACAGTGTGTCTAAGGGAAGTTTTCTTTGTATTTATGCTACTTGGAATATACTGGGCTTCTTGAATCTGTAAATGCATGTCTTTTACCAAATTTGGGCTATTGTTTCTTCAAAAAAATTTTATTCTCTTTGGTAGTTTCTCCCCTTCAAGAGAAGAGTCAGTTACATGTGTTAGACATTTTGGGATTGTTTCATAGCTTTCTGAGTCTCTGTTCATTTTTTTTTCTCAAGCTTTTTTCTCTTTGTTCTTCAGACTAGATACTTTCTACTGATCTAACTTCAAGGTCTTTGACTTTTTTTTTAATGTTTATTCTTGAGAGAGAGAGACATACACACAGAATGTGAGTGGGGGAGGGGCAGAAAGATCATGACACAGAATCCAAAGCAGGCTCCAGGCTCTGAGCCGTCAGCACAGAGCCTGACTCGGGGCTCAAACTCATGAACCGTGAGATCATGATATCAGCTGAAGTCAGAAGCTCAACTGACTGAGCCACCCAGGTGCCCCAAGGTCTTTGATTTTTTTCCTTTGGTGTCTTCATTCTGTTGTTAAGCCTACCCACTAAATTTTTAATTTCAAATATTAATTTTTTTTTCTGTTCTAGAATTGCCATTTAGGTTTTTTTAAATAATTTCTCTTTTCATTTATTATAAACATGTAATCCCTTACTTCATGAAGCATAGTTATAACAGCCACTTTAAAATTATGATCTGCTACGGGAAGAGTTAAGATGGTGAAGAAATAGGGGGACCCTGGACTTTCCTCATTTCTCAAACACAGCTGTAGTGCAGCCAGATCACTTTGAACACCCAGGAAATTGATCTGTGGAGTGGCAGAAGTATTTCCAAGGTTGGAGGGAGACAGTGTGGCAGGTGCAAGGTGCATGGAAGTGAGCTGAGGGAGAGAAAACAGCAGTGCTGCAGAGAGGAGGGAACCCTTTCCATGAAGAGACAAAAGGGAGAGAAAGAGAGAGGAATGTGAGAATGTGGCATTGGATTCACACAAAAGGAAAACCTGTCTGGACCATGAACTGGGGAGTGAGAGATACTGAGTGTGGCAGGGTTTTTTTTGCAGACCGCTTGTAGAGCTCACGCTGAGGTTTTGGAAGTGCACGACTTTTTCCAGAGTGGAGCTGTGGTGCATGCTCCTGGGGAACAGGGTGCTGGCCCTGGAGTACATAACATGGTGTAGGAATATCCAGGCACAGTGGCAGAGAACATTCCCCTTCCTGGAGTACTTTTGGAAGAGGGTATATTGCCTCTCCAAGGACAAAAGATCCCATAGGCACCAGCAAAAGACCTATCATCAGCAGGGGACAGAGGCACACACAGAGGGCATATAACCTTTTTGCTGCTCTTAGATGTGCTACACCATAGATTCCACACACTGTGCAGGGTTAGGATTGTTTTTCTGGGACAAAGGACATCAGATGCAGAGTGGAGAGGCTCTACTCTGGAGAAGGGGGCAGGTCTGCATGATGCCTGGCCCCTTAAGACTTTGAGTTTTGAATCCCAGCAGCATGCCAAAGAAAAAATACAGGAGAGCTATGGTGCAGGGCAAGCTGACTGCCCTTCCTATCTGTGAGGGCTAGCTGAACAGTAGGGGCATGTGAGATCCCCTGTCTAGGGCCGAGAGATTAGAGTTGCAACATTTCCCCCCCTAACACTAGCATGGTGGGATTTTAGAGAGGAACACAGTGGCTCCCAGTGGAGGCAGACCAACTTACACCAACTCTCCCCTCTTCCCAACCCTGTGCCTGGCAAACAAAAACTAAAGCAGTTCATGACCCTAATCCAGTCCTGCAAGACATTTTTAGGGGGACTCTTTGAGTGGAGGAAAAAAAAGACCAAAGCAACAAAGGCTACAAAGGACCAGAGAACATTACCAGAAACACCATCTCAACAGGTAACACAATGGCACTAAATTCATATCTTTCAATAATCACTCTGAATGTAAATGGACTAAATGCTCCAATCAAAAGACATAGGGTATCAGAATGGATAAAAAAAAAAAAACCCACATCCATCTATATGCTGCATACAAGAGACTCATTTTAGACCTAAAGACACTTGCAGATTGAAAGAGAGCCATTTATCATGCTAATGGATGTCAAAAGAAAGCCAGAGTGGCCATACTTCTATCAGGCAAACTAGATTTTAAAACAAAGAATGTAACAAGAGATGAAAAAGGGCATTATATCATAATTAAAGGGTCTATCCACCAAGATCTAACAATTGTAAATATTTATGCCCCCAACTCGGAACACCCAAATATATAAATCATTTCATCACAAACATGAAGAAACTCATTGACAATAATGCCATAATAGTAGGGGACTGTAACACTCCACTTACAGCAATGGACAGATCATCTAAGCAGAGAATCAAAAAGGAAACAAGGCTCTGAGTGACACACTGGACCAGATAGGCTTAACATTTTATCCTAAAGTAGCAGAATACACATTCTTCTCAAGTGCACATGGAACATTCCCCATTATAGATCACATACTGGGTCACAGCGCAGCCCTCAACAGGTACCAAAAGATCAAGATCATAGCATGCATATCTTCAGACCACGATGAAAATGCTATGAAACTTGAAATCAACCACAAGAAAAAAATTGGAAAGACCACAAATACTTGGAGGTTAAAGAAAATTCTAAGGAATGAATGAGTTAACCAAAAAATTAAAGGGTAAATAAAAAAGTACATGGAAGCCAATGAAATGAAAACATGGTAGTGCAAACCCTTTGGGTTGCAGCAAAGGCAGTCATAAGAGGGAAGTATATAGCAATCCAGGCCTTCCTAAGGAAGGAAGGAAGGTCTCAAATAAAAAACCTAACCGTAGACCTAAAAGAGCTGGAAAAATAACAGCAAATAAAGCCCAAAACCAGCAAAGTTTAGAGCAGAAATCAATGATATTAACATAAAATTAAAAAACAGTAGAACAGATCAATGAAATTAGGAGCTGGTTCTTTGAAAGAATTAGCAAAATTGACAACCCCCTAGCCACACTTATCAAAGAGGAAAAGGGGAGCACCTAGGGTGGCTCTGTCAGTTAAGTGTTGGACTTTGGCTCAGGTCATGATCTTACAGTTCATGAATTTGTGCCCCATGTTGGGCTCTGTGCTGACAGCTCAGAGCCTGAAGCCCACTTTAGATTCTGTGTCTCCCTCTCTCTCTGCCTCTCCCCTACTCACACTCTATCTCAAAAACAAATAAACTTTAAAAAAGAAAAGAAAAGGAAAAGGAAAGGACCCAAATAAATAAAGTCACTAATGAAAGAAGAGAGATCACAACCAACACCACAGAAATGCAAAATTATAGAGAATACTATGAAAAATTCTATGCCAACAAACTAGGCAATCTGGGGGAAGTGACAAATTCCTAGAAACTCACAAACTACCAAAACTGAAACAGGAAGAAATAGAAAATTTGAACAGACCCATAACCTCCAAAGAAATTGAATCAGTAATCAAAAATCTCCCAACAAACAAGAGTCCTGGGCCAGATGACTTGCCAGGGGAATTCTACCAGACATTTAAAGTTAATATCTATCCTTCTCAAATTGTTCCAAAAAATAGAAATAGAAGGAAAACTTCCAAACTCATTCTGTGAAGACACCATTACCTTGATTCCAAAACCAGACAAAGACCCCACTAAGAAGGAGAATTATAGACCAATATCCTTGATTAATCTGGATGCAAAAATTTTCAACAAGATACTAGCAAATCAAATTCAACAATACATTAAAAGAACTATTCATCATGATCAAGTGGGATTTATTCCTGGACTGTAGGGCTGGTTCAATATCTGCAAATCAATCAACATGATACTCCACATTAATGAGAGAAAGAAATATATGACCCATGGGATGCCTGAGTGGCTCAGTCACTTATGCTGCTGACTTTGGTGCAGGTCATGGCCTCACAGCTTGTGAGTTGGAGCCCTGAATTGGGCTCTGTGCTGACAGCTCAGAGCCTGGGGCCTGCTTCAGATTCTGTGTCCCCATCTCTCTCTGCCCGTCCCCTGCTTGTGCATTCTCTCTCTCTCTCTCTCTCTCTCTCTCTCTCTCTGTGTGTCTCAAATATAACATTTTTTTTAAAAAGAACCATATTATCCTGTCAATAGATTCAGAAAAAACATTTGACAAAATATAGCATCCATTCTTGATAAAAACCCTTAACAAAATAGGGATAGATGGAACATACCTCAACATCATAAAGGCTATATATGAAACACTCACAGCTTATATTATCCTAAGTGAGGAAAAACTAAGAGCCTTTCCCCTATGGTCAGGAACAAGACAAGGGTACCCATTGTCACCATTACTATTTAACATAGTACTAAAAGTCTTAGCCTTAGCAATAAGACAACAAAAAGAAATAAAGGGCATACAAATCAACAAAGAAGTAAAACTTTCACTATTTGCATAAGACAAGATACTCTATGTAGAAAACCTGAAAGACTCTGCAAATAATAATTTCTAGAACCAATACATGAATTCAACAAAGTCATAGGATATAAAATCAACATGCAGAAATCTGTTGCATTTCTATACACCAATAACAAAGCAGCAGAAAAATAAGTTAAGGAATCAATCCCATTTACATTTGCACCAAAACCAAGAAGATACCTAGGAATAAATGTAAATAAAGAGGTAAAAGATCTGTACTCTGAAAATTATAGAAAACTTATGACAGAAATTGAAGAGGACACCAAGAAATAGAAAAACATTTCATGCTCATGGATTGTAGGAACAAATATTATTAAAATGTGTATACCACCCAAAGCTTAAGCTTTGTGTATACTACACATTTAATGCAATCCCTATCAAAATGCTACCCACATTCTTCACAGAGCTAATTCTAAAATTTGTATGTAACCACAAAAGACCCCAAATGGCCAAAGCAATACTGAAAAAGGAAAAACTAGAGACGTCACGATTCTGGATTTCAAGCTATTACAAAGCTATAGTCATCAAGACACTATGGTACTGGCACAAAAATAGACAAGTAGATCAATGGCACAGAATAGAAAACCCAGAAGTGGACCCACAACTATATGGTCAACTCTTCTTCAACAAAGCAGGGAAGAATATCCAACGGAAAAAGACAGTCTCTTCAACAAATGGTGTTGGGAAACTGGATGGTGACATGCAAAAGAATGAAACTGGACCACTTTCTTACACCACACACGATAATAAATTCAAAATGGATGAAAGACGTAAATGTGAGACAGGAAACCATCAAAATCCTAGAGGAGAGCACAGGCAGCAACCTCTTTGACCTTGGCCGGAGCAACTTCTTACTAAACATGTCACCGAAGGCAAGGGAAATGAAAGCAAACATGAGCTATTGGGACCTCATCAAGATAAAAAGCTTCTGCACAGCAAAGGAAACAATCAACAAAAGTAAAAGGCAGTCTATAGAATAGCAGAAATTGTTTGCAAATGACATATCTGATAAAGATTTAGTATCCAAAATCTATAATAAAAGAACTTATCAAACTCAACACCCAAAAAACAACCCAGTTAAGAAATGAACAGAAGACATGAATAGACACCTTTCCAAAGAAGACATCCAGATGGCCAACAGACGCATGAAAAGATGGTCAACATTACTCATCATCAGGGAAACACAAATCAAAACCATGATGAGATACTACCTCACACTTGTTAGAATGGCTACAAATTAACAACACAAGAAACAACAGGCATTGGCAAGGATGCGGAGAATGGGAAACCCTCTTGCACTTCTGGTGGGAATGCAAACTGGTGCAGCCACTCCAGAGAACAGTATGGAGTTTCCTCAAAAGACTAAAAATAGAATTACCCTATGATCCAGCAATTGCACTACTAGGTATTTACCCAAAGGATACAAAAATACTGATTTGAAGGAGTAAATGCATCCCAATGTTTATAGCAGCATTATTACCAATAGCCAAACTATGGAGACAGCTCAAATGTCCATTGACTGATGAATGGATAAAGATGTGGTGTATATACACAATGGAATATTACTCTTCCATCAAAAAGAATGGAATCTTGTCAGTTGCAATGATGTGGATGGAACTAGAATGTATTATTTTTTTTTCAATATATGAAATTTATTGTCAAATTGGTTTCCATACAACACCCAGTGCTCATCCCAAAAGGTGCCCTCCTCAATACCCATCACCCACCCTCCCCTCCCTCCCACCCCTCCATCAACCCTCAGTTTGTTCTCAGTTTTTAAGAGTCTCTTATGCTTTGGCTCTCTCCCACTCTAACCTCTTTTTTTTTTTTTTTCCTTCCCCTCCCCCATGGGTTTCTGTTAAGTTTCTCAGGATCCACATAAGAGTGAAACCATATGGTATCTGTCTTTCTCTGTATGGCTTATTTCACTTAGCATCACACTCTCCAGTTCCATCTACGTTGCTACAAAAGGCCATATTTCATTCTTTCTCATTGCCACATAGTATTCCATTGTGTATATAAACCACAATTTCTTTATCCATTCATCAGTTGATGGACATTTAGGCTCTTTCCATAATTTGGCTATTGTTGAGAGTGCTGCTATAAACATTGGGGTACAAGTGCCCCTGTGCATCAGTACTCCTGTATCCCTTAGGTAAATTCCTAGCAGTGCTATCGCTGGGTCATAGGGTAGGTCTATTTTTAATTTTCTGAGGAACCTCCACACTGCTTTCCAGAGCGGCTGCACCAATTTGCATTCCCACCAACAGTGCAAGAGGGTTCCCGTCTCTCCACATCCTCTCCAGCATCTATAGTGTCCTGATTTGTTCATTTTGGCCACTCTGACTGGCGTGAGGTGATATCTGAGTGTGGTTTTGATTTGTATTTCCCTGATAAGGAGCGATGTTGAACATCTTTTCATGTGCCTGTTGGCCATCCAGATGTCTTCTTTAGAGAAGTGTCTATTCATGTTTTCTGCCCATTTCTTCACTGGATTATTTGTTTTTCGGGTGTGGAGTTTGGTGAGCTCTTTATAGATTTTGGATACTAGCCCTTTGTCCGATATGTCAGTTGCAAATATCTTTTCCCATTCCATTGGTTGCCTTTTAGTTTTGTTGGTTGTTTCCTTTGCTGTGCAGAAGCTTTTTATCTTCATAAGGCCCCAGTAATTCATTTTTGATTTTAATTCCCTTGCCTTTGGGGATGTGTCGAGTAAGAGATTGCTACGGCTGAGGTCAGAGAGGTCTTTTCCTGCTTTCTCCTCTAGGGTTTTGATGGTTTCCTGTCTCACATTCAGGTCCTTTATCCATTTTGAGTTTATTTTTGTGAATGGTGTGAGAAAGTGGTCTAGTTTCAACCTTCTGCATGTTGCTGTCCAGTTCTCCCAGCACCATTTGTTAAAGAGACTGTCTTTTTTCCATTGGATGTTCTTTCCTGCTTTGTCAAAGATTAGTTGGCCATACGTTTGTGGGTCTAGTTCTGGGGTTTCTATTGTATTCCATTGGTCTATGTGTCTGTTTTTGTGCCAATACCATGCTGTCTTGATGATTACAGCTTTGTAGTAGAGGCTAAAGTCTGGGATTGTGATGCCTCCTGCTTTGGTCTTCTTCAAAATTACTTTGGCTATTCAGGGCCTTTTGTGGTTCCATATAAATTTTAGGGTGGCTTGTTCTAGTTTCGAGAAGAATGCTGGTGCAATTTTGATTGGGATTGCATTGAATGTGTAGATAGCTTTGGGTAGTATTGACATTTTGACAATATTTATTCTTCCAATCCATGAGCAGGGAATGTCTTTCCATTTCTTTATATCTTCTTCAATTACCTTCATAAGCTTTCTATAGTTTTCAGCATACAGATCTTTTACATCTTTGGTTAGATTTATTCCTAGGTATTTTATGCTTCTTGGTGCAATTGTGAATGGGATCAGTTTCTTTATTTGTCTTTCTGTTGCTTCATTATTAGTGTATAAGAATGCAGCTGATTTCTGTACGTTGATTTTGTATCTTGAGACTTTGCTGAATTCATGTATCAGATCTAGCAGACTTTTGGTGGAGTCTACCGGATTTTCCATGTATAATATCATGTCATCTGCAAAAAGCGAAAGCTTGACTTCATCTTTGCCAATTTTGATGCCTTTGATTTCCTTTTGTTGTCTGATTGCTAATGCTAGAACTTCCAACACTATGTTAAACAACAGCGGTGAGAGTGGGCATCCCTGTCGTGTTCCTGATCTCAGGGAAAAAGCTCTCAGTTTTTCCCCATTGAGGATGATGTTAGCTGTGGGCTTTTCATAAATGGCTTTTATGATCTTTAAGTATGTTCCTTCTATCCCGACTTTCTCAAGGGTTTTTATTAAGAAAGGGTGCTGGATTTTGTCAAAGGCCTTTTCTGCATTGATTGACAGGATCATATGGTTCTTCTCTTTTTTTTTATTAATGTGATGTATCACGTTGATTGATTTGCGAATGTTGAACCAGCCCTGCATCCCAGGAATGAATCCCACTTGATCATGGTGAATAATTCTTTTTATATGCTGTTGAATTCGATTTGCTAGTATCTTATTGAGAATTTTTGCATCCATATTCATCAGGGATATTGGCCTGTAGTTCTCTTTTTTTACTGGGTCTCTGTCTGGTTTAGGAATCAAAGTAATACTGGCTTCATAGAATGAGTCTGGAAGTTTTCCTTCCCTTTCTATTTCTTGGAATAGCTTGAGAAGGATAGTATTATCTCTGCTTTAAACATCTGGTAGAACTCCCCTGGGAAGCCATCTGGTCCTGGACTCTTATTTGTTGGGAGATTTTTGATAACCGATTCAATTTCTTCGCTGGTTATGGGTCTGTTCGAGCTTTCTATTTCCTCCTGATTGAGTTTTGGAAGAGTGTGGGTGTTTAGGAATTTGTCCATTTCTTCCAGGTTGTCCAATTTGTTGGCATATACTTTTTCATAGTATTCCCTGATAATTGTTTGTATCTCTGAGGGATTGGTTGTAATAATTCCATTTTCCTTCATGATTTTATCTATTTGGGTCATCTCCCTTTTCTTTTTGAGAAGCCTGGCTAGAGGTTTGTCAATTTTGTTTATTTTTTTCAAAAAACCAACTCTTGGTTTCATTGATCTGCTCTACAGTTTTTTTAGATTCTATATTGTTTATTTCTGCTCTGATCTTTATTATTTCTCTTCTGCTGCTGGGTTTAGGCTGCCTTTGCTGTTCTGCTTCTATTTCCTTTAGGTGTGCTGTTAGATTTTGTATTGGGGATTTTTCTTGTTTCTTGAGATAGGCCTGGATTGCAATGTATTTTCCTCTCAGGACTGCCTTCGCTGTGTCCCAAAGCGTTTGGATTGTTGTATTTTCATTTTCGTTTGTTTCCATATATTTTTAAATTTCTTCTCTAATTGCCTGGTTGACCCACTCATTCGCTAGTAGGGTGTTCTTTAACCTCCACGCTTTTGGAGGTTTTCCAGACTTTTTCCTGTGGTTGATTTCAAGCTTCATAGCATTGTGGTCTGAAAGTATGCATGGTATGATTTCAATTCTTGTAAACTTATGAAGGGCTGTTTTGTGACCCAGTATATGATCTATCTTGGAGAATGTTCCATGTGCACTCGAGAAGAAAGTATATTCTGTTGCTTTGGGATGCAGAGTTCTAAATATATCTGTCAAGTCCATCTGATCCAATGTATCATTCAGGGCCCTTGTTTCTTTATTGACCGTGTGTCTAGATGCTCTATCCATTTCTGTAAGTGGAGTGTTAAAGTCCCCTGCAATGACCACATTCTTATCAATAAGGTTGCTTATGTTTATGAGTAAATGTTTTATATATTTGGGGGCTCCGGTATTCGGCGCATAGACATTTATAATTGTTAGCTCTTCCTGATGGATAGACCCTGTAATTATTATATAATGCCCTTCTTCATCTCTTGTTACAGCCTTTAATTTAAAGTCTAGTTTGTCTGATATAAGTATGGCTACTCCAGCTTTCTTTTGGCTTCTAGTAGCCTGATAAATAGTTCTCCATCCCCTCATTCTCAATCTAAAGGTGTCCTCAGATCTAAAATGAGTCTCTTGTAGACAGCAAATAGATGGGTCTTGTTTTTTTATCCATTCTGATACCCTATGTGTTTTGGTTGGCGCATTTAATCCATTTACATTCAGTGTTACTATAGAAAGATACGGGTTTAGAGTCATTGTGATGTCTGTATGTTTTATGCTTGTAGTGATGTCTCTGGTACTTTGTCTCACAGGATCCCCCTTAGGATCTCTTGTAGGGCTGGTTTAGTGGTGACAAATTCCTTCAGTTTTTGTTTGTTTGGGAAGTCCTTTATCTCTCCTTCTATTCTAAATGACAGACTTGCTGGATAAAGGATTCTTGGCTGCATATTTTTTCTGTTTAGCACACTGAAGATCTCGTGCCAATCCTTTCTGGCCTGCCAAGTTTCAAAAGAGAGATCAGTCACGAGTCTTATAGGTCTCCCTTTATATGTGAGGGCACGTTTATCCCTTGCTGCTTTCAGAATTGTCTCTTTATCCTTGTATTTTGCCAGTTTCACTATGATATGTCGTGCAGAAGATCGATTCAAGTCCCGTCTGAAGGGAGTTCTCTGTGCCTCTTGGATTTCAATGACTTTTTCCTTCCCCAGTTCAGGGAAGTTCTCAGCTATGATTTCTTCAAGTACCCCTTCAGCACCTTTCCCTCTCTCTTCCTCCTCTGGGATACCAATTATGCGTATATTATTTCTTTTTAGTGTATCACTTAGTTCTCTAATTTTCCCCTCATACTCCTGGATTTTTTTATCTCTCTTTCTCTCAGCTTCCTCTTTTTCCATAACTTTATCTTCTAGTTCACCTATTCTCTCCTCTGCCTCTTCAATCCGAGCCGTCGTGGTTTCCATTTCGTTTAAAGCGTTTTTCAGCTCCTCGTGACTGTTCCTTAGTCCCTTGATCTCTGTAGCAAGAGATTCTCTGCTGTCCTGTATACTGTTTTCAAGCCCAGCGATTAATTTTATGACTATTATTCTAAATTCACTTTCTGTTATATTATTTAAATCCTTTTTGATCAGTTCATTAGCTGTTGTTATTTCCTGGAGATTCTTCTGAGGGGAATTCTTCCGTTTGGTCATTTTGGATAGTCCCTGGAGCGGTGAGGACCTGCAGGGCACTTCCCCCATGCTGTGGTGTATAACTGGAGTTGGTGGGCGGGGCCATAGTCAGCCCTGATGTCTGCCCCCAGCCCACCGCTGGGGCCACAGTCAGACTGGTGTGTGCCTTCTCTTCCCCTCTCCTAGGGGCAGGATTCACTGTGGGGTGGCATGGCCCATCTGGGCTACTTGCACACTGCCAGGCTTGTGGTGCTGGGGATCTGGGGTGGGTAGACAAGGTGCATGGGGGCAGGAGGGGCAGGCTTAGCTCGCTTCTCCTTAGGTGATCCACTTCAGGAGGGGCCCTGTGGCAGCGGGAGGGAGTCAGATCCACTGCCGGAGGTTTGGCTCCACAGAAGCACAGAGTTGGGTGTTTGCACGGAGCGAGCAAGTTCCCTGGCAGGAACTGGTTCTCTTTGGGATTTTGGCTGGGGGATGGGCGAGGGAGATGGCGCTGGCGAGCACCCTTGTTCCCCACCAAACTGAGCTCTGTTGTTGGGGGGCTCAGCAGCTCTCCCTCCCTTTGTCCTCCAGCCTTCCCGCTTTCCGAGCAGAGCTGTTCACTTATGACCTCCCAGATGCTAAGTCCCGCTTGCTGTCGGAACACACTCTGTCCGGCCCCTCCGCTTTTGCCAGCCAGACTCAGGGGCTCTGCTTGGCCGGCAGGCCGCCCCTCCGCCCCGGCTCCCTCCCGCCAGTCCGTGGAGCGCGCACCGCCTCGCCGCCCTTCCTACCCTCTTCCGTGGGCCTCTCGTCTGCGCTTGGCTCCGGAGACTCCGTTCTGCTAATCCTCTGGCGGTTTTCTGGGTTATTTAGGCAGGTGTAGGTGGACTCTAAGTGATCAGGACGCACGGTGAGCCCAGCGTCCTCCTATGCCGCCATCTTCCTTTTTCCTCGCTCAGAATGTATTATTCTTTTTTTTTTTTTTTTTTTTAAATTTTTTTTTTCAACGTTTTTTATTTATTTTTGGACAGAGAGAGACAGAGCATGAACGGGGGAGGGGCAGAGAGAGAGGGAGACACAGAATCGGAAACAGGCTCCAGGCTCGGAGCCATCAGCCCAGAGCCTGACGCGGGGCTCGAACTCACGGACCGCGAGATCGTGACCTGGCTGAAGTCGGACGCTTAACCGACTGCGCCACCCAGGCGCCCCACAGAATGTATTATTCTAAGTGAAATAAGTCAATAAGAGAAAGACAAATACCATATTATTTCATTCATGTGGAATTTAAGAAACAAGATGAACCTATGGGAAGGGGGGAAAGAGAAGAAACCACAAGAGACTCTTAACAATAGAGAACAAACTGAGGGTTGTTGGAGGGAGGTGGGTGGGAGATGGGCTGTATGAATGATGGATATTAAAGAGGGCACTTTTGTGATGAGCACTGGGTGTTGTGTGTAAATGATGAATCAGTGAATTCTACAGAACAAATATGGTACTGTGTATTAACTAAAATTTTAAAAATAAAATTATGATCTGCTAATTCTAACATCTGGGTCATCTCATGGTCAGTCTCTGTCGATTATCTTTTCTCTTGAGAATGGATCACAAATTCCATTGTCTTCATATGGTGAGTAATTTGGGGTATTTTTGACATTGTTATTGTTAAGTTATATAGGCTCTGGATTCTGTTTTATAGTTTCCCTCCAAATGCTGAATTTGGGGTTGGTTATTTGTTTGTTTGAGACAGCAATAAACTTGGTTGGATAAAACTGTAACTCGTCTCCTGGGACACAGCTCAAACCTCAGCTTAGTACTTTTGTTCTTATCTGGGTCGCTGGAACCTGACTTATGTGTGCACAGTTCAGAGGTTGACCAGAGATTTGGACAGAGTTTATATACAGAGTGTGTGGTTCTTCCTTTCTGACTCTCTTTTCCTGGATTCCTCTCCTCACTTTCCAAAGGCTATGGTTGTCTCAAACTCCATCCTTTGATTCTTCAGGCCAGAAGAACTGTAGGTTTTCTATCATTTTATCTGCCCTATATGAACCTACTGTGGCAGCATTTAGTACAGTAACCTTCAGGTTAAAAGCCATAAAAAAAAGGAAAGTCATCCTGTGCATTCATTTTTACAAGTATTGACTCCTCTCCAGAAACCCCATGTTGTTGTTCACTCTCTAGGGCCTTCAGGTAGTTGTGTTTTTTTATGTTTTGTTTTGTTTTGTTTTGTTTTGTTTTAATGTTCATCATTATTATCTGCAGGAGTTTGTCTAATTGAAGCTTACTGAGCTACCCTGGAACCAGAACTGTTAGTATTTTTGTTTCAGACACATCAAGTTTGAGGTGTCCATTAGACATCCAAGTGGAAGTGTTCACTAGCCAGTTGGATATGCACCCAGAGTTCTGGGGAGAAATAATTTAACATTTGACAGGATATAGATGGTGCATAGTCATGGGAGTGGATAAATCATGATACGAGTATACTTGTACAAGAGAAGAAGCCCAGAACCAAACCCAGTTATACTCCAGTATGCATGGTGAGGAAGAATTAGCAAAGCAGATCAAGAAAAAGTGGACAGTGAGGGGCAAAAACAAAAACTAAAAACCAACCAAACAAAAAAACCCAAGAGAGTGTTGTCTTGAAGTCCAATTGAAGAAAGTATTTCCAAAAAAGGACAAGTAGTTAACTGTATTAAATGCTGCCAAAGGTTAAGATAACAATTGAAAACTCACTACTGGACTTAGCAATATGAAGGTCACTGGTAAACCTGAGGATTTTTTGGTCAGGTGTTTGAGTCAGAACTCACTGAAATGAAGCAAAGAGTTGGAGTCCAGGAGCATGGAGAATTCTCTCCAGGAATTTTACCCTCAAAGAGGAAAGAAAAATGGGATTGCAGCTGGAGGGGGATATGAAGTGAAGAGAAGTTTTGACATTGGGAAAAATCACGCAATGTTGGCATGCTAAAGGGGGCATAGCTGAGAGGGAATAATTGGTGCGGGAAGAGAGAGAGAGGAGACAGGATCCTGTGCACAAGTGGAGAGTTGGCCCTAAATGGAATTATGAGCAGCTCACCCATAGCAGCTGGCGGCAAGTGGAGAAGCTGTTGCATATTGGATGTGATGAGGGTGAGGAGGGGACCATGAGGGGACCTAGCCTAGCACTGAAAAGAGGCAGCAGGCCAAAAAGAAATCCCTTTATTTCTTAAACCAGTTTGTATTGGATTTTTTGTGGCTCAGAACCAAAAACTTTTTAAATGATAAATATGTTTTTTATATATGTTTCAAAAATGAATTATCATAGAACAGAGTGCTATTATTTATAAGAAATGACTACAAAGTAATGAAACTTCATTTTCATAGACCAGAAGTTCTGAGTCCAAATGGTTATTTGCTGGGCAGCTGGGTGGCTCAGCCGGTTGAGTGTCTGACTCTTGATATCGGCTCAGGTCATGATCTCACAGTTTGTGAGTTCTAGCCCCATGTTGGGCAATGCGCTGACAGTGTGGAGGCTGCTTGGGATTCTCTCTCTCCCTCTCTCTCTCTGCCCCTCCCTTGTTCAAGTACACGCATGCACACATGTGCTCTCTCTCTCTCTCAAAATAAACAAAAACTTTTTTTAAAACCCCAAAATTGGGTATTTGCCATTCTTTCAATTAGTTCTAGGGAACTATTCCAAAGAACATTGCCATAACTCAAAATACTTTTGGACACAGTTTTGCTTTGAATTGCTTTTATTTTTTTATTATTGTTTTAATGTTTATTTTTGAGTGAGAGAGAGTGTAAGTGGGGGAGAGGCAGAGAGAGAGGGAGACACAGAATCTGAAGCAGGCTCTGAGCTGTCAGCACAGAGCCCAATGTGGGGCTCAAACTCACAAGCCGTAAGGTCATGACCTGAGCTGAAGTCAGATGCTTAACTGACTGAGCCACCCAGGCGCCCCTTGAATTGCTTTTAAAATCTGAGTTACATGTTTTGAGTACCCTCAAAGACAACAAATCATGGTCTTTTGTTGGTGGATTTGATATTGGATATAGACAAAACTAGTTGGAGTTGAGTCTAGCAAATACCCATTTTAGGTCAAAACTTGTTCCAGAAGAAGTCCAATGTACTCCAGAGCCTGAGCATGGAAGAGAAAAGAGAGCTCATCCTTTGGAGTAAAACGGCATCCCTTGGATTCCTCTTGGTGAGCCTGACTGTTCAACCTCATGGAATATTTGCAGCAGAAACCATTCTGCTGATGTCAAGGAAAATAGTCTCTGTAAACTTCATTTCTGACATGAAGGAAGTTAAAATTTCTACCTGAGGATGTTTTTCAAAGTCTCAGCAGAGACACTGATAATCAGCTCAGATGTGTGTGAGGCAAGAGAGCCATGGAAGAGCCTCCTCACCTTACTTATCTTTCACAGCAAGCCTGCATGTTTAGATAAACTAAAGCCATAGCAACCATTTGTACTGCTAATTTTCCCCAAAACTTTGTATACTTCTGAAGAGACTACTCAGGCAGCATTGGGAAGTATGGAATGGGAATTAGACTGGGTCAGAAAATACAGGCTCAGTTTTGGCTCTTCTGTTTATCTGCCGTGCAACCTTGGATGAGAAACACATCTGAGCCTCAACTTCCTCATCTGTAGACGCTACTAATTCATATTCTACCCAACAAGATTAAAAGGGGAAAGGTTTACAAAAGTGCCTTGTCAAGGGTTGTAGTAGTAGTCACGTAGCCATAGTCAAAGCGTTGGTTGGGTGAGAAAGGGGAGGGAGGGAGACTTGTTGTTTTGCCCCCAGTGGGAAGGATCTACACCCTTTAGTTCTCTGAATTTTGTAATGTGCCCGTATATTACCTATTCCAAAACATAGAAAAAGGTAAGGGTTTTTGAAGAATTTGCTAATTTATTATCTGCATTCGACCACAAGACAAACCCATCCTAGGGTCAAGCTGCATGATCTCTATAGCATCCTGTTTTTCATGCCCATTCAGGGCACTCACTATAAATCAGAGTGGGTAAGAAATGGGCTTTTGACAGAACAAATTCCAATGCGAAAGACCAAAAGGTGTTGTGCCTAGCTCTGGTTTTGATAAAATGAAGTCTAAAAGACTGCTACAGCACTCAGGTGAGTTACAAGAGGGTACAGCTGCCATACAAACACTGATGGCCAAGGCGTCTTCCAGAAGCTTCCTTCCAGAAGGGTAGGGGAAGCTACTCCTGGTAAGGCAGATTTGGCCCGCAGAACAGGGTTGCTCCCATTCTGACATAGTAGCTTTCAAACTTATTTCCCCACCAATTTTACATCATCATTCAGCACACACACCCCTGTGATATTTACACTCACACATTATTGAAACAAAACTTTAATGAAAGAGTTATTACTGATTAATTGTGATGAACTCTGATAGTTTTCTATCGTGTTTTTTTTTTTTTAATGCTAGCTACAACCAACCAAACTGATTATGTAACTCACTAGTGGGTTCTAACCAGTAATTTGGAAAACATATAAGCTAGTCAGCTTTGGTCTGTCTGATTCTCACACAGTGGTGAGCCGTGTAAGGGTCCCGAGAAGTCTCAATAACAATTGATTACTCAACCTACCTATCAATTCCCATATATCTACATATACAAACTTCAGAATGCACTTATATAAATGTATACTTCATCCTCCTTGAGCTGCTGTCAAACACATGTACTTTTCTGCACACTGAGGGCCACAGAGCTGAGCTCCCCGCTTCATTCCTTGGTTCTCTGATCTTTCGCACTCACCGATCCAACTCAGTTCCTGTGGGAGGTCCCTGAAGTTAAAATATTTGAATCAAAGAATGCCAGGGGTGAAAGAGACCTTAAGAATCATTTAGTACAACCACCCCTTTGATGATTTTCAGTCTCTAGTCTCTGCTTACACTCCTCCAGAGGCAGAGAGCTCACTATTTACTGTGGCAACCTCTTCCTATGGCTTCTATTTCTTAGTTTTTGTGTCAAAATTAGTGAGTCAATACGTATTCTTGGAGTAATGCTTGGCATATAGTAAGCACTCAAGATTTCTCACTAGTATTGTTAGTAATGGTTGTATTAGTGTTATTAACAGTAATAACTTATATCACCCCTTTTTACATGACTGCCCTTCATGTTTAAGGGAGAAAATCACATCTCCTGGGTCTTCTCTTTGTCTGCTAAACACCCCCAGTTCTATCAATCCTTCCTGCTGTAGTGTGGTTTCCTGACCCTTCCCATCTAGCTAACTGCCCTCCAGATGCAGGCAGGTCTCTAACGGGTTTGATGCTTCTCTGAAAATACCAGCCTTCAGAATTGGATACCAGACTCTGCATACGGGGCATCAGGGCAGAGAACAGAGACCCTCACCTCCCATGACCTGGAGCTTGGAGGCTAATAATGCTGCCCAAGGTTATTAATAGCCCACATCAGAGCAGGAAGAGAGACCTGTAAGCACAAATAATGGAGGAGCAGGAGGGGCGGGTCCCTCTCTTCAGAGCGGATGCCTTGTGGGGAAATTAACAAGCTGCCATCCTGGGAGGACTCAGGCCTGCAGGAATGTGGCTAGCCCTCTAGGAAGAGCTGACTATCCAATGGCTGGATGAAGTGTCTCAGAATCAAGCAGCTACAGGGAGACAAGAGGGAGTAGAGGGGCTCTGACAAGCCTGGGCGGTCCATCTTCCAACTAAGCAATGAAGCATTTACTCGTGGGCCCCTGAGTGTTTTGAGATCCTGCACGTTTTCCAAAAAAGCCAGAAATGTGAACTTTTAAAATATAGAATCATCCCATTTTAAAATGTCAACTAATTCATTTTTTTTTCTCAAAATATTGTATGAGGGATCAGTGTCTAAGATAAGCCAGACCACTGTGACACTTGGTTCTCCTTTTGGACCCCTGTTCTCTACCTATAGCGCTGGTGAGCTGGAGCCTGTGGAGCCTGGCACTGGCCCACTGGCCTTTTACTCCAGTCTCTCCAGACAGTTCTCAAGTTACCACCGCAGCCGGGGCCAAATTCAGGAAGACAGCTATGTTATCTAAGCACCAGAGAGAGCCTGCCTAGTGCTTTCTGGGCAGGTGGAAAGAGCAGTTGAGCCTGCAGTATCTTGTGGAGGAAAGGCTTTGAGTGGAATCCAATCCCCCACCCCTAAAGGAATGTTAGTATCTACCCACTTATTGGAGGAGGAAGAAATCAGATGTTCCTTGGCCTCTGGCTTCCTGGGTGACTTCATTCTCTCCTTCCAAAAGACTCTGCTTATCTCTTTGCAAAATAGTGAACCTATAAATGCTTTGTGTGTCTTCAGTTGTAAAACATCCACTGAGAAGGTAAAATGTAGTTGCTCATAAAATTTTAGACTCATTATGGGATCCACAGACTCAAACTTTTAGAACCACAAGGAAGCTTTTCAACAGCTAGCTGGCCAGATCAGGTAAACTGGGGCAGAGACTAATTTGCCTAGAGTCTTGCCCAGGTTCACTGGCTCCTCTTTTTCATATAATCCTACCAGTGCCTTGGGAAAATGAACCGCAATGGCCCCTCACCCCAACCCAACCACCCACACGTTTACAACTGGCCAGATCAACTCACTTTAGAGACAGTATCGTATTTTAATGTGAAGTGGGAATTTGGGGATAATAAATAACGAGATAATAAACAATAAATAATTAAGAAGTTGAAAATTTTTCTGAAATTTTAAAAAAATTTGAGGTTACTTTATTTCAAAATATCAATGAAAATATTAATAAAGCCTCCATTTGTAAGCAATGCATGAAATTATGTGAGTCCCCAAAAGTTTAAAAAATTTGTCACAAGTTGCATAATTTGAAACCTCTGGCAGGCAAAGGGAATTGTCAAATGTTTATGTCAACTGTTTATCTATCAACTGTCATATAGTTGATACAACGTTACCTACTAACAGAAACTACTACCATACATTGTCAGGATTGGTCTGAATTTACATGAGCTTTAAAATGTGCAGGTTTTGAAAATGCATCTTTTTTAATGTTTATTTATTTTTGAGAGAGAGAGAGAGAGAGAGAGAGAGAGAGAGGATCTGAAGCAGGATCTGTGCTGACAGCAGAGAGCCCAGTGTGGGGCTCAAACTCAAGAACTGTGAGCCCATGACCTGAGCCGAAGTCGGAGGCTTAACCGACTGAGTCACCTAGGTGCCCCTCAGAATGCATCTTTTACATAAAATGAACTGCCCCAAACTCCACTGAACAGGTTTTATTGTTCTCTCCACTGGACAGAGGCTGCTCTGGCCAGAGATCTCCTGGTGATGTGAGAGATATTGCTGGCTGCTTTCCCAACACAGCTATTCCGTCTTCCTACCTTGTGAATAGAATCTCAGTTTTGTTTAGATATTGATCAACAATATGCCCAAGGAAGGTGTTATCAGCCCTAGGAGGTGAGTCATGTTTGGTCTAGGTCAGTCGTGATAATTCTGTCTCCTTTGCCAGTGACTGGTTTAGGAGAGGTGATAATGTGACCCAGTTCTGCCTAGTGAGACCTAGTGAGAAAGTGTTGGCTGGACATCTTTGGGAAAGATTTCCTCTGACAAAAACAGAAAGACACACACACACACACACACACACACACACACACACACACCTGCATTTTCTTCCTACCTTTGGTCATTGTTATGTAAAAATGGGATGCTTAGAGATTAGCAGCAATTTTGTAACCATGAGGGAAGCAAAGAGAATCACTGAGAAGACCTACTATATGCCAGGCTGAAACATGTGTTTCATAGTAACAATAAAAGTGACAAAGGAAAAGAAGAATCTAGGCACAGAGAGGTGAGGCATATTGAGCCAGACATCCCAGCAAGCCGAGACCTGGGATGATATCAGGCTCCCAACTCTTGACCCTTGGGCTCTTTCTCCTACACTAGATTGTGAAAGAAATAGGGGCAGAGGGCACTCAGAAGATGTGGGATGTGGGGGCCTCAGAATGTCCCATGCACACAGAGAGGTGTGTGTGGAACACTGCATGCGTCATGTGTCATGTGCCATAGGCCATAGCAAGTATGTTCTAGAGGAGACACAAGGGTACACTGCCCCACGGGTATGTACGGAGCTTTGTGATAATGTGAAACACCCCTTGGGAATTAGGTCATTCATCAATTCACTCCATCATTTTCACTCCATCATTTTTACTAATTTGCAAAATGCTGACTTTGGCCCATACCCTGTGCTGCTGCTTTGGGGGATGCAAAGAATCAGAACATAGGCATGTTGCCTTTTTGAAGCTTGCAGAAGCCTAGATAGGGAGGGGAATCATGCCTGCAAAGAGTTAGGAACCAAGACAGGACAGAGCAAATACCAGGTGAAGGGACCAGGCAGCCAGGGCTCAGGGATTTAGAGAGGGGAATGGTCCCTCGGACGTGGGCAGTCAAAAAGGGCTTCATGAAGGCAGAGGACAAGAAAATGAAGGAGTCAGATGATGGAGGTTTGGGGCCTGGAAGACAGGGAGAACGAAAGACAGAGTTTGGGTTGTCAGGAAAAGGAGACTTCATCTTACTTCTTCCCCACACCAATGGAAGAGGTTTAAATTCTAAGTCTTCATCTACATTCTATTCCATGGTTTCATTCATTTCAACCCATTTTTACTGAATGTGCTGGTACATACAGGCAATTTACAGCTACAAAGAGGCAAATCCCACAAGGAGCTCTGCCTCCATGTTAAGACAGACCTGTGATCAGCCAATGACTGGAGATAAGTGTTGTCACAGGGGTAGACACAGGGTGCCGCCATGCCTGGCCAGAGAAGGGACACGGCAAGATGGTTTTTCAGGGACACAGATTGAAATCGACCTTGGGGCTCTAGGGAGTCCTCTAGGCTTGGTGCAGGGACTGCTGGCCTGCTGATTAACTCACCCCCGACTCAACTTTCTATTACCATCCAGTTCCCTTGGACAAGAGCTCACCCTTGTCTCTTTGTGTGGATGACACCCTTGATCGGTCCAATTATTTTGGTCTCTCATCCCAAGGAAGGAGGCTGAATGAGGAGAGACTCTGTTTCACCACCCTGAGCAGATTCTCTTTGCTTAAAGTTGTATGGACATCTGTTAAGTAGACACCTATTGTCCTGGGGTGAGAAAGGGTGTGATAGGACAGTGTGGGTCTGTCCCCCTCACACATTCCTTTGTAGGCAGAGCTTGAAGTTTGCTGGGAGGAGGCAGGCAGTTGTTCAGAGGCCCCGTGCTGCCTTGGGAACCTGCCCCTGGCTTGCTGAAGATCATCAACACTAATATCTCTAATGGATGGAGGTGGCTCCATGTGTGGGGAACAGGTGGGAGAGAATGTCAGGGACCTTGGGAAGGAAACGCTCGGAGTCTGGCATTCAGTTTGCAGAGTGTGAAGAGACGAGGCCATGTTGAGTGGTCAGGCTGGTGAGGTGGGATCCATCAGGGCACAGCTTCTTCTCTGGGCATTGTTGGAGGTCATCTCTGCTCAGGCAGGCCCATTTGTGCCTAACATCATTGTCTAAGATGGACAGGAGGAACCAGGAAGTGGCCAAAGTGGTCCACTGCACTGAGATAAGGTGTCGAACGAGAAGGTGAGCTGGTCCCGGGGTTTGAAGGCAGGTGCTGGCCTTAACTGGCTTCAGGGCATCTTTCACCACAGGAAAGTGTTTGTTCTTCTCAGGACAAGTCGTTACAGGTCTGTCAACAATTTCCATTTCCATTCAACAAATATCTCTTGTGTGAGACTCAAAGGGGTACAAAGGAGCTCTTGCTTTAGAGGAGTTTGCTGCCAATTTGGGTGCTGAGAGAGAAACCCAAAATGTTCAGGAGCCTCACAGGAGGATGAGAGCACAGCTGGTGGGAGGGGCCTGGAAACAAGCCGTATAGTGAGCATTTCTGAGAACCTGCCAGCAGCCAGGTGCCATGCTGAGCACTTCACATAGAGAATTTCATTTTATCGTCCCCTCCTTTTATAGATTGGGAAACAGGCTCAGAAGACATGAGGTAACTTGCCCAGGGACACAGAGCTGGAAAAAGGCCAAACAGAGATGAAGGTCAGATATCTCTGAGTCCAAAGTACATTCTCTTATGCATTTTGCTTGGCTGCCATGTGGGACAGATGGGTTTGAAATGAATCTGGAGGGTGGGAAGGAGCTTGTCAGATGGAGCCTTGTCAGGAGGAAAGTGCAGCCTGAGGAAAGGTGCAGAGGCAGTGTGGTACCAGAAATGTGCTCAAAGGGCATCTTTGAGGATAAGGCCAGAGGGAAGGTTTAGGTATGCAGGGCCTGGGCCTGGGGCTGGTGCCCCTTCCAGAGGCCACAGGAACCACTGGTGGAGGGAAGAGGCCTGATGACAAAGAAAGGAAATGAGGACAGAGGAGGGAAGAAGCAAACCAAGACTGGAGGAAGGAGAACATTCTGGAGATGCGAGCTGGAGGCAGGAAGAAAGGGGAGGAGCTGCCCCTTCATGTGGGCAGTGGAGTTTCTTAGAGACGAGCCGCCCAGAGAAGCTTGTCCTGGCCTGAAGGTGCAGCCGGCAGACCTCAGGGAGGAGCCTGCAGCCCCCACCACCTCGGGGAGGAGAGAGACAGGCCAGGAGTGGGGCCGAGGAGAAGAGGAAGAAGGGCCCGTGGATGGTCAAGGTGAGAAACGACTTTCTGTTGGGTTGGTCGGAGGGACGAAGAAGGGACAGGGTCTGGTGAGAACCACACCGTCAGTACTCAGAGGGTTCCCTCAGACCCAGTCCTGCCCAGGATGTGTTGTGTCTGTGAGTCTGTGCTTCTTGGTCACAGCAGAAGTGACTCTGGGGAACAGGTTCCTACAGGATGATACCTGCTTTTGCTTGTCCTGTGTGGCACTGGATCTGCAGTGCTGGAGAACCACTGGGCCAGCACCCTTGACCCAGATGGGAGCAGCTATGCCCACACCACCCCATCTCCGGAATCCCCATCCCACACAGTCAGGCCTGCCAGGCCAAGCCCTTATCCGTCCGCTCCTGGCTAACCTCCGTGACTTAGCTCACACTCCTCCGGTTAGCACACTCAGCTTCTTACACACCTTTCTCTGCCTACTCCAAGCAGCTTTCCCTTGTGGGTCTGCTGCCTGCTCTTTCGCCTGATGGCTTAGTGTGCATCTGTGTAGTCCTTCCTCTCACTTAGAGTCTCTAGATTTCATTTTTTGTATATGTTCATCTTATGTCCCCACAGAGATGACAAAGTCTCTGAGGACAGGGATCACATCTTACATTTTCCCGTCTCTCGCATAACACCTGAAATTGGTTCACAGAAGGAATTTCCCTTCCCCCCGCACACAGACCCTGTGGCTCCAGGACTGTAGCCCCCACACCGACCCAGAAGACATGGTCGAGCATGGGAGGGGAGTTGGGCACAGAGAGGCTGAAGCATGCCTCCACCTTGATGGTTCTCTGGAGCAATTCTAAATTTTTTTTTTTTTTCAACATTTTTTATTTTATTTTTGGGACAGAGAGAGACAGAGCATGAACGGGGGAGGGGTAGAGAGAGAGGGAGACACAGAATTGGAAACAGGCTCCAGGCTCCGAGCCATCAGCCCAGAGCCTGACGCGGGGCTCGAACTCACGGACCGCGAGATCGTGACCTGGCTGAAGTCGGACGCTTAACCGACTGCGCCACCCAGGCGCCCCACTCTGGAGCAATTCTAAGCTGTGGGGACCGTGGTGCTGATCCAACCTCCTTACTCCACTGTCAGGCAAATGGCAGTCCCTGGGTGGGGCACAGGTGCCCAGAGTCCCTCAGAAACACCACTATGAGCAACAATGACCCTCTTTTGCTACAACTCAGTTTTCCAGGCCTCAGACCCCACCGTCTGTAGCATTCCCCATTTTGGAAACGTCTCTCTCCCAGACCCAAACCTACTTCTCTGGCCAGTCTTTCCTTATCTCCTTTGCAGGTGTTTTTCCTCTCTAGCCCTCAGAGTGCCTCAGGATGCAGTCACCTGGTTTTTTTCTCCCTCTCCTCCCCCCTTCCTTGGCAGACGAAGCCACCGGCCACAGGAAGGACCACTTCTGATTCCTGCAGAGCTCTGGCTCCCCGTTCTCTTCTGAGTTTCCCAACCACCTAATTTCCTGCCTCTTGGGTGCCTCTTGCGCGTGTGTCCTAAAGGCACCTCACGCTCAGTACATCCAGACCTGAATTTGTGACTTCCCTCAGCGCTCTTCCCCAAACCCTATCCCTGCCCAGTGATCCCTGCTCAGCACATCATCTGCCGTCCAGGCCCGGGGAAGGGCCCAGGCTGGAAACCCAGCACCGCCTCTCCTCCCTTCTTACACACAAGCCATCAGTTTTACCCTGAGCACCTCTTTACCCACATCTCTGCACCTCCCACCACTGCCAGCCTGCTTCAAGTCCCCTCCACCTCCCGCTCAGAGGGACTGGGCTCCCAGCTCCCTCCCTTTTCTCCCTGCCATCCATTCTCCAAAGAGCATCAGTCACCTTTTTAAAACAGTAAGTAGATCCTTTCACACCCCTCCCCTCCTCCCAATCCCTTAAAACACTTTATTGGCTTCTGGTTTCTCTTAGGACAAAGGCCCAGATGCTACCAAGGCCTACCTCTCCCACCTACATCTGCCTTCGCTCTGCATTGTGGCCACCTGGCCTTTCCCTTCCTGGATTTCCCCTGAGATCCTGCCAACCACAGAGCCTTGAAACGAGCCTGGGAGAGGGCATCCGGTCACCTGATGCCCTCCATACTGTCATTTCACATTCATTTGTGAAACCAATGCCCCCTGCCTGCCTAGAATATAAGCTTCTTGAGGTCAGGGGCCTCACCTGGCATGTAGATGTAGCTCAGGAAATATGTGCTGACCCTTGGGGCTTACTCGGGGATAACACTCCTGGGTTCCAGTCACCATGCTATGCAGGGCGGATGCGTGTTGTTCCTGTGATAGGCAAGGTGTGAGCCGCTGGACCCAGCATCCAGGGCAGTGGAGGCAGAGTGAAGGCCTGGAGCACAAGGCTCCAGGGAGGTTCTGGTTACAGGGGAAGAAGATGATGGCCTAGGGACTTGGCCTTGAATTGAGGGAAAAAAAATATTTCCTACCAGCATGAGAAAGGAAGAGGGAAAGTCTGCGTGGAGCCCTTATTACAAGGTGGGTGGCCCTTAGTTCTCTCTAAATCGTGTCACACATTGGAGACTCAGTCACATCTTCCTTCAAGACACCCGCCTACTAGGACAATTACAGGGAGCCTTGGGGACTTTCAGCGGGTGGGGACTTACTGGCAGAAGAGGCTGAGAGGGGCTACAGGAGAGAGGCTCAGCATGGCCAGGGCAGGGAGGGGAAAGGTCTCCAGGTGCTGTTGGTGCAGAGGCCCTTGGGCTGGCCGGGTTCCTAGGCGGCACACTGCGTGGGGTCTGGTACCTGGAAGGTTTGCGGGGCCAGTCCGGCGCTTTTGTGACACCCGATTTTAAACTCTTCAAATGTGACAGGGAAAGATGTTCAGATCACTCAAGCTGGGCTGCGGCATGGAACCACAAGAGATAAAGATAAGGCCCAGGTTTGACACCTGGAGGAAGCTCAGTTCGTGTTCATGTTCGCTGAAGCGCAGGCTGCTAACCCAAGTTAGCACGTGAAAACCCAGGGAGAAAGCTTTGCTGAGGGAGCGAGCAGGGACACATGACATCAGGGGAAAGTACCTTCATTTTCTCTTGTGAGCCCCGGCAAACATTTCTCTGGATCCATTTTTCCCTGCAGGGAAACTCAGGCAAGCACCGCTCACCGTTCTGGCCATTGTCTTGTGATAAATACCTTGCCAGTGGGATCTCAGAACTCCAAGCTCCTTTTCCTCCAAAGTGTCTCCCTCACAGAGTCAGGCAGGGGAAGTTGCAGGTGCAGAGGAAAACAAGCTAGTTCTCCCGAGTCCATCCCCAGCGTGCCTAGGACGGCGAGCCTGCTCCTGGGTGGAGGTCAGAGCGGGGAAGGGCTGAGGGCAGGGAAGGGCCTGCCTCACGTTTCACAGCCTGTGTGGCATTAGTGCCCGAAGGTCCGGCTGACTGCAGAGCCAGGTCCCCTTGTGGGGGAGTCTGTGGTCACTTTAGAGCGTCTCTTGTCACTGAGGCTCTTTTATATGTGGTTTCCTGACATTGGGCCAGGTCTCCTGGCCGGTCACACAGGATCTCTGTGGCGCCACCAGTCCTCACCTCATCCCTTTGTGGTCCTCTTCCGTGGGATCCAAAGCGTGCGCGATATTGTGATTTATAAGAAACACAGATTTAGTCTTCATCTCCGTTCCTGGCACAGGGCTCCTAAACCCCTTGGAATTCCCTAAGTGTGGTGAGGGATTAAGGGTTATCTTTTGTTATGTTAACGAGGTGAGTTTTGGAGAGCCCCTAGGTCCCCTTAGGCTGGGGGCTGGTTGCCATGGGAAACCGATCACGTGATCAGAGGGTTGGCACTTTCACTCCCCGCTGGCCCGCCCCACCTCTCGGGACTGGAGAAGGGCTGGAAACTGAGTTCAGTTACCAACGACCAATGACTTAATCAATCGTGTCTGTATCCTGAAGCCTCCGTAAAAATGCAAAAGGATGGGGGTCTGGAGAGCTTCCAGGTTGGTGAGAACATGGCAATTTGGGGAAAGTGGTGTGCCCAGAGAGGGCATGGAAGTTCCGCACCCTCTTCCCTCTGGCGGTTCCTCTGCTTGGTGTGGGAACGCCCCTGCCCCACACTGGGTGTCAGAAGTGTGCGATAGGCAGAATCAAGGAGACACTGGGAGAAGTGAGGTTTTCCAACATCCTGGAAACACACCTCTCCCAGGCACCTCGCTCACACTGAGGCTTTTCAGGGGTTACATACCACTTCTTGTGCTCCTCAAATCCAGGAGACACCTGTCAAATTCTTTGAGGCCCCCTACCCCCGGGCTGGAAAGTCGGGGTGATGCACAACCCAGAGATGACTGCCCTTCCGGGAAAGCCTGACGATGTGACCGTCAATCTCCGGAGGGCCTGGAGGTGGGGCACGGGCTGATAGTGGCACGATTGATTTCAGACTCTTTCTCAAACGGCAGAGGTGGTCCCCAAGTTAGGAAGTGGCATGTTTGGCACCTGCTCAGTTATTCTTGGCTATTGGGGGCTCTGCCCAAATGTCAAGACATATGGAAGAGTCCCAGGTATCCTCCTATTCCACGAACGTCATAACAGGCAGGGATGTATAAAAACGTTGAGGCAGGAGGTAAGGAAAGTAGGGTCCAGAGCAAGAGGCACAAGCTCTTTCTCTCTCTCTACTCCTCCTCCCACTCACTCTCACACTCTCTCTTTCTCTCCAAATAAATACATAAACTTAGAACAAGATCAATAAATGGGGCACCTGGGTGGCTCAATCGGTTGAGCATGCGACTTCGGCTCAGGTCATGATCTCTCTCGGTGAGTTCCAGCGCCCCCCACCTCACCCCCTCACCACCACCCGCCCCTCGGGCTCTGTGCTAACAGCTCAGAGTCTGGAACCTGCTTCAGACTCTGTGTCTCCCTCTCTCTCTGCCCCTTTCCTGTTTATGTGCTTTCTTTCTCTCTCTCTCTCTCTCACTTTCTCTCTCTCTCAAAAATAAACATATAAATAAAAATAAATAAATAAATAAATAAATAAATAAATGAATGATTGAGAGAAATGTGTGGGTTATAGTCTCATCACAGATCATCAGGAACATGGTGGGATGAACCACTGGCCTTTGTGGGCCCTCGATGGTCCCCAAGCCTCATTCCTCACCAATGTGGGTGACGGCATTCCAGAGGGGAGTGCCTCAGCTTCCGCCATGGAGATGCCCCTGAGATCCAGATGACCAGGGTGAGGCTGAGCTGGGGGCTTCGCAGGGACCCGTCCTGGGATGTGGACAGTGTGTTAGCTGTAGATGTTCCTCAGGCAAAATGGAATGGCCACGCACGTTTCCAGAAAATCCAGAACTGCTGGCCACTGGCGTGCTTTGGAGCATCAGACCTGTCTCAGGTAGGGAAAGTCCTTCAGGCGCAAAATATTCACTCTTTTAGAGGAGATATAGTCCATTAATTGACTAGTAAGAAAGAAACACTCTCAGGGCGCCTGGATGGCTCAGTCAGCTAAGCGTCCGACTTCAGCTCAGGTCATGATCTCACAGTCCATGAGTTCGAGCCCCGCGTCTGGCTCTGTGCTGACAGCTCAGAGCCTGGAGCCTGCTTTGGATTCTGTGTCTCCCTCTCTCTCTGCCCTTCCCCTGCTCATGCTCTGTCTCTCTCTATATATAATAAACATAAAAAAATTTTTTTTAATCAATACAAATAAAATAAAAATTTTAAAAAGATAAATAAAACTGTAATGATAAAGATAATGACCCCTTGGACCACCAAGCCTCATGTAGTA
Source organism: Neofelis nebulosa (assembly GCF_028018385.1). Classification (NCBI taxonomy): domain Eukaryota; kingdom Metazoa; phylum Chordata; class Mammalia; order Carnivora; family Felidae; genus Neofelis; species Neofelis nebulosa. The sequence goes on from NC_080790.1 coordinate 23,013,808, forward strand.
CTGATATAACTTGGTATGACTTTTAAAATATCCTTATAGGTCTTTTCCTCTATATTTAATACATATCCACACTCACATACATGTGCGTGTATGGTTTCCCATAGGAAACCCATATCATATTTTGTTGGTTATTTTTGTTTATTCTTTTTAGAAGAAAGATCTCTCACTGTACATACCTTTGGGCTCCTCACTTTCTTCACTCAACATTATACCTTGAAAAGCTCGGTTGGTAGGTGTGGGTCACCCCATCCTTTCCATTACTCTGTTGTATTCGGTAGTGTGGCCGTACCACACCTTTTTCAGCTGTGCCCTTACTGATGGACGATTTTAAATTTCCAGGACTTTCACAAGGGACACATTGTTGAAAAGACCGGAATGCTGCAGGATCTACCTGGCAGATGTCAGTATTCAAGAGGGCCTAGGGACAATCGAGGCAGTGAGGACAGCTCGCATTAGCTGTCAGGATCCCTGGGTTTGACCACAGTCATGTCTCTGAGAGAACCCACCTCCTCCCTCCTTTCTGTTTCCCCTTGTCGAAAACAAAAGGGGTGAGAAGCCAGTAGTTTTCAACTCTGGGTGCTCAGCTGAATCACCTCCTCAATAAGACAAACAAAAGATAGACAACAATGAAAACAGTGCCTGGGCCCCACTCCTAGGTCTTCTGATTCCATTGGTCTGGGACAGGGCTCTTTCATCTGTTTATTTATTATTTCAGGAGGGGGGTGGGGTACATTTGTGGGGGCGTGCCTGCGAGGGGGAAGGGCAGAGAGAGAGAAAGAATCCCGGGCAGGCTCTGAACTATCAGCATGGGCCCGACTTGACCCACGAATCACTTGACCCACGAATCATGGGTTCATGACCTGAGCCGGAATCGAGAGTCAGAGGCTTAACCAACTGAGCCACCCACACACACCCTCCCCCATCTGTCATTTTTTTTTTTTAAAGAGCCCCGGGACATTCCGATAGGGAGCAATGGTTGAGAACCATTGTTCTCAACTGCAGTGTGCACACAAAACTGATCCAGGCTGTCTGGGCCAGCCTGCAATTCCACCTTTCTAACAAGCTCCCAGGTGACTCCACTGTTGCTAGCCTGTGTTTTGAGTAGTAGCTCCTCACGTTCTCTTTCAATTCTTTAAAAAAAAATGTTTTTTTACATTTATTTATTTTTGAGAGACAGAGACAGAGCACAAGTGGGGGAGGAGCAGAGAGAGGAGGAGACACAGAATCCAAGGCAGGCTCCAGGGTCTGAGCTGTCAGCACAGAGCCCAACATGGGGCTCAAACTCACAAACCATGAGATCATGACCTGAGCCGAAGTCAGACACTTAATCGACTGAGCCACCCAGGCACTCCTTGTTGTCTTTCGATTCTAATGTCCCTTTTGACCCCCCTATTTCCATGCTAACCTTCAGCCAACTAGTGCTCAACTGAGGTCGGTCTGAGAGGGTGCCTGGAAACTCAGGTGCAAAGCAGCCCGGTGCGCCAGGGCCGTGCAGGGCTGCTGGGGAGGTCCGGGGGCATCGTCCCAGCCCAGAGTGCCTTGAGCCCAGATGCCATCAGGCAAAGGGCTGGCCAGGCCTCTGAGGTTCAGCCTCAGAGCAGGCGCTCCTGTGTAATTTCGTAATTTCAGCAACAGTTGGCCCAGGGTGATTCCAACAGGAGGCTGCAGTTTCCACGTCTGCCTCCAGACCTTTTCCAGGTTTGAGCCAAGCCTTGAGGAATTTAGGGCAGGAAGCTGTCACCTGGGAACATGCCTGCCTCTAGGCAACTGAAATAGATCGGAGGAAGGGCATTTCCTCTAACAAGACAGGGTAGATAAGCTCAGTCTTTTTTCTTTTTTCCAGTGTCCCTGCTGTTTACAGTATTTACAGGCATCTTGATCGACAGGGGGGGTTAATTAGAATTAGGAGCACCTAATTGTTTTATCTGCAAAGTCACGCATTTTTAAAATTACGTTTTATGTTGTTTCTATTCCAAAGTCCTTTTACTTATTTTTTAATTTAATTTATTATTATTTTTTATGAATATAATTTGTCAAAGTGGCTTATGTACGACACCCACTGCTCATCCCAACGAGTGCCCTCCTCAGTGCCCATCACCCATTTTCCCTCTCCCCCTCCATCCACTCTTAGTTTGTTCTCTATATTTAATAGTCTCTTGTGGTTTGCCTCCCTCCCTCCCTCCGTGTTTGTATCTATTTTTTCCCATTTCCTTCCCCCTTTTAAAATATTCAGCTGTGTGTTTTAATTTAGACAGTGGGGCTATCGCCCAGTCTGCTTTTGTTTGCAAACCAGGTCTCTGATTTCAGGTTTAATCTATTTACAGAGTAAGATGAGAGGACGTGGCTCTGAAAGGGACTCCTGAACCTTGTTGAAAGGTCATTTCCTGTCTCTAAAATCTCTTTTCGATTCATTTTTTCTCTGCTTAGAAGACCAAATTGCGACCCAATAATTTTTATGTTATTTAATTTTTTAAATAGACTTTATTTTGTAGAGCAGGTTTAGGTTCACAGCAAAACGGAGAGGAAAACAGTTTCCCTTCCCCCCTACCCCACCCTCACACACAAGGCTTCCTTACCATCAACATCCCCCACCAGAGTGATACATCTGTTCCAGTCCAAGAGCCTGCACAGACACATCACGATCACCCCGAGTCCACAATTTTCATTAGGACTCACTCTTGGTGTACATTCTGGGGTTTTGACAGATGGATAATGACATGTATCCACCATTATAGTAGCACTGCCCTAAAAACCCTCTGTGTTCTGCCTATTCATCCCTCCCTTCCCCCTCCCCCCTGGCAACCACTGATCTTTTTACTGTATCCATAGTTTTGCCTTTTCCAGAATGTCATGCAGTTGTAATCATACAGCTCACAGCCTTTTCAGATCGGCTTCTTTCACTTTGTGATGCACATTTGAGTTTCCTCTATGTCTTTTCCTGGCTCGCGAGCTTCTTTGTTTTTAGCGCTGTATGATATTCCAGTGTCTGGATGGACCACAATTTATTTCTCCATCCACCTACTGAAGGACATCTTGATTGCTTCCAAGTTTTAGCAGTTATGAATAAAGCTTCTATAAACAACCATGTACAGGTTTTTGTGTGGACTTAAGTTTTCAACTCTTTTGGGTAAATACCAAGGGGTGTGATTGCAGGTATGTCTGGTAAGAATATGTTTAGTTTTGCAAGAAACTGTCTTCCAAGTGGCTGCACCATTTTGCATTTCCACCGGCAACATAGGAGACTTGCTGCTGTTCTACATCGTCACCAGCATTTGGTGTCGTCAGTGTCCTGGATCTTGGCCGTTCTGATACGTGTGTGTAGATTTAGTTTTCATTTCCTTAATAACATGAGGGTGAGCATCTTTTCATATGCTTATTTGCCATCCACGTATTTTCTTTGGTGAGGTATCTGCTCAGATCTTTTGCCCATTTTTTGATCAGGTTGTTCATTTTCCTACTGCTGAGTTTTACGAGTTCTTTATATATTTTGGATAATGGTCCCACACCAAACATGTCTTTTGTAAATATTTTCTCCCTGACTCTGGCTTGTCTTCTCCTGCTCTTGATTTCAGATCTATTTTTACAGGGAAGGTCCCAGAAGTTGCCTTTAGTAAACTCCGACCTATTTTCTGGGCCCCCCTGAGGCTTGCTGGTTTCGTGTGCCTGTGGGATCCCTCAAGTTTGACCCTGGATCAGTCTATTCAGCTTTTCTCATTGATAATTTAGCATTTGATCTCCGTACCAACATGTCAATTCGTTGGCAGAGATTTGGAAGTCCTGGATTATAAGGTCCCTGGCAGATTCTGAATTCCTCAGTAAAGAGGTGTCTCTCTTAATCAGGATTTGGGGACATTTCAGACAATAGCTCTTAGTTCTGCTGAGACCAGGGTTTAAACTCTATGGTTAAAGGCATTTGTGATTCTCAATTAGGATGAGATTTTTAAAGGAAACTAATGTTTTGGAGTGTCAGGGGGCTTGTTAAGAAACGGCAAGGGATCCAGGCAAGAGGATGGACGAAGTGGAGGGGATTGAGGTCAGAACCATGTGGAAGTGGAGGGGAGGGTATGTTAAAGAGTAGGAGGTGCTAGAAGGTGGGGGTTTAATGAGGGAGGCAGTTTTATCCCAGAAAGCTTTATACTTGGTCATCAAATTCCTTATTTAGACTTGAAAGAAAAAATTCTTTACAGAACCGGCATTTTAGTATTCTGTTTAGAAACATCAGGGTGCCAGTCACAAAAGGGTGCTCATTGGGCCTGAGGAATTTTATTCTGCTTTTGTTCTAAGGCACCTCTCAAATGAGCAGTTCTACTTAAATTAAGTGTTCCTCCAAGTGTCCATTGCAGGACCAAATCATCTTTGGTGGAGTTCTGCCATTGGGAGAAGCATAGGGGTTATAGCAGGAATGGGGGTGCCTGTAAGAAGCAGTTTTTCCCAGAGAGGGACACGGGTTAGATAGAGAAAATTCTCGGTGACTGTCAGGTGAAAGTTACAGTCAGTAGAAACTGTTCATACGACCTGTGTCTTGGGCCCCTAACCTAATGGACCAGAGAGCTGGTAAGACATCATTTCTGGAGAGGGAGAATGCCCTCTCTGAGTCAAAGCCAAGCTCTCAGGACAAATGGCCAGGATGAGAGGACACCCTCATCCAGTTTTATTGGTGACCTACAGCATAGTTTGTCCTCAGAGCCTGCTGGCCTGGGGAGAACAGTCAGGTCTCCAGTCTGTGAGGCCGGCTTCAACAGCCAGCTTATAGGAACGGTGCCCGTGTTCCACTCTGTGATTCTCCTCCTCCTGACGAAGCAACACTTAAGGACATAGGACAAAACAAAGGGACAGGCAGAAGCAAGTCACCAAGGACACAACCCTCAAAGGGAACATTAACCAAACATAAACACCCAGGATTTGACAAATGAATGAAACAATCAAGGAGCTCACTGGCAACAGAGCGGACTTGAGGTCCAGCGCAGACCTCAGGGTCCATGGGCAGTGAGGTTACAGAGGCCTCGGTGAGCACCACACCTGGCCAAGGGCCAAGGGCCCCAGCAACAAGCAGGTCAGCCTATATCTGAGCCGCAGCACCAAGATCACAGCCAAAATTCAAACAGGACCAGAGATAAAATTAGCCAAGGCTGTTTATTTATAAACTCACAGCCCAAGGGGACCATCTGTAATCACTTACATTTCAGCAGGGGTTCAAAGGTATCAGAAAGGAGAGTAAGTTTTAGAGAGGAAAAAAAAAAAAAAAGGAAATACTGACAGTCACTGACTGACAAGCACGCAGTTTACTAGTGTGTGTTAGTGGGGGGAGGGGCGATTTTTGGAAATGGGAGGTTTTAATCGACCTTCAAGTACATTTGGCAGTCCTTGATTGGTTTGCTATCCATAATTTATAAGACTTGACGTTTGTTTGTTTGTTTGTTTTAGGAGGACTATTTTAAGAGATTTCTTAACTCTTAAGGTGCATAGGAGGACATCTGGGCCAAGCAGAGGCCAAGCAGGGCCCCCTTCCTTTACAGCAATGTGTTGTTCTTGGTCCCAAGAGTGCAGTTCTTGAGATAGTTTCCTACTGTGTCCAAAGCCATTATGTTAAGGACCATGCAGGTTACAAAGAGAATGAAGCGTGGGCGATACCCTCTCCAGCAAAAGAGACAGCTCCATCTGGCCAGTTTGGGGATACCAGACAAGAAGAAGTAAGTGGTGTAGAAGAGCTTCAGAGAGGGCAGGAGTGGTTCACCTACTATGAGGTAGGACTTGATTCTGTTCACTGGGGGCCCTGGAGGAGTGACTGGAGCAAGGCTGGACGTTGTCATCCATGCAGCAATTGATGAGCACCTGCTGGTGTCAGGCCCTGTGCTAAATGCTGGGGACACAGCAGGGAACCATTTGGTTCTTACCATCTTAGAGCTCATGGTTGGACAGACAGGATAGACTTAGCACACTTGTAATTGCTTGTTCAGAGTATTGGAGGACAAGCACGGGAGGCCAGGGGAGCATGAGACAGGGTCTTACATTGGCTGGGTTTGAGAAAGTGTTTTGGGAAGAAATATTTACACTGAGCCTGGAAGGAGAGTCAGTGAGGTCAAGAAATGGGAAGGAGGTTGGCCTGGCCTGAGTTCCAAGCAGAGAGAACAGCCTGTGTTAAGGCTCTGAGGTGGCAGAAAGAATAACATGTTCAGGGAAGTGAAAGGAGCCCAGTGGGCATGGGGTCAGGGAAGAAGGGGGGAGTGGGGCATGAGGCTAAGGAGGAGAAGGAAATCAGGGCCTTCTAAACCATACCAAGATGGTTGGACTTTGTCCAAAGGGCTGTGGGATGCTATTGAGGGTTTATGCAAGGGTGTGACAATGGGCTCACCCTTTGAAAAGATCATCAGGCTTCTGGGGGGGTAGAAAATAAAGAGTAGACTTAGGAACAGCTCTTGTAGCCACTCTGGGGAGCAGAGATGGCGGCCTGGGTCCAGGTTGGGGCAGTGAAGATGGAGAATGGTAAATGGGTTCACGAGGTGATTTGGGATATAAAATTAATGGGACTCAGCAATTGATGATCTGTTGAGGCTAAGGAGAAAGAGTTTTCACGGATTATTCTTGGGTCTGTCTACAACCACTATAGCCCTTTCCTTTAGGGGTGCAGATGGGTAAAGGAGGATCGTACATTCAGTTCCCAACTCTTTGAGTTTGAGGTGCCTATGAAGCATCAAAGTGGAGATGTTGAGTCATTGAACGAGTTTACAGGGTTTGAAGGTTAGAACAGAGGGCTGGCTGGAAATTGAAGTGTAGGAATCAGTGCATCGATTTTAAATGAAGCCATGGGGGTGTAGGTATGTGAGATCACCTTGAGAGACAGAGACAGGGGGGTCCATGCCAGAGATCTGAGGAGCTCCAGCAGCAGAGGAGGGGCTGGGGATGGAGACTGAGAAGGTATACCTGGGAAGAAGAAACCTGGAAACTAGACACATGGAGACCAAGGGCAGTTATCTGAGAATGGGGTAGAGGTCAGCTGTCAAATGTCACTAAGATGTCAAGTAAGATGAAATCTGAGGACCTCACTATCCATTGGATTGAACAAATTGTTGACTATAGAACATTTCTGATAAAGTGGTGGGAGCAGACACCACACCTACTGAAGTGGGGGTGGAGATGAGTGCAAGGTGTTTTGAAAGGTCGCTTCAGGGCTGGGGTGGGTGGAGGATTGGGGTGGCCAGGCTCTGGGGATTGGTGCCAGAAGAGATGTTAAATTTCAAAAATTTGGAGCCTCATTCTGGTTCACAAAACATGGATCTCAATGTCAACAGAGGGGAAGAATTGGAAACTTGGCTCGAGGTGGCTCCCAGAAGCAAAGAAGAAATGAGTGGGAGTGGAAGGAGACATCCGGGATTCCCACAGAGACCATGCCAAGATCCCAGCTGCCCTCTGAAAAGCCTGAGATCAAGGCCCATATCCCTGCATGTTCCTGGTCACACATGCCCCTAGAAGGCTTCCCAAGGTTGATGGAGGAACAAAATGAAAGAAACAAAAATAAAGAAGTATCTCAGGTTAAGAGAACTGGCTTTTGGAGCAGAAAAAAACAGTATTAAACATTTATACTTGGCTTCACCACCTGCTCTCTGTGTGATCTGGGACAAGTTTCTAAACATTTTTGTGGATTATAAGATAGAGTCTCTTTTCAGGAATGTTATAGTATGAAAACGTGTGTGGGTTAGAATGGAGAAAATATGGAATTTGAAAATTCTTTTTCCTCATGTTTTCTCTTTTGAGTGCTAACCCTCCAGTTACGAACAAGGCCCTTCCTGAACCCACAAGAAAGGAACAATAAGCTGGCTTGCTTCAGCAATGCCCAGAGGCAGAGGCACAGGCATTCCCTCAGGATGGAGCAGTTGGGAAACAACCCGAGGTGTCTACTGAACCAGCCTAACTATCCTGAAGGCCAGAGCTCAGCACAGATTCCACGGTGCCCCCGCCTCCCCAGCCCAGCCCAGTTGGATCACCTGCCTGAGGGCTGTGGGACAGAAGGCCAGTCTTACCCTCTCCCCTCCCATAGTCCTCTCCCTAGGTGGTGTCATCAAAGGCAAACAGTGGGCCTGCCCAGGGAGCTGGCAAGTAAGCACACCTGTGCATCATCATCATTATCAAAGCTATTAACACCATGTGCAGCGTGGGTGTGGGGGCTGATAGCCTAGCCTGGTAGCAAGCAGGTGATGCCATGTCACAGCAATCCTCTGCCCACAGCCAAAGGCCCAGAGGCCCCATTCCATAGTGGCAGTATGGATGGAGGGATGTCCCTAGCTGGTAAGCTACCATGGCAGGTGGTAGAGAGGCTGTCTTCCTTCTCTGGACTCCTAGTCCAGGAGAAGCCTTCCAAAGCAGGGGGTCTGTTCTGAACACAGGTCAGGGAGACATGTCGGGGTTGGCGCATGATGGTTGGGATGGTAGGAGCCAGGAGCTTCCTAGCATGGTCTGAAACATGTGAGATTTCCAGAAAAGTCTGGGGGACTTTGGTTGCTCCCTTTGGATTTAAAGAACAGATCACATTTCTCATGGACAGGGCTCAAAGGGAATTGACTAATGGAAAAATTAGCCACATAGCAGAAGTTCCCTGGGATCCTGCTGGTTGGTAGAGTGCTCCACCAGGCCTACCATGTAGGGTCTCAGCTCTAAAAGATCCAGGGAAGAGCTTCTCCTGTGTGCCAATGTCTACTGGCCACATTGGCCACCCTGTCTCCATGGAATCTTCATTCTCAGAATGGAGATGCAGACCCTGAGCCTTATGTGGTATCTGCTGGTGTGAGGTCTATGCCAAGTCCCTTTGGCTTGAACTTGGCCATTGCTGGGCTGTGGTGAAGAGGGCAAGCTATCCTTAGTAGCTGAGCAACCTTGGGCAAGTTACTAATCCTCTCTGGGATTTTAGTCTCTTACCTGTAAAATCAAACTAGAAATTCCATTGCTGCAAGTGGTCAGGGTGATTCAGCTCTACATGATGAGTGGGAAAGAGCACAGGCTTGAATCAGGGAATCCAAAACCTAGCTCAGGCCCCTTGTCACAGACTGGCCCTGCCTCTTTCTTTGCCTCAGTTTCCTCCTTGCAATGGGAGTGGCAGGGACTGACTAGGTGGCTATTAAGGTCCATGTGCCTGATGACCAGTTCTGACCTCATTCATCCCTGTCGCTTCCCTGCCTCTGGATGGGATTCTCCCCAGGAGGGGAGAGGAGGTCATAGCTGGGCTGGGATCCACCAGCTGGGATGGGGCAGAGCATGCCTTTTTGGTTCTCTGGTCCTCTGGAGGTGATACCAAGGAGGACAATGCCTCTGGTGCTTCCACCAAGAGAAGCCACTTTTCCTCCACAGAATAGTGAGTGCCCTGGGCCCTGGCTGGGTGGTAGTCAGGCCAGATGATCTTCTCAGACTCATCTCCCAGGAGGGAATGGTCACACTGCCAGACTCCCCTGCCAAACTGGGTGCATGAGTCATAGGTTGCCCTCCACCAGTGCAGACTGAAGAGCCTTTCCTGGGCTTCTCTCCAGAAGAGGCATTTAAGGCCATTTTACCAGGAGCATCTCTCAGTCATGCAGAGAGAAACTAACAGATATGGAGGTAGAAGACTTGGATCAGAAACTCCTTTTTACAGCTTACTACTAGTTGAGTGAACTTAGTTGAGACTTTTAACCCCTTGAGGAATATAGCTAGTATTAAATAAAGATGACATTTATGAGTTCAATTAGCAAGATGCCTGACACCTAATAGGTGCTCACCAAATGCTATTTAAGTCTTCACCCAGAGGTAGGTGCACTAAGAGGTACAGATGGGCAAAGACATTGATCCCCCTAGCCTTCAGGCCCACCAGGGGCAGGGCTTGGGGCTGTCCCAGACCCCAGCTGATCATCTCAGGCCACAAATTGTCCTGTCTGCTCATCCTGTGTGCCATGCAAATATCACCACCATTTGTGTGCTGAGAGGCATGAAGTTGGGAAAGCACTGGTGGGGGGGCCAAGAGTCTGGAGATGGTGGAAGGGAGAGGAGAAAGAGGGACCAATAGGCAGTATGGCTGTGATTTAGAAGATGTCAGAGCTCAGGCTGTGGGGACCTCATACCCACCATCTGTGAATGGTAGTCAGCCAGGGATGGTACCATTTCTGCAGTAATGGCTGGGAGAGTATCCTGTATGCTTGAGGTAGACAGCTCGTCTTACCCTTTCCCCACCCATGGTCCCATTCTTCACAGTGCATAACAGATAATGGACTTTATGTTGTCAAACTCACCAATCAGGAAACCAAGACATGAAGAAGAGGAAATGGTTGTACATGATAATGGGTAATATGATTGATCTGCAAATTTAGCTCATATATCCTGGTTCTCAGTGACTGGGCCTCTCCAGACACCAGAATCTGGCCCTTTCCCCATTCTCTGACTGCTGAGAGATAAGTCCCAGTCCCCCAATAACCCACTGCTATGGGTTTCCTATGGGTTTCCTCTCTAGAGAGGCCACCAGGTCAGTCTGAGTTTGTCAGACATCAGGCTATGCCCTGTGGACCTTTGGCTTATCTGCAGCAGCAGAGATGGAGCTTTCTTCAGCCCTCAGTGCTGGGCACCAGGCAGCCCTGGCTCTGCACATCGGAATCCATCAGTGAGCTTTAAAAATGACCAAGTCCTGGGGTGCCTGGGTGGCTCAGTCAGTTAAGCATCTAACTTTGGCTCAGGTCATGATCCACAGTTCATGGGCTCAAGCCCCACATTGGGCTGTGTGCTGACATCTCAGAGCCTGGAGCCTGCTTCAGATTCTTTGTCTCCCTCTTTCTCTGCCCCTCCCTGGCTCACACTGTCTCTTTCTCTCTCTCAAAAATAAACAAACATTAAAAAAAAATTTTTTTAAATGACCAAGTCCTACCATAGACCAATTAATTCTGAATGTCAGTAGGTGAAGCACAGGGACAGGTATTTTTCTTATCTCCCAGGCGATTCCAATCTGCAGCCAGGATTGAGACCACTATGTAGGAGAATAACAGCATGACCTCAGGGAAGAGCCATGAGCTGTGAGCCTCCATGTTGCTTTTTTGTTTTTTTTTTTCCCATCATGCTTCATGGTATTGGGGCCACGTGCCTCTCTTTTTCCTGTTTTCTATCCTAAAATATGATTTTTACCCCTTTCATCTTACCTATTCTATTTTGTTGAGCTGATATTAAAAAAACTTTTTTTTAATGTTTATTTATTTCTGAGACAGAGAGAGACAGAGCATGAGTGGGGGAGGGGCAGAGAGAGAGGGAGACACAGAATCCAAAGCAGGCTCAAGGCTCTGAACTGTCAGCACAGAGCCTGACGCAGGACGCGAACTCACAAACCGTGAGATCATGACCTGAGCCGAAGTTAGACACTCAACCAACTAAGCCACCCAGGCACCCCAAATTGAGCTGTAGTTTTAGTAGTTACAGTAGTTTTAGTGCCTTTCCTTTTATTCTGCTTTTCATTTATTTATTTATTCATCCAACATCTAGAGAATGTCTGCTACCACAGGCAATGTACTAGCTTCTGGGATATAGCAAAGGACAAGAAGGCCAGGTCTCATGGTGTGTACATTCTACTGGGATTTGCCCTGTTGTTCTTTTTTTATTAACAAGGCTGGGATATTTGAAAATGGTATTTTGTTTAAGACACATCATTCGTCCCTTCTCCATTTTCTCTCTTACTTTTTAGTCCTTAATTAAACTTCTTATTTGATTAGAAGCAAAGCTTCTGTCCAAAGGAAGCTAAATAAGTTCAGTTACTTGTACTGGACAATGTTTTGCGTGTGTGTACACACAAGTCTTGCGTTGTGTATACGTAGGAATGTTGGAATCTGGATGACATTTGCGATTGGAGATTCCTAAGCCTCCTTGTACTTCTGTGACTGGGAAGGGTTTTGGAGAAGACAGGCTTGGTTAAACCAGTTGTCTTTTTGCCTCTGAAGAATACTCAACCAATGAACGAAGATTTGGTGAGGGCCTCTTATGCACAGGACATTGAGCTAGGTACTCTGGTAGAATGGGGTTCTACAGGTGCCAAATGTCAAGAAGAGAAAGGCCCAGCCTCTCCCTCAAGAAGCCCATCAGGGACATAGGACTATTTCCACACAGAAGGAGCGAGTGATGGAAGGCCATCGTGGTGAGGACAAGTAGGTACTTTAGAAAAGTCACAGGGGAAGACAATTCTCAGGGCATTATTGGCACTGGTGCAGTTTATTCTGAGACAGTTCCACTCCTTCCCACAGTTCTAGTGTGGACCTTCCCCTTCAAGCTGTGGGCCTTCCCTAAAATAGGTACCAATGGGAACTTGTCCCATCCCAGATGACAGGCTGTGGACACATATTTCCATCACATTGGCAGAGCTCACCCCCAGGAGCCAGGGACTAAGGTTTTCCTTTTTGAAAAAAGAGGACAATTTCCCTGACTATCTTCTCACAACTGCTAATAAGTTTGATTTGTACTTGCTTCCCAAGGCCCAGAGCCAATCACAAGCATTGTTTCTAGCTGTTAGCACAGGGAATTTGGTGTAGGTGCATCTTTAACCAGAGGGAAGAACAAACCTGTTTTCTTTCTTGAAGCCTAGGGATTTGTGGAATTGATCTACTGATGGCTGAGGGAGTGGTTTTCAATGTATTTTTTAATGACCTATATTAAGAAAGACATATTGCATCACCGCCTGTGACTGAAACAAGTTTCCCAAAACATTACTTACCCTTACTGTATGCAATGTCCTCAGATATTTTATATTCTATTTAATTTTTTTAAATGGATTGATCATGCACCAAATTAAATTCATGGGATAATCATGGGTTGTAACCCCAGTTTGAAAAACATTCTTTCGCAGCCAGTGCTGCTTTGATCCGCATGGGCCCTGCGGCCAAGGCTTGGTCTAGCACCCCCTTGTGGATTTCCGGACAACAGCAAGCACTCAGCTTTTCCAATCCCTGAGATGTCTTCTGAGGGAGGCTTGGACTGCCTTTGCTGGAAGATTTGAATCCATGGGCCTGTGCCTTTCCCAAAAGGAACATCTGCTAATTGTTGCTAAAATTTCAAATGGAGCATCTTCCCTCCTCTAGGATATGTCATCTTAGGACATTGTAGCAGCAAAACTCAGAGAAGAAAATTGTATTAAAAAGTGATGGAGGGGCGCCTGGGTGGCGCAGTCGGTTAAGCGTCCGACTTCAGCCAGGTCACGATCTCGCGGTCCGTGAGTTCGAGCCCCGCGTCAGGCTCTGGCCTGATGGCTCGGAGCCTGGAGCCTGTTTCCGGTTCTGCGTCTCCCTCTCTCTCTGCCCGTCCCCCGTTCGTGCTCTGTCTCTCTCTGTCCCAAAAATAAATAAAAAACGTTGAAAAAAAAAATTAAAAAAAAAAAAAAAAGTGATGGAGCTTGTCTCTGGCTTTTGACAAGTACTGCCCCCCTAGTTTTCATAGCTGCTAATAGATGATCAGTGGTAATTAAGCTAATGCATGTGAAGAGTGCCAACGGTGCCTGGTAAGAGTGTCCAAGAGATATTACTCCCCCACTGCCTCATAACTGATGAGGATTCCTTAATGTGTTGACAGGACTCCAAGATTTCTTATATCTCAGAGGGAATTCAGTCTGTCCTATACTAAAATTTCTCATAAAGGTTAAAAAATGTTTTTAATTCATTTCTCAATGCTTCTAAATGTAAAAAAGGTTGGAGGTTGGTGTGTGTGCCAACCCAGTGGGGCCATGGTGGTCGTGCAGAGAAGCATTAAGAGGTGGAAGCAAATACACAGATTGTAAAGCCAGGCTATTTCTGTCCATTTTCCATGACGTGTCCTATCCTACCTCCAACGGGCCCAAGTTGAGTGGAAACCTGTGACTTTTCATTCAGTCCAAGCATCAGGGATGCTTCTCAAAGCTGCTGGTGGCATGGAGCTAGGAGGGACTCCTGTTGTCCTTAGTAGTGAGACAGCAGCTTTGGGTCTCTTGTTGAGCTTGTGGCCAGTTAGTGAAGATAATAAGCGTCCAATGGTCAGGAACATCTATGCCCAAATGGCCCTTGCATACCCCTCCTCGGGTGTATTTTCTTCTTCCTTCTCTGTGCATGCTGCTCTCAGCCAGATTCTGGAACCAGCCTATGGCCAGCTGGGCCTGTTGTAGCAGCGGCCATACACGCCTGATGTGACCTCATCACATCACATGTGGCTCTGAGGCTGAGGCTTTGGCATGGCTAAATCAGTGGTCACCCACAAGTCACATTTTATTGAGCAGATGAGAAAGGAAGACAATACCTTAATAACAGAGAGCCAGGAACAGAGGGCCGCCCACTTAGACTTCACTTTATATTCAAGACAACCAACCTATAACTGTGATTTTAAACATACAGAAAAAGATGTCAGCAGATGAAGACCAAGGCTGAACAATAGAAACCAGCTCCAGGTCCCCAAGCTGGAGTTCAGAAGTCTGGCTCTCAGCCTTGCTGCCATAACTGTGGCCAGAATGCAAGGATGATTTACATATATTTGGCCATGTTACCCAAAGGCGAATGTTACTTGATATTTGTGGAAAAATATTTAAATTTCACCCCCAAGGATATTTGTCACTGAGGCTTTAAATTCCGACTCTGTCTGCCCAGTTTAGACCCTGCCCAGCATTTCAACGTCAGTCGCCCAAAGCAAAATGCTAATTCTGTCAAATGCATTCCAAGGGCTCACCTCTCTGGCTTGTATCTCTCAATTCAACTTGCAGACAATCAATGTGTGGCGTGCACATCACTCTAACACTCCCCGCCACCCATGGCTTTGGAAGAGAGGGACAGAAACAAACCTTTCTGGATCTTGTAGACTAGGGAACTCAGCTGCGCTCCTCAGACACTACGAGATGTCACATTTGGAGGGGGCTTTATGGTTTACAGTTGTTACTAAGTACTTTCACTCCGTTTGTGGCTTTTATTTCCATGGCTTACAGCTGAAAAGCTAAGGCCACATTAAGGGACGCACCCTAGATCTCACAGGTGTGGTTAATCTGAGATTCCAGCCCTGTATTTCCAATCCTAAGCTCCTCCCAGTCTGTCAGTGCCTGATTTTTGGACGCCTACGATTCTGGGAGGCCATATAAAGGGGGCTATGTGGTCCTGGTCTTTTGGTGCCTTTGTCTAGAACATGCTACCCATCTTTGACCTATCTACCTTGAGAAATCTTCTGTCTAAATGTTAATATTTATCATTTACAGCTGGCCACTGCACCCTTTCAAAGGTGAACACAGTAAAATTTATGACAGGTGTACTATCAGACAACAGAGGAGAATAAAAGCAGGAGGAAGTGTGGCAGCCTCCACCTGTGCAAACCATTCATCCAAGGCTGGGACACCTGGACGATTCTGGCATGGGGCTGCAGCCACGCATCTTCCTCCTGGGGCTGCTGTTGCTTCTGGGGCAAGGTAAGTCTTCCTTTTGCTCAGAGGGCAACTAATGGGTCAGCCTGCTGATGTCCCTTGTTGCTTAGAGCTTGAGAGAGGAATACCTCTTTTTCATGAGCACAGAATGCACAGGTTAGACCCAAGCAGGTTGGAATGCTGAGATTCAAGTGCCCACAGCTGTGAGGCAAGAGGCAGGTCTGGGGATAGGTGAAAATGCTGATGGGTAACAGTTCTGTGGTGCAGAAAAAAGCCGTCGGTAGAGGGAGTCACAAAGACCCAGGTTCTAGTTTTCTGTGCTGTGTGGCCTTGGGCAAGTTCTAGCTCCCTGGACCTTGATTTTTTTTTTTCTCATCCTTAAAATGGTAGTACTACTATTTACGGGTTTTTTTTTTTTGGTTTTTGCTAAAAGGAAAGAGGAAGGTAGGTTTCAGAAATGAGTGGGCTACTAGTCAGAGCTTTGGATTTATCCTGAACTAATGATTAGAAGATTGTGCCTCTGCCACATCCCCTTTGCCTCTCTCCTCCTGACCTCTGGCTCCTCTTTGTTTGGAAAGCCTTAAAGATGATTTTTTGGCCTCTCCATATGAGAGGCCTGGGCCCAGAGAGGGAAAGCACTTTCCCTCTAGCCCCCAGAGGTCTGGCTGGTGTCCAAGCACCAGTCTTGCTGCTTACCTTGGACAGGTTTGTTACCCTGTCTAATGGAGGTGCGTGTGGGGGGGGGGGGGGGAGCATGGTGCTCAAGGGTGCAGGGTATGAGGCAAGGGGAGGATAATAATGCTTGCTATGCTTAATATCCAGGGTGATCATATTTTCCTGATTGCTAAATGAGGCAGAGGAGCTTTTTCCTTCATGTTTGATCCATATGAATTCCTCTTTTGTGAAGTGCCTATTCAAGTGTGTTCCCATTTTTGTATAGGTTTTTCCTTTTTTCCCATGATTTAAAGGGTTTTTCATACATGCTGTGCACTTGCTCTTTGTGGGTGACAGGTACAGCTAATGTTTTCTGAACCTTGTCTTTCTGCTGTCTTTATGGAGACTTTAGACAAGCAAAATTCTGGATTTGGGGGAAATAAATGAAGATGACCCAAACGAGAACAAATGGAGGCAATTCAGAGGTTGCTGAAGCAGGGAAGGCAGCAACATTCACTTTGTTTGGGGAGACGCCAGCGCAGGCGGGGGTGTGGGAAAGCTTGACAGTGAAAAGGGGAAGGACTCAGGTGTGCTCTGACTGGAAGCTGTTGCCATGGGGAAGTTGGAGGCAGGCTAATGAGAAGCGAGGCATCTGACATGATTCATTCGGGGAACATATGTGGCTTTCTGTGGTTGGTCCTGAATTGGAAGCAGGGACAAAAAGTAGGGAAGCTGCAATCGGGGACCAGGTCCTCACTGTTCTAGACTGATGGCTGCTGGGGTGGTGGTTGGGTTTCCTGCTGGTGTGCTGGTCAGAGTTCAGTTTTATCAGTCGTCTGGCTGTTGTCGGTTTTGTGTTCTGTCTCTTTATTTCTAAAGTTTTCGATCTTATACTCTGGTTTCTCTTCAGATCATATAAATATTTCACCTTTTACTAACATTTTTAATCTTCATGGTTTGTGCTCTTTGGGTCTTATTTAAGAACTCCTCTCCTGCCTTGAGGTCTTGATGATATTATCCCATATCTCCTTCTAAAACTTCATAGATTTTCTTTTCTCATTTGGGTCTTGAATTCACCTGGGATTGGTTTTTGTGACTAGTGTACGAGAGGAACCGACTTTTACACACTTCTTTTTGTGCAAATACCTAGTTGTCTCCACACTATTTATGGTGAAGTCCATGGTTTCCTCACTGCTGTGAAGAGCCCTTTCTGTTCATATGGAAAGGGCTCAGATGTGCTTGCATCAGTTTCAGAACTCAGCTTTATCTATCCATTTGTCTGCCCCTTTGCCTACAGCACATTGTCTCAATACTGCAGCTTTATAGTAAGTTTTATTATTGGAGGAAACAGGTCTTTCTATTTTTTTTCTTCTTAAAAATGACTTGACCTTGAACTTCCATATACAGTTTACTTTCTGTCAATTTCTACCCCTCAAAAAACCTGTCGGGATTTTGATGAAAATTGCTCTGAATTCTATGGATCAAGTTCGGGACAACAAACATCTTTACAATATTGAGTCTTCCAAATCATGAGCATATATTTAGATCTTCTTTAATGCCTCTTGAAGTTTTATAGTTTCTCTGCTGAGGGCTTGTGTATGTTTTGTTTATTCTTAGGCATATGACCTTTTGTTGTCTGAATGGATTTTTAAATGTTTGCTTTGAAAATGTTTATATGGAATTGATTTTTATATATTGACTGTGAACCCAATTAAGTTCTGATAAATTTTAATAAGTTTTTTATCTGCATATTCTTTTGGATTTTCTATATACACAACCCTGCCAATAATGACAGTTTTGTTGCTCTCTTTTCAACCTATATACTGTTTCTTTCTTTTACTTTTCTTCCTGTGCTGGCTCCACTACAATTTTTCATGGAAGTGATGTTTGGAGGCATCCTTATTCCCAAGTTCAAAAAGAAAGTGTTTAACATTTTGTCAGTATGTATGGTGTATGCTGTAGGCTTTTCTGCGAATACTCTTTATAAGACTAAGCAGTTCTATCTTGTTACTAATCTGCTAAGAGATTTTTAAAAAATCATGAGTGGATATTGGATTTTATCTAATATTTTTTTCTGCACTTATTGAGAAGATTATATGATTGACTCCATTAAATTTGCTATTGTGATGAATTGACTTTATTATTTTATTCATTTTTTTCAGTCATTGCTTATTAGATTTACTGTAGACCACACATTGTATTTATTTACCCTGCCTTTTCCATCTCTTTTAATCTAGAATAGTTCTTTAGCCTCTTGGTTTGTTCTTTTGTGTCGATGAAAACTTTAGGCTGGCTTTTTGTATGTATGCACTTCAATTTGGATTTGTCCAAATTGTTTTTTTTTTTTTTTTTTTTTTTTTTTTTTTTGCTGGAATCAGATTAAACTCTCTGGGAAGAAATAAAAAATAGATCATGTTTTATCCTTAAGGTATTGCATCGGGGGATACATGTGATGCTGGTAAATACCCTAATTGATTGTGTTAAGTTTGGTAATTTGATTAAGGTGTGTCTGCCAGAGTTCTCCCTTGTAAGGGTGCCTCCCCCCATGTGATTTATAAGTTATCTGTGAGGAGGAACTGTGATCCTATGTGACCATTCTTCTACCCAATGGTTTTCCCATCCACTGATGATTCTTGCCTGAACTGAATATTACCAGGGTGACTGTAACGTGATGATTTTAAAATGTCTCTCATTCCTTCTAACATTGTTAGTTGGCATTCCCCCTTAAAAAAAATAAGAGATTCTCTTCTCTACCCCATTCTTATTATGTTTTATCTTTTTAATATAAAATAGATTTATGGGTTCTTTTATTATTTAAAAAATTTTTTAATGTTTGTTTTCGAGAAAGAGAGACAGAGAGACAGAGCATGAGGGGAGGGGCAGAGAGAGGGGGAGACACAGAATCTGAAGCAGGCTCCAGGCTCTGAGCTGTCAGCACTGAGCCTGACATGGGGTTCGAGCCCACAGACAGGGAGATCATGACCCGAGCCAAAGTCGGACACTTAACCAACTGAGCCACCCAGGTGCCTCTATGGATTCTTTTATTAGTCAGCGTGGTATAATCCATTCAGGTTGCTATTCATTTCGATGCTCAAGGAATTATGGATTTGGCCAGTGAGACGCCTTCATACTGCCTCCTGTGTCCCCATCCATTTTTAAGCACTTTTTAGTTTTATGGAACAAGCCATTCCAACTAATCCTGTGTTTTTCCAATCTCAGCCATGCAATTAGCCATTTCTTCAAGGTTCCAATTGTTGGAGGATTTTATTTAGAAACCAAGATTAGGTGCTAGGGGTGTTCATTGCTGCTGGAGTTATGTCCAAGCTCACCCAGTGGACAGAGCTAAGAAGTACAGTTTCCTTTTTAAAAAATAAATGTATACAAATGATCTCTAGGTAGAATTAGCCTTTTATCTCCTTCCCCCATTTCAGATTGGTTTTGTCCTTCTTCCACAGTGCAAACCAAGGTTACAAAAGCAACAATAAATCTTTTTGTTTGCTGAGTCCTGTGATACAACATAATATCGGAGCTACTCTAATAATAGCACCAATGACAATAGCACCAATGACAATGGTTTCTTGCCATTCTTTTTCCTTCGAGTATATCACACTCAAGGTATATAATCAATATACTTAGTTCAAAATCACTGGGATTAATTCTATTTCTTTTGTTCTCACTGTATGGTTATCTATCGGACACACAGTTAAGTTTGTCTCTGTATTCAGTTATAGGGTTTCTCCCATTCTTGTTGATTTTAGCTTATCTTTTGAATATATAGAACATTAACACGGTTCAGAAGTCAGAACTATGTGAAAAAAGACACTCAGAGAAGTTCCATCTCCTTTAGCCTTTCTTTTCTACTTATTCATGTAGATAACCAATTTCATTATTTTCATATCTTCACTATATTTCTTTTTGCAATATATTTTGTCTTCCTTCTTGCACAAATGATAACCTGTATGTTTTTTTGTTTATTTTAATTTTCTTCACCTAATGTATCCTGAGATTATACTGTATCCAGATCTTTTTCATTTTTTTCCAACTGTAGACTATTCCACTATTACCGTATATACTCAACAAGTCTCCTGATGTGGCCATTAGGTTGTTTCCAATATTTTGCTATTATAAGTAGTGTTGTCATGAACAATCATGTGCATATGTCTTTTTCATGTTGTTGGAAGTATAGCTTAGGATAAGTTCCTAGAACTTAGGAGTCAAAGGGTAAACACACTTAGTTTTGTTGGATGTTGTCAAATTTTCCTCTGTAAGGATTGTACCATTTTATATTCCCCCTGGTAGTATATAAATAAAATATCATCTTCTCCGTAGCTTGACAATATAGTGTATAGTCAAGCTTTAGAACTTTTGCAAAGGTCACAGGTGAGAAATGGCATTTTTAGTTTAATTTCTCTGATTACAAAGGAAGTTGAGTATCTTTTCTTATTTTTAAAGACCATGTGATCTCAGGTTCCAAAAAAGTAATGAAAAAGGTTAAGTCCCAATGTGCTAGCACTTTTCAAGTCTCTGCTTGCAAATGTTTGATAACATCCCATCGGCCCAAGCAATTCATATGGGCAACCTCAGGTTTAAGTGGAAGAGAAATAAACTTCTCTAGACAGAAGGAGCAGCAAAGTTACATTGTAAAGTGACACGCATCCACAGATGCGTATTTGTGACCATTTTGTAATGGTCTACGTTCACTGCTCTTTTCTTCAGGGTTTTTAATAGCTATTTTTGCATGTTTATTTTGCCAAATGAACTTTAGAATCAATTCATCTAGCTTTGGAAAAAAATCCATTGGCATTTTTATTGAAATTCACTTAAAATTAAAATGAAACTAGGCTTATCCAGAAGTATTTAATCTTTTATAATTATTATAAATGTTTTTTATTCTCTTCCACTATACTTCCAACTGGGCCAGCTCATATATTGATATATACAAAGGCTTTTACATTTTGCATGTTAATTTTATACTTTCTATCTTGCTACATATTATACCTTTTGAATTAGTTTTATCGTTAATTCTCTAGAGCAATTATACACCCATATCATTAGCAGATAAGAGTTTTCCTTCGTTTCTAATTCTTCTTCCTGTATTTATTTTTTCCTAATTGAATTGGCTAATATTCCAATACCATATTAAATAGCAGTGGTGATAGTGGCAATTCTCACCTTGTTCCTGACCTTAGTAGGAGGTAAATTTCTCCCTATTCAGTTGGATGATGGACTTTGGGAATTATCCATACATGCATAAATACACACACACACTCACGTGTGTGTGTGTGTGTGTGTGTGTGTGTGTGTGTGTGTGTTTGCATTAATGAAATATCCATAAATTTCTATTTCCTTGAGTGTTTTTATCAGGAATAAATGTTAAAGTTTGTTGAGTGTCTTTTTAGCATCTATGGAAATAATCTTATTTCCCCCCCTTAGATTAGTTATTATTTTGAATTATATTAATAGATTTGCTAATATTGGGCTATCTGTGCATTCCTGGAATAAAATCGAGTTGGTCATGGTATATTTTGTCTTTATATACCACTGGCCCTAGAAAACATGGATCTGAACCATGTGGGTCCACCTATATCCAATGTCTTTCAACAAACTTGTGGAAAATTTTTTGGAGATTTGTGACAATTCGAAACAACTCAGAAACAGCATAGCCTGGAAATATCAA
Organism: Neofelis nebulosa; assembly: GCF_028018385.1. Classification (NCBI taxonomy): domain Eukaryota; kingdom Metazoa; phylum Chordata; class Mammalia; order Carnivora; family Felidae; genus Neofelis; species Neofelis nebulosa. The sequence goes on from NC_080790.1 coordinate 23,035,488, forward strand.
AAACATTAAGAAAAAGTTAGGGATGTCACGAATGTGTTAATTCTATGTAAATACTAGTCTATTTTATTATTTACTACCATTAAAATGTACACAAATCTATTATGAAAAGTTAAAAATTATCAAAATTTACACAGAGACCATAGATTATCTTTTCATTTTTGATGTCTGGTATTCATAAAACATATACCATCTAGAGTATTTTGTATCCTTTAAGGCAATATTGATGTTAAGTACAACAGATAATTCATCTTGTAAACAGATGATGTAAACTTATGGATAAACACAAAGCTCTATACATGTATTTTCTCTTCCTTATTAACATTTTCTTTTCTCTAGCTTGCTTTATTATAAGAATACAGTATATAATCCATATAAAAAACAAAATATGTGTTAGCTGACTATGTTATTGGTAAGGATTCTGGTCAACAGTGGGCTATTAGTAGTAAGTTTGGGGGGGAATCAAAAGTTATGCATAGATTTTGTCTGTGTGGAGGGTCAGTGCTCCAACCTCCAGTTGTTCAAGGGTTGACTGTACTGCTGGATTTAGTTTGCTAACACTTGTGTAGGATTCTTTTTCTTACATGTTCATGAATGAAATTGAACTGTCATTTTCTTTTCTCTTGGTGCCCTTGTTGGATCTTGATATCAGTGTTCTACATTCTCGTAAAATGTATTTGGGAGTGTTTCTATTTTTCTTTCTTGAATAGTTTTTAATATGAATGGAATTCGTTGTATCTGGCTTTCTCAGTCAGTAGAGCATGAGACTCTTGATCTTGAGGCCACAAGTTCAAGCCCCATGTTGGGGGGTAGAGTTTACTTAAAAAAAATTATATAAAATATATGAATGGAATATTTTCCTTTACTTGGTAGAACTCACCAATAGCCTAGAATATATTTTGCTAGATTTTTGACTACTGACTCAGTTTATTTTTTTAATTATTTTTTAAAATATAATTTATTGTCAAGTTAGCTAACATACAGTGTATATAGAGTACTCTTGACTTCGGGAGTAGATTCCCATGACTCATCACTTACATACAACACCCAGTGCTCATCCCAATAAGTGCCCTCCTCAATGCCCATCACCTATTTTCCTCTCCTTCCACCCCACCATCAACTCTCAGTTTGTTCTCTGTATTTAAGAGTCTCTTATAGTTTGCCTCCCTCTCTGTTTGAAACTATTTTTCCCTTTCCCTTCCCCTATGGTCTTCTGTTCAGTTTCTCAAATTCCACATATGAATGAAAACATGATATCTGTCTTTCTCTGACTGACTTATTTCACTTAGCATTATAATCTCCAGTTTCATCCACGTTGTTGCAAATGGCAAGATTTCATTCTTTATCACTGGTAAGTAGTATTCCATTGTATATAGAAACCACATCTTTATCCATTCATCAGACCAGCCACATTTGGGTTCTTTCCATAATTTGGCTATTGTTGATAGCACTGCTATAAACATAGGGGCACATGTGCCCCTATGAATCGGCACTCCTCTATCCTTTGGATACATTCCTAGTAGTGCTATTGCTGTGTCATAGGGTAATTCTATTTTTAATTTTTTGAGGAACCTCCACACTGTTTCCCAGAGAGTTGCACTCGTTTGCATTCCCACCAACAGTGCAAGAGGGTCCCCTTTCTCCACATCCTTGCCAGCATCTGTTGTTTCCTGAGTTGTTAATTTTAGCCACTCTGACCTGTGTGAGGTGATATCTCAGTGTGGTTTTGATTTGTATTTCCCTGATGATGAGTGATGCTGAGCATCTTTTCATGTGCCTGTTGGTCATCTGGATGTCTTCTTTGGAAAAGTGTCTGTTCATGTCTTCTGCCCATTTCTTCACTGGATTATTTGTTTTTCAGGTGTTGAGTTTGGTAAGTTCTTTATAGATTTTGGATTCTAACCCTTTATCTGATAGGTCATTAGCAAATATCTTCTCCCATCCCCTGACTCAGTTTTTTAAATGGTTATAGAATTGTTCATATTTTTATTTCTTATAAGTATGTTTTGGAAAGTTTTGTCTTTCTAGGAATGTGTTCATTTCAAGTACATGTTGAAGTTTTTTGCATAATTTTTAGAGAATTTCTATTGTTATCTCTTTGATATCTGTAGCTTCTGTAGTTATGCCCCCTTTTTATTTCCAATACTGCTTATTTGTGACTTCATCCTTTTTCTATGATTCATCTTACCAGAGGTTTATCTACCTTATTAGTTTTTTGAAAGAACCAACTTTTGGCTTTATTGATCTTCTATGTCATAGTTGTCTGTTGCTGCAGAGCATGTTACAGTAAATCATATTGACAAACAGCAACCATTTTATTTACTCACAATTCAGTGGATCTGCAATTTGGGAAGACATCAGCTGGGACATCTTGTCCCTGTTCCACACGGTATTGTGTGGGACTGACATGGCCGATCTAAAATGACATGTCTGTTAACTTGGTACTGGGGTGTGTTGGTCCTCCTCCACATGGTCTTTCTAGGAGGACAGCCTGGGCTGGGTACAGAAGTACCTAAATGGGCAAAAATAGAACCCACAAGGCCTCTTAATGCCTGGGCCCAAGAGTCATTTCTGCTGCTTCTGTTGGTCAATGCAAATTTCAGGGCCAGCCTAGATACAAGGGGAAGGAAATAGACTTTACCTCTTGTGGGGAGGGGTGGCAAAAGTCACATTGCAAAGGGGCCTGCAGGATGGGAGGAAAGTTATGGTCCTTTTTGGAAAAATACACTAGGGTCTAAATTGTATTTTTTTTTCCTGTTTCATTAATTTCTGTGAATTAATCTCGCATGACATTTATAGTCTTTCTTGAATCTATGGCTTGATATCTTCCATAAATTTTGAAAATTCTCAGACAGTATCTCTTGAAATACTGCTTCTACTCCATTATTTCTGTCTTTTCCTTCCATGGCGCCAATTAAATGTATGTTTGGTTGTCTTACTTTATATACCGTGTCCCTTAGCCTCTATTCCAACTGTACCATCTTTTTGTATTTCTAGAAAATTGCTGCACTCTGAGTAATATATTATGACACATGTCCTAATTTATTCATTCTTTCAGTTGTGTCTAATGTGCTGTTAGACCTGATCATTAGAGGCTTTGAAAATATTTTTCAAATATAATTTACATGTATTTCTGTACCAAACTGACAATGCTACTTTTAAAAATAATTTTGTGTTTCCGTGAATAGCCTCAAATTTTCTTTTCCACCATCTTGGATCTGTTTCTACTGTATTTTTTTTTTTCTGCTGATTCTTACCTCTGGATACTTTGTTTCTCTCTTTGCCTAGTTATTTTTTATTGTGTGCAGCTCAGACTCCTCCAAGAGTTATTTGTAGACTCTTTGGGGCCTAAGATGAATATTACTGTATAAATGTAACTCTGTCGAGCTCTGGGGACATTGCCATTTGAGTGTCACTTCAAACTACACTCACAGCGTGAGGTTCTCTAGAACAGCCAGCCAAGCGCCACACTAACCACTGTGTATATATAACAGCTTCCACTTAAGAGGGATATACTGTTGGATGCCTGAGTGGCTTGGTTGGTTAAGCATCTGACTCTCAGTTTCAGCTTAGGTCATGATCTTGCAGTTTGTGAGTTTGAACCCCACGTCGAGCTCTGTGCTGACAGTGTGGAACCTGCTTGGGATCCTCTCTGCCCCTCCCCCACTTGCTCTCTTCCTCTCAAAATAAGTAAATAAAAACTTAAAAAAAAAAAGAAGAGGGATATACTATTATCCTCATTTTACAGATGAGAAAACTGAGACTCAGAAATTAAATAACTTCCCCAAGATCATCTAGCTGTAAGTACAGGAGCCAGAGTTCAGTCCTGAGACTGAGTCCTGAGTCATGGCTTTTTGCCACCACCCTGTATTACAGGGAGGGAAGAATCATAATTTGGCTTTTATTTAAGCTTTGAAATGGGCTCAACAAACAACACACGTAGAAATAGGTTCCTGTTCCAAAAGTTTGGGTGTATAAAACTGAAACATCATTATCTTAAAACTGCAATTGGCAAAAGCAAGTTGGCAAGAAACCACTGTATCTAATAAAGTATAATTTTTGCTAGAGCTTCATTTTCCTGGAATGGGTCAGCAGTTCCCTGGGAGACTGTCAGGCTGGGGAATGAAAACTCATCGCCTTGGTAATGCACCTGAGTCAGGCCTGTCACTGGTAAGCCAAAGGTAGGAGCAGGTAAGGAAAGGAATACCTCTTTTCTCATTAGAATAAGTACAGCCAGTCAATGTTTGTTTTACAGGGACCTAGAGTCGTTCCTGGAGGTTGCCAGCCGAGCCTTCTAGAAATCGTCTTTCCAAATAAGAGTAGATAGCAACCCTGGAGAGCTTTTGGTAGTCCAGGTTCTTCTAGTTATTGACGAGAGAGGAGTGGGGACTTGCTCAAGTCCCATAGCCAGTTGGTGGCCAAGCCATCCTTGGAACTCTGGTGTTAGACTCTCTTCTACATCAGATGCCTCAATCCCCATCTCCACCCCCTGCTCCAACTCACTTGCCTCCAAGTTCCTTCTGTCAGCCGCACACCCAGGTAAGGGATTCTCTCTGGGGGGACTCAGGAGCCATACTTTTCCTGGGCTGTCATCTGTACCTTGTAGTTTTTGAGGACTTTATCGTCGATCATCCTTTTCATCAAGTTGCATTTTTGCTACTGTCAGTTAACTGTCTGAGCGCTCTTCTAAGAACCCGAGTCGAGCTGAGCCTGGCTGGGAGATAATAAACCAAAAGAAGGAACCCTCAGGAGAGAGCTTATTTGCATAAAATCACTGGAGAAGAATTAAGTACCAAAATAGGTGAAGTAGCTGTAATGAAAGCAACAGGCTTCAGAGAACTGAGAGGTGAACGTGGGCTGGAGAAGTTTCACGTAGGAGGGAAACTCAGCGGAGCTCTGAAAGCTGTGTGGGATCAAGATAAACACAGGAGCAGGGAGGGCATGAAAGTTAGGGAGCAGCACACTCAGAGATGAAGTCGAGGTTCCTAGTGCAGGGAGCAGGTCTGCTGATCCGAGGGCAGGGTTAGTGTCGGGGGAGGAATTTGAAATCCCAAGACCAGAAGAATAGAGATTATCATAATATCTTTTGGCTTAAAGAGACTTCTAAAAGAACTATTCCCCCTTTTTTTTATTGTTTGTTTGTTTGTGTGTTGATTTATTTATTTATTTATTTTACATGAACAAAAACCGAACCCTTGGGCAGGTCAGGTTAAGTGACCTGCCCAAGGTTACGCAGCAAGCCCAGAATTTGGATTTGCTATCGTGGGAAGTGGGGAGCTATGACAGACTCTTCAGGAGGAGAGTGGCCTAATGCAAGTGGTATTTTGGACAAGATGAGTCTGCCAGCTTCAAACATAAAAGGTCATGTGTGGAAAGAGGCAGCACACTGGTGAATTTGTGTGCCTGCCTCCTAGAAAGAGGCCCCGCAGGGAGTTTGCTTGGTTCTGGGAAGGCCAAGCGCTTTTCTTTTAGGCAACTGTCTCCTCTTGTGTTCTTGCATCTCAGTGGGAACAGTGGTCCTTAGCCCATGTTCTCTTCTTCACACTAGAACCTTCCAGTTGTCTCTGGAAAGAGACTTTCCTGATTGCGGGGGAGGGTGGACCATGAGGCCCCCGCACAGCTCCCTGAGATTCCCCTCCTGTTGGAGCTCACTAATAATCGCTACCACCCCCATCCACCTTTGAGGGTCCCCGTTAAATCTCTGACTGGAGCTGGGAATGATTGTGGAGGGTATTGGCATGGGAGGAGTCAGGGCCCTGGCCAGCCGCTGCTGAGATACCACTGGTTCACCTTCACCATGGCACCCTCTTCTTCGGGTTGTTCGTCCTGGCTCTGGGCCTACCTCAATTGTTCCCATGAGGAAGGTGAGGAAAACCTAATTGACAAGCAAAGCCTTCCTCGTCTCAGGTCATATAATGAGCGAAAGGCAAAGCCTTAAGTCAACTGCAGATGTGCTCCCTCCCATTCAAACTGCTCCCTAAAGACTTCTTCCCTCTCCCCCGACACAGGGTGTATGATGTTGGATACTGGGTGGGCATCAGGAGGTGGAGACAGGAGGGTGCACTGGTCTGTGTCTGGGATGGAATCTGTAATGGGTGGTGGTGTCCCCTGTGGTCATCAGCACAGGACACGGAGTATCTAGAGAATGTTGGTTTGGGACTTCTCAAGTCATCTCTAATGTTTTTTGTACAATCATCAGACTAGAGGATGTGTCTACCCAAAAAGTTGTGACCGTGTTAATACTGTTATCATTCTTTGGCATGCCTGATGAAAAATTGAGATTGATGAGTTAGGACAGCCAAAAAAAAAAAACTGGTCTTATAGACGTGACAAAAGAATAAATTTCCACATGCCAGGAACTCAGGCTATAGAGCAACACACACAACAAGCCCTTTAAGAACATTCTTTTAAAAAGACTTTGGTCCCAAGGAAAGCATATCAGATGACATTAAGGAGAATCAAATTCCACATCATGGTCTTTTTAGTAACTTGCTGAGTGATCTTCGGCAAGTTTGTTAACCTCTCTGAGTCTTAGATTCCTGAGACATTAAATGAGATGATATCAAAGATCTGCCCACGTTGGCCATTCTAGAATTCTTTATTATTTTTTTTATTGTTTATTTTTGAGAGAGACCTAGTGCAAGTGAGGAAGGGGCAGAGAGTGAGAGGGAGACACAGAATCCGAAGCAGGCTCCAGGCTCTGAGCTGTCAGCACAGAGCCCAATGTGGGGCTCGATCCCATGAACCGTGAGATCATGACCTGAGCCGAAGTCGGATGTTTAACCGACTGAACCACCCAGCTGCCCCACCATTCTAGAATTCTAAGACAAATGTTTAGAGGTTAGTCTAGCTACCCCAGAAAGATTCTCTAGTCCTCACTGTCCCCTTCTACTGACTATGGCATGTGACCATCAAAGCACCACACTGAGGAAGAGATACTGACATCCTGTGACGCTTGGCGCACAGGCGGTCCTGGTGTTGGAGCAGCAGCCAAGCATGACTTGTGGTTTTTGACTCCGCTCCCACAGGCAGTCATGTGTGGTGCCTCCTCCCAGGTCAACAGCATTCTGCAGGCCCTTGGGTGTACATGGGATAAAGTGCTGCATGCAGGGACAGATAATCCCAGAAGACCTGCTTACAGCCCAGACAGTACAGGGGACAGATACAGGCTGACTTGAACCCTCCCCTTCCCAGGTCGCCAGGACAGCTCACTGCTTGGTGGATGGCAGCGCTGGCCCGGAGCCTGTCCCTGCCCTTGCTGGCATGGTCTGTGTAAGCTGGTAAAAATCACCTAGTCTCTCTGAGCCTATAAAAATGTTAACAGAGTCATAATTCCTGCCACTTACTTACCCTTTAGGGTTGCTGGGAGGACAATATACTTTTCAAAGAGTCTGAGAATTTAATGTACCCTGAAGAGTGGCCTTAATTGCACATGCGTTGGCCTTAAAAGTCCTCCCCCCACTGCCCAAGGCGAGGGCCTTCCTTTCATCCGGGGAGACAAGCCACTCCTAGCTTGTGTACAGCCCTCTTCTGTTCACACAGCAGTTTCCTGTTCTTTGATCCTTGAGACAACCTCAAGAAGAAGGCCAGGAAACCAGTCGTATCCCCATTTGATAGATGAAGAAGTCAAGGTTCAGAGACATTAATTCTTGATTAAGGTCACAAAATGGCTGTCTTTCCTCAAGGCAGGGATAGGGGTGGAAAATTGTGCCCCAGGCACGGCATAAGTGGAAAAATATAAAGGAAATTTGTAAATTAAGAGAGCATGGGCTGTTTTAATTTTGCTTTTGAAATCAGCCTCCTTACCCCTGGCCTGATGTTGGGCTAATGCACTCTGGGTTTCCCTGAAGAGTTGGGGCTCTTAATCTCACAGGTGCAGTAGTCAAAGGGCTTTTAAAAACTTCTGGTGTCCAGGATACCCAGGCCCCACATCAAGCCAACCAAATCTGAGCCTCTGTCTTGGGGGGCTAGGCAGCAGGTGATGGGTTGAGGACCTTTGCTTCAGAAGGTTCTTCCCTAAGGACACTCGTGTGTGAATTTACCTCGTCAGGCCTGATGCTCTAATGGCCTTTTGTTAGTTCCAGGACCCCAGTGGTCATGGCTCTTCCCACTTGGATGACTGATCTCAGCCAGACCTGTTTCTCTGAATGTGCACAGATGCCTTCCTCTTTCATTCCCATCAACGTGGAAAAGTACATGTTTTTTTCCCTTACTGACCTTACTGAGTTGGAAGTTTCTCAGGGAGCTCAAAGCCCTTTATAGATCCGTGAGCTGGAGGCTAAAACAATCTTCCAAAAGAGAAAGATTCATCGGGTTCAATCATGCCACAAGTGCTTTGATAATTTCTTCCACAATACCTCAGGGTGCTATGGGAACAGGCAAGAATTTTTTTTTCCATTTATCTGGTGGGAAGCGGAGAACTGGAGTGAGGGCCAAGTCACTCTGGGAGTCAGTGGGGACGGCACCAAGGGGTCTAAGTTCTCCTGTTCTGAGCACTTAATGTTTAGATTCTGGATATAGTTACTCCAAGCAGTTACCATGGGCGATTCAGATCATCAAGTTAAAAACATGAACTCTGGGGGCTCCTGGGTGGCTCAGTCGGTTGAGAGTCCGACTTTGGCTCGGGTCATGATCTTGCAGTTGTGAGTTAAGTTCCACATCGGGCTCACTGCTGTCACTGCTGTCAGTGTGGAGCCTACTTCGGATCCTCTACCCCTCCCCTGCTCGCACTCTCTCAAAAATAAACAAACCTTAAAAAACAAAACAAAACAAAACAAAAAACCCAAAACGTGAACTCTGTAGTTGTATGAGGAAATCACAGAACATTGAGGTTGGAAAGGTCTGAAAAATGGTTTGTGCTAACCATCTCTGTGACACTGAAATTATGATCACAACTATCACTGTACGTTTTCCACTCCTGGTTCTGGGGAACAAAGGTTATGGAGCAAGGCCAGGCCCCCTTTAGATACTGAAGGAGGGTCTCCTACATCCCCCTCGGCTTTTCTTCCCTGGTCTTCCCAAGTGTGTTTAAACAGGACACATTGAAACGTGAAGGGTCAGATGTCCTGTTTTCTGATCTTTTCTCTTTCTTTCTTTCTTTCTTGCCTCCTTTGGATTAAATATTTTTATTGCTTCAATTCCACCACCCTACCCTGCTGAACATGAGCCTGCTAATTATACATGTTTTTGTTATTTTGGCATTTATAATTACAACATGCATCCTTGACTTGTTAAAATCTAATTAAATGATTACTTTAATCACTTCCCAGATAAAGGAAAAACCTTATCGGCGTAACTCCATTTACTCTGAATCTGCCCACACAGCAATATGTTGCATGTATTTTAAACCCCACCCTCCATTATTTTTATTGTTTCTATCAGGGGTGGCAATTTTTTTCTATAAATGGCCAAATGACAAAATATTTTAGCTTTTGTGGCTCACGTATGGTCTCTATCACATATTGGTTTTTTGTTTTTGTTTTTTTTTTTTAACCTTTAAAGGTGTGAAAACCATTCTTCTCTAGAGAGCCATACAAAAATAAGCTGCGGGCAGATTTGACCTATGAGCCTCAGTGTACTGGCTCCTGCTTTATGCAGTCAATATTATTTTGGATTTATTCACCCTTACTGCACTTCATTCCTTCTTACATTACCATGCGTCTATCTGGAATCATTTTCCTCGTACCATTTGGAATGTGTCATCCCACTGTCTTCGGGTGTCTATTGCTTCTGAGAAATTGACCGTTAATCATAATGTTGGTCTCCTGTGTGTTTTTCTTCTGCTCTTGAAATTTTTTCCTTCGCTTTAGAACTACACGTAGACACAGCAGTTAGTACAGTTCAAGTATCTGGGTAAATTTCTCTCTGTGTTTTTCCCACCTAAAGTTTCCCCCCCTTCACCCCCAGTTTCTTTGATCTGTGGCTCAATATCTTTCTTCACATGTGGAAAGTTTTCAGCCATAATCTCTTCAAATCCTTTTCTGCCTCTTTCTCTGCTTCTTCTGGGACTCAGTACGTGTATGTTTGTGTGCTTGGCAGTAGCCACAGATCTCTGAGGCTCTGTTTATTTTTCGTCAATCTTTTTTTCTTCTCTATTTTTCAGAAATGTACCTTCTATTGATCTATCAATCTGGCTTGAAGTTTACAAGTTCTTTTTCCTACCATCTCAAGTCTGTTGTTGAGCCAATCTAATAAATCTTTCAGTGTTGTGTTTTTCAACTCTGGATTTCCTTTTTTTTTTTTTTTTTTTTTTTTTTTTTACTAACTTCTATCCGGGCCCACTCAGAACTAGTTTCCATTGACTGCTGTTTTTTCCCCCATAGTGCAAGGCTCCCTTTTCAGTTTCATGGCATGTCTAGTAATTTGTGGTTGCAAACTGGACATGTTTGATAAACATCTAGCAATTCTGGATTTGTTTAATTTTTTCTGAGGGTTGTTGGTTTTTCAGTAACTTGCCTAGACTTAAACTGTGGAATCTGTCTTCTCCTTCATGATGTGTAGCCACTGATGTGTTTGATCAGTTTTTTATTTCTTATTTTTATCTTTTTAACCTGGCATTGTAGGAGTCATCCCTGGGTCTGCATGGTTTAGTGATCAGTCAGCGACTCGGACAGAGGTCGTGCTCAAATGACTTGGGTTGCTAAGGCTCCATATGTGTAGGTTGTGGAAGGACACAAAGTTTGAATCAACTCTCAAGCTTCTCTTCACTTATTCCAGGTCTTCCTAGCACAGATGTAGATTTCCAGTCAGCCAGGAGAAAGGAAAGAGCGTATTTCAACCTTCCTCATTTCCTGGATTGCCCCCATTAAAAATCTGATTAGTTCACCTCTCACCCTACCTTGAAACAAAACATTAGGCTAATAGAGCCGTGGATGTTACCCATTTATTAGTTCACTACTATACACTCTCTTTTGTCTGTTTTGTTTTGTTCTTTGTTTTCTCTCTTGGTTTCTATTTATTTGGTGGTGTTTCCTGGTACTTTTTTTTTTTTTATTGGAAGCCGGGCATTAGAAATACAATTTCATGTTGTAGATGGTGCTATCTTCCTTCGTAAAAGCAGACAGGTAGGGGCATATTACCTTAATCTATTCTGGAATAAAAATGATTCAAAGTGGACTCTGTCTTTTTTGCAGGATGGCCTATTTCAAGTTTATCCCTACTCCAAGGGTCTAACTCTTTGAAGCACCAACTGAAACCCAGGATGTTTACCAGGCCTGCCCTCCTTGATGCACATTACACCCTAGTGTTTCTCTCCAGTTTCACACAACTGCCTGAAGCTCTGCGTGGCATGTTAGCCTCTTACCTGCTGATGTCTCTTGTCAAAGATTTGGCAAATGTTTCTAGGGTAAAACCAGCACCAAATGTTGGGCCCATGCTCTTCACTTCCCTTCTCTCTGGCTATTGACCCCTCCAGTTCTTGGTGCCTTTTTGACTCTCAGTGGAAGGGCACGATCATGCATGTGCACACACACAGAGAATGTGGAAATGCACAATAGGATTTCTGCAGAAGGAAAAATCAAGACCCAGAAGATCCCATAGTGTTTGCAGGAAAGAGATGTAGGGATCCATCTACTGTCTTCAAGAACAGTCTCCTTTGAGCCCCTTTAAAACCTTTCAGATCTAGAGTCAGCAGATGGAGACTCTCAACCCAATCCTACTTCTTGAAAGAACAATGTTAACTACTTCTGCTACAAAATTATGCTAATAATGACCGCTTTCTCTCCGGATTGTTTTGATGAGGAACAGCACCTTTCCTCAAAAGGAATGTATTTCAATATACAACTTGTGCAGGCACTGGGCTAGATATTCTGCTTATGTTATCTGATCGAAAATTTTTTAGAAATTATAGAGAGCTGAGTGTATTAACAGTCATAAAAATCTAAGGAACCTACTTTTTATAGCAGGGGAACAAAGGGTTTCTTTGAGGAGAGATTTGTTTGTTTGTTTGTTTCTCAAGCTTAGAGCCTGGAAGACTAGGATATGTGCTGAACAGGACATCTCTCAAAGACAACGGGATAGTTGGCTTCCAGCACCAATGCTCCTTTACCTGTGGGATTCTCGCAAAGCCCAGTGAAGAGCTTCGGCAACAGCCAACCTGACAATCTAGAGGCAGATCCCAGGCTCCCATCTGGGCTTCCTGGGGCTAAAGGCTACTGCTGATCCCCAGATGCCATTTTCCTGTTTTACCTTGATGATCTCTTTATAGTAGCAGAATAGACTGAGCATTGATTGGTTGGCAAATAATGGCCATGGGGCCAAATCCGGCCTTATGCCTGTTTTTGTATGGCCTGTGGGCTAAGAATAGATTTTACATTTTTAGATTTTTTTTTTTCATGTAGATGTCCATTTGTTCCAGCACCATTTGTTGAAAAGGCTCTCTTTTCTCCGTTATATTGCCTTTGCTTCTTTGTCAAAGATCAGTTGACTTTACTTCCATGGGTCTGTTTCTGGGCTCTCTACTCCATCCCACGGATCTCTTTGTCTGTTTTTCTGCCAATACCACATTGTAGCTTTATAGTAAGTCTTGAGGTTGGCTAGTATCAGGCCTCTGACTTTTTTCTCCTTTGATATTCTGTTGACCATTTTGGGTATTTTGCCTTTTCATATGTACCTTAAAATCCGGTCATTGATATCCACAAAGGTTTTTAAAGGTTTAAATGGTTGGGATAAATAGAAGGGCATTTCATGACACATGAGAATGATATGAAATTCAAATTTCAATCTCCAGAAAGTTGATCTGTTTACATGTTGTCTATGATGTCCTTCACACTACAATAGCAGAACTGAGTAGCGACCGAGACTGTATGGTCTGCAAAACCCAAAATATTGACTATCTGGCTCTTTGCAGAAAATGCTTGCCGATGCCTGATCTAGATCTAAGGCTGTGACTTACACTTGGGTTGTTGGCTATGAGCACAGCCCACAGAACCAGACTGCCCATTTTCAAATCCTGCAGTCACCATTTGCTAACTGTGTCACCTTTAAAATGTCACTTAACCTTTCTGATGCTGTTCCTTATCTATAAGGTAGGGCTAATAGCATTTATCTCAGAGAGTTGTCATGAGGATGAATGAATTATTTCATGTAAGTCTTAGGATGCCTGACGTATAGAAGCTGCATATAAGTGTTAGCTACCATATACATTTGTATCCTAGCCGAAAAAAAATAAGTCTCGCCTCCTTGCCCTGCTAATTCACCAACCCTACCACCCCCAGAGTGATGATCATCTTAAAACACACATCAACACTCCTGTCTTTGAAGATCGGTCATGGCTCCCTGTTGTTCACGGAGGAGTCTGGCGTTTGCAGCTCCATAGCCCAGCTGCCTGCCTCTACCCTCCTCTACCCTGCCCTCCACTTACAAATCTGCTCCAGCCTTTTCTAGCATTCTGTCCTTGTCCACACCCCTGTTCCTCCCTGTCATGTGGCTCTTTCTGCCCAGAAAGCTTTCTTCTGGGAATGTAAGGATTATCACTGAGATCTGGGGCAAGTTACAGCAATCATTCCTGCTGTGAGCTCCAATATGGAAATCAGTGCCTGATCTCACAGTGGGCATGAAATGGAAATATACTCTTGCTGCTTATGAAACTCCAGATAAATACTTTTCAGGGTCAAAAGGTAAAGCTGCAGAAGACGTCAGGGGTAGAAAAGAAATCAAGGCATCTCCCTCAAGTCAAGACCCCCACTTTGGCGTTGTCTAATGCTGTTTGGGGCTTCTCACATGGTACATCCTTACAGAAAGAGTGTACCAGGGGCAGAGAACTGGGCAAGGAAAGTCAGAAGACACAAGGGACCAGGATTTATGATTAGGTATCAGTATCATAAACGTATCATGAAGCTGTTAAAGTAAACATCAACATTACATAGCAATATAAAGAATACTCACAATACAATATTAAAGGGAGCTTGCAGGATATAATGTAATCCACACTGATTATAACTAAATGGAAAGAGTGCCCCGTCTGGAGCCTGATGATAGACCCAAGAGAGTGAACAAATCACGTTTGGTTATTGGGGTAGTGGCACTGTGGGCGAATTTTTGTTTTTATTTGGAGGGCTGTTAAAGGTACTATAGTGTTACTTGTGTATTTCAAAAATTAAATGTTTTATGGGAAAACTCTTTGGCTTACACACTTAGGATGAGTCTTTTATCGTATGTAAATTATATTTTGAGAAGGTAAAGAAAATGTAAATATTTTGTGAGACTGCCCCAAAGTCAGCTGGGAGGAAGAGAATGTCTTTGAGGTTTGCAGTTTCTCTACCTGCCTTTTCTTCCCCCTCCACCTCACACTCAGCAAGACCCTTCTCGACATCCCCACGGGAATCTCACGGTTACCTCTGAAACTCACCTAACCCTTCAGACTATTCCAGAATGTCCTTTGCCTCCCTTGCTTTGTCCTGGATCCCCAAACAACAGCAGCTAGGTGTCCAACATTACCTTAAGAGTTCTGCCCTTTGCTAAGGAGCCAGTAAAGGTATCTTTATACCTTTATTGCTAGATAACAGCGTGATGCAGGGTTATTACTGACCCCTGCCAGGTAACACTCTTGCTTTTCAACTTGGGGACTCTGCCTTAATAGGCTGTGTTAATGAAAGCAGGTGTCCCTGACAATGGAGGAGATAGCTGGAGGGATGAACCTGGACTTTTCTACTACAAGGGACGTTACTGATAGAGCTGGGAGGAAGGGCATGAAAGCTGTAAATCTAAGGCTGCAGCTAAATAATCTGAACTGTATTTGCTTTCTTTTAGGGCTCACCCAGGCCACTACCTCTCCTGGCGAGAACACACTGGAAAAGCAACTATCACCAGAGGTGAGGGCTTTGTCCTGATAGGAGAAGAGGGGTGGGAGGGTGGGTTCCTTTTCTGGTGGGTATATCCAAATCTCGATGCAAGTTGGCAGGTGCCCCCTTGAGGTCTGGATAGAATGGGCTGGATGAGCCTCTTCCCCCGGGAGCAGTGAAGCTGCCTGGTACAGCAGAGAGGGCACAACCATATCTCCTGGAATTTGAGGCTCATCATCTCTGCATTCCGAGCTGGTGGTTCCCAGAAGCGTCCAGAAAGAGTTATAAATGGGCTTGTTATCTCTGTGAACCTTGAGCAGATGCCGTGAATTATCTGGAGGCATCTGGGTGAGGTCTTCCCAGAACATCCACAAGATAAGGGCTGAGAATAAATTCTTTATCTCTTACCGAAATCAGTAATTCCAGAGAAATTAACTTGTGTCTTGTGACAGCGAGATGTGGTCAAGCACCCTATTTATGGTGTGTTTTCCCCTGTTGGCATATTTCCTCTTCTACTCTTGATTCTGGGGAGAAAAGATGATCTTCCTTCCCAACGCCTTCTATGTGATTGCCAGCAGAGACTGCTCTGGACCTGTGTGGGCATCTGACGAAGCCTGAGTGGTCATGTGAACCCGAGTGCTGGTCACCCAGTCCCTTCTCTGCTCTCAACAGCCCCTCTGAGCTTAGGACACACTGATATGGCGGGGACTCCCGAGTTTCCCAGTTTCTGGTTTACCATTCATTTCCAGCAGCACATGAACATAATGCCTCCTGTACCTGCTTTTATGCAGATAAGCAAGTTAAAAGAGGGAAAGTAGATAATATAAAAAATATGATAGCATAGAATGGATTATTTTTAACTTTTTAGTCTAGATATACTGGGTCTCTTCTTAATTATTTTTTTACTGTGGTAAAATACACATATGTTTTGAGGCATCCTTACCTGCCACTTGCTAAGGGCATTATCAATAGATACATGTCCCCTTTTACTAGGTGAATGGGGACTATGATGAACATGACTATGGATAATCACTGCTTCTGAATTTTGAGCCTAGAGAGAACAAGTACATGGTCAAAGTACACCAGATTTCAGGACCTACAATATTTCTCTACGAGGGCAGTTGATGTTTCTGATATTTGGTTTCTGTTGCAGGCCCTGAAAAACTTTGCATTCTCATGCAACCCAAAGAAGTCAGGATCCAGTGTGCCTCCGAAGTCAGGTATGTGACCCTGAGCCATGAGCTTGGAAGGCTGGCATCTTCTTTGTGAGGTAGTCAGCAGAGGATCCAGTCCTACTCCTCTTGTATCCTTTGGCCATCTAAGCCTCTTCCCCAGCCTCAGTCCTTAACACCTCCTCCTTTCCCTTCAGCCATTTCTATAGAAGGACACCAGAGATAGAACCAACATGGCCCCACAGTGGCTTGCCTGGGAAAGGGTGACTTCTGGGAGCTCACCTTCAGGGGGCCCAGGTGGTGCCATAGGAGCGTGGGTTAGAACTTGGTCACTCATGTGCCTTCCTGGATCTTGTAATGTAAACTACAGTGGCATATTTTTCTACTACAGTAGACATTTTTCTCCTATAACAGGCTAGATTTGTCTAATACCTGGATGGTATGAGTGTTGCTCTTGAGCTGGCTGTCTTCTCTGGCTTTATTCTATCAAATGGCTACATTATAGACCATGTTTAATGGCTTTGCTTATGTTTGCATTGCACTATCTTATCAGTTTCCAGTTAAGCATGCTATCCTTACTATTCTGTTATATAAGGAGTGTAGCTAGAAAAAGAAATCGATGCACCTCTCAGGAAATGATCTCTTTAGGAAGTTGACTTGTAATGGCCCTGTAACATGACCAGGAGTAGGTCCGTGGTTTCTAGGGAGACTTAGTTCTAAAAATGCTTGTGGCCCAGGTGGGTCATGGAGGCTTCCTGGTGGACCATTTGCATCTGGCTTGCATCTGAGGTTTCTGTGTGTTCACAGAGTGATGTTCTCTGGCACTCTTTGAGTGCCGTGCTCTGGCACTCTTCAAGCTGACATTATCCCTTTTGTACCCAGGTCATTTTCAGGTCATTTCAGGTCATTACTGGTTACTTATTAATGGGGAAATGCAGAGCCAAGGGATAGAGGGAAGCAAGAGGCAGCAAGAGGGCCTGGCAAGAGGGAAAAGGAGGGCCATGAGTGACCTTCCATGGGATACCTGTGGCTTCCAGAGAAGAATGAGCCTCTTTTCAGCTGGGTTCCTATGGGTCCCAGTGACCACCTGGTCTTCAGTTTTCCACTGCCATGGCTTTTCACTGCCATGGCCTGCCCCTCCCATCTGGCATCGTTGGCTCATTTGTGGGGAATGCAGATCTAGACCTTCTTAAAGGAGTTCTTGTCTTTGCAGTCCACTCTGTGAGACCTTCTGATATAAAATTTGTGGCAGCCCTGGGCTACGTGGAACCTGTGAGTATTTCAAGGATGTGGAGGTGGGAGTCAGGGTTTGGGACTGGTGAGCCTCAGATGCATGCCTGGTAGCCAGGCAAGGTGTTTCATTTTGGGAGAGAAGAACATTCTCTGACTCAGAAGCATTCTAAACCCTAGAGGGGTTTGTGTGTGTGTGTGTGTGTGTGTGTGTGTGTGTGTGTGTGTGTGTGTGTGTTTAAATCAGATGAATGACTCCCTTTACATCAGGATGAGGAAACTTTGGGAGTTTCTCATTAAAGAATTAAATCAATGGATAAATAAAGTCAAAGATCACAGAGAAATTTAAAGATCATCTCTGAAACTTTCTATTTATGAGCTAAAAAAAAATCATCCTTACATGCTTGGTGAATTTTTAAAAATCTACCCATCTTTGCTAATAGATTTTAGGTGGTATATTTTATATGGTCAGATGAAGGGGGAAAGAAAGCAATGAGTGAGGCGGAAAGAACAAGGAGAGAGAGATGAACAGTGAAAGAGGGTCTGGAGAGAAGGGGGTTGGAGAGCAGAGCCAAACGCCAGTGTGATTTCCCAGGTCAGTGCTGGCTTCCCGCAGGACCCGCCCCCCACCCCAACCCTGGCCGGGTCTTGGGAAGGGGTGCCCAGGCCAGCATTCTCCGCTCTACCCCAGAGTCCTGCTGCATCGCAGCCCTGGAACCAGGACATTCCCCTCCCCCACCATCCCCTCCAGTGCCTTCCTCCCTCCTCCACCTACCACAGCTCCTTCCCAGCGGCCCTCTCCTGTCCCCTCGCCACAAGCCCTGGCCCACTCCCCATGCCTGGTGCTGGCCCTCCAGAAAGAACCAGACTTCACATTAGAAAACAGACCAGGGGCCCAGGGGAACCTGGCAGGCAAGGCTATCTGTGCCTGGTGTGACCTTGAGTGTGTGTAGATGGGGGTGAAGGTGGGGGTCTGCTAGTGGGAGAGTGTGGAAGGGGAGGTGATCGAGAAAAGAGGCTTCACGTCACGGATAGCATGTTGAGTTTGCTGAGCCCATGTGTCCCTGTGTGCCCGGAACGTGTGTGACCCTTGCTGGAGGACTCGAGCACTCTCCCGTGTAGGTAGAGAAGTTCAGTGAAGGGAGCCCCCTAAATCAGGTTTCTAAAGTCAGACCTGGCTAGGGGTGATGACTTCCCCTCTGTGGTTGCAGCTCTGGGAGCTCTCGCGCTCATGAATTATGCAGACCCCAGGGCTCCTGCCTGTCACTTTTGGTCCCCCCTTTCTCCTCCTGTGAGCTGGCCTGGCACTGAACACAGCTCCAGTCAGGGATGGACTCCCTGCTCCCAGAATCTTATCATCATACAGACGGCACCTCAGCCTTCAGGGTAAAACCTGGAAACACAGCTCCTAGGAGGCAGCCTTCCTGTCTACCCAGAGACTGCGATTGTGAACTCAGCCTGGTTTATAGGGAAGTACGGGGCCAGGGAAAAATCACGGAAAGCAGTGAATTTAGAAAGAAAAGAATTCATAACAGTGGTACTTTTTTTTTTTTCTTAATTCCTGGAACTTTCTGTAACTAAGGCTCACTTACCTGTGCCTGTAGTATGCGTTTGTTTAATTCAGCCAGACCAACTTTTCCTCAAAGAACTTTATTTTTTTTTTAACATTTTTATTTATTTTTGAGACAGAGAGACAGAGCATGAATGGGGGAGGGGCAGAGAGAGAGAGACCCACACACACACAGAATCAGAAGCAGGCTCCAGGCTCCGAGACATCAGCCCAGAGCCCGACGCGGGGCTCGAACCCACAGACCGCGAGATCATGACCTGAGCTGAAGTCGGACGCTCAACCGACTGAGCCACCCAGGTGCCCCTCCTCAAAGAACTTTAAAGAGCAGATTTACAAATGCTCATAAAATATTTTTCCAAACTAACATGCGGTACATATGAAATGTATAAGAAAAAATCAGGGGCGCCTGGGCGGCAGTGGGTAAGCTTCCAACTTTGGCTCAGGTTGTGACCTCACAGTTCATGAGTCCAAGCCCCACATTGGGCTCTGTCCTGTCAGTGTGGAGCTCGCTTCGGATCCTCTGTCCCCCTCTCTCTGTGCCCCTCACCCACTTGCTTTCTCTCTCAAAAATAAACAAATGTTAAATCAAAGAAAATACATGTATACAGAATAAAAAATTGAAGATCTCATTTGATCACCTCTTCTGCTCAGTCTGCACAAGCACGCATGCACACACACACACACACACACAAACAGGCGTGAACACACACATACACACACACACACCAATATATGGGGAGAGAGTGTGTGTAGCCTAAATAGGGTTATACTGCACATAGTATCTATGACTTGTTCTTTTGTTTTGCTTTGTTTGCTTAACTAAGAGTTCTAGGAATTTTCTGTGCCAGGGAGGTTACAGGTCATTCTAGCAACTTCCTTGAAGACCAGGCTTGTGTCTCATTTAGGTTTGCATCTCCAGTGCCATAGTGCATTCAGCCAAGGTGATATGGAGAGAAAATGGCTGCCAGCAGGCAAGATGGAGACATAGGAGTTTGCTGGGTTTGTCCCAGCCTTCCCTTTCTGTGACTTCTAACTGGGCTCTTCCCCCGCTCTCCCCACCTTGTTCCTCTTGTTCTCTCTCTTTCCTTCCCCTCACCAGCCCCAACAAGCTTGTTCTGGGCAGGGGCTCTGCTATCATTCAGGTCCCCTTTGCTTGGGCACAAGCTGCCCACTTTGCCTCAGCCCAGCAGCCCGCTGCCCTCATGACTTCACGGCCTGGCATCCTGGTTTATGATTCCTGATTTTTGTTTAGCTTGCCGCATTTCCCTGGAAATTTTACCTTTCAAACTCCTTCTTCCTGGGGAGTAAAAACACTTTGTCCCACTTAGATGAAGGTTGTGGTCAGTCTGCCCTCCCAAGAAGGCTCCAGAAGTGTGACCCAGTTTTACAGACTGGTTGTCCGCTGAGCGGGGTGGGTAAGGATAGACAGGCTCTTTAAAGAGAAGCAGCAGAAGGGGCGCCTGGGTGGCGCAGTCGGTTAAGCGTCCGACTTCAGCCAGGTCACGATCTCGCGGTCCGTGAGTTCGAGCCCCGCGTCAGGCTCTGGGCCGATGGCTCGGAGCCTGGAGCCTGTTTCCGATTCTGTGTCTCCCTCTCTCTCTGCCCCTCCCCCGTTCATGCTCTGTCTCTCTCTGTCCCAAAAATAAATAAAAACCGTTGAAAAAAAAAATTAAAAAAGAGAAGCAGCAAAAGACTGGGTGTAGGTAGTGTGAGTACAACTGTCACCTGTCACCATGACACCTGGAGACACTATCTTCTAGGAAGTCGAGAGAGAAAATTTGTGTCAGAACCTGTGAAAATACTACCACTGATGATAGCTAATACACGCTGAGTACTTTCTATGTACTGGACGCAATTCTAGACTCCCCTAGAAGCCTGTAAAGGACACAATGCCCAGGTGGCTTCCCACAGTCTTGCCTCCGTCCAAAGTCAGGGAACATCTTCAGCAGGGAATGTCCTGTGTTGTCCAGCATTTTACCGAGAGGAAAATGAGAAGCGTCATTCATTCAAAAAACACTTATCAAGCAAATATTCATTGAATACTTCTGATGTGTCAGGCACTGTTCTGGGTCCGAGGAATATAGTCAAGAACAAAACAGACACAAACTCTTGCCCTCATGCACTTAACACTTGAGTCAAGGGAGACAGGCAATAAACAGAATTTCAGATGAGAAACGTCATGCAGTAAAACAACCCCTTCTGTGTCTAAGTGGAGGTTAACAGTCTACACAGAGGCGTTTGAATCTAAGCTCTGCTGTTGCTGTTTCCTGTTCTGAAGAAAACATTCATACCTTCGGTTGCTCTGGGCTCTGATGAACAAATGAGCAAACGTGTTGCATAGGAAGCCTGACATTCATGAGCAGATTTGGCCTTTCTCTGGATCCATCGGCTCCCTTTTATTGGTAGGAGGCAGCCGGGGTCTCACAAGGACAGGCTCTTGCGTCCTTCCCTGGCTGGGCTGTTCACACCTCCTATCTTTTCCAGCCTCCAGACTCTGGGACCGTTGACCTGGAGAAGCAAAAATGGTAACTGTTCTGGAACCACAGAGCCATAGAGCTGAGAGGAGCGTCCAATAGGATCTGCTCTCATCTCTTGGCTTGGTTGTTGGGGAAACCTGAGGGCCAGGGAGGAGACAGCTTGCTCCAAGTGGCCTCAGGAGCAGGTGGCAAAACAGGGATGAGAACCCAGCCTCCTGCCTCCTCGCCCGACACTCCTGTGCCCACACATCCCTCTGGGGTCCTCTGGGTGAATAGGGAGGAAAGGGGAGGAGGAGGCGCCGAATATGGAGTTCTTCCTACCACCTGTCTCCTTGCTCTGCTTTGGGGGAAGCATGCAGGGTTGGGCCGGAGTCCTTCTCCTTCTACACCGGGGCTGCGTCCCCTTCCAGCTTTGGGCCAGACTAGAGGAGGACCCAGCAAAGCTGTTCACCCTATTCTGGTGGCTCCATAGCCATCTGTGGTGTGTCTCTGACTCCAGGAAGGATAAATCCAGAACCAGAGCGAGGCTGAGCCACGGCTGGTTATGAACTAGACCACATTAGTGGAGAGAAAGGGTTGACAGGTGCAGTCTGATGCTTGCATGTTTGCTTTTACTTGTAGGACGGACAGAAGGCCACAGCAGGCATGCATGGAAGTGGTGACAGGTGAGTCCTGTGTCTTTATGACCACATTCCAGATTGTCCTCATCCCTCCCAACAGAGCAGAATTTGGGTTAGTGAAGAGCGTGTATCCTATTGGCTATTTCATCATGGAGCCAGGGTATGAAAAGTCACATACCCAAAAGGTGGGGGGCGTGAGAAATGTGTCTGAGGGTCTCTGAGCAAAAAGAAGGCATGAGGCATTATTAGGTTAAGGGACCCGGGGAGACCTCAAAGGTGGCAGAGTCCTGAAGCTCCTTCTCCCCGAGGACCCCAAGGCTGGACTTGTAGCACTTCCTCGAGGGAAACTCTCCACCATTCTTCACTCCCCTCTCCCCGCACCAAGGAGAAGACCCAGGTCTAATTTTCAGTCTATTTCATTTTGTAATAACTTCCTTACTCGTAAAATAAAGATGTCAATTGGGTTCAGGAAAACGAAATGAAGAAAATAAAAATTAACTCTAATCCCGGTACTCAGAGATGATCGGTGTGTAACATTCTGGCCTTTTCACATACGAATGTGCTTATGAATATGCAATTTGTGACCTGGCTTTTCTCATTTACTGTCAAAGGTCCCTTACAACTTTATTAAGACCTTCTGAAGCCCCCAAGTCCCTTAATGCCGCTGCATTAGCCTAGCGGGATGTTAGTCACCTGTGCTTGGTGCTCACAAGCCAAGAACGAGGAAACCACCTTTCACTTCATAATTAGAGCAAAGATGCTGCAATGTCACCTCCACACGATGAGCACAGCGAGTGAGGTAGATAGTGCCCTGTCAGCCCAGCCAGTGAACTTCTCCCAGGGCCTGGGAATGACTAGGATCTCTGCAAAGGACAGGGATGAGCAGGATAATGCCCCTGCTTTCAGCCCTCCCCTTCCAGCAGGGAAGGCTGAGACCGGATGTCCAGCCTCCAGGATTTGACTGACGGGTGAGGGGATATTGCTGACCAAAGTGGTGGCAGGGTCCCCTTGCAGAAGGTCAAAGTGTTCCAAAAGAAGATGCCCCAAACAACTTAGTGGCTGTCGCAGCTCTGCCTCAGTTTGGCCCCATTTTCCTTTAAAGGGTAGGAAATGAGAAGCATGGTGGGATATTTGGGGTGTCTGGGAAGGTGGGATGTAGTTTAGGCTCTGCAGAGCAAACATAGCTGCTGCTGTGCCTGATTTCTCAACTCGTCTCCATTTTTTGGCCCCTCACCCACATGGTAAGAAGTCCTGGTGGCCCCTCGTACACCAGCCGAGTGACCAGGAGTCCCACTAGGCAGAGCTGCAGCAGGAGGTGGGGCAGGGAGGGCAGATTTTGCACCTGAATGTCCTCACCCGGAGCTGTTGGTGCAGCCGCCCTACGGCATGGGAAAGTGGGGCAGAGCCGAGAGCCAGACCGGAGCTCAGCAGCTGGTCTGCCGAGGAGAAAGGGCTCCAGGGACATCCAGGCCCGTGCAGGGGTCTGTTAGGGTTGGCCCAACTTTATCTGGCTTGGCCCACCTGTCCTTCAATCCCAGAACCTCCGAGCTCTTCAGATCTAGCCATGCCCTTGCCCACCGTGGCCGTTTTGCAGATGGGAAAACTAAGTCTTGAGGAGGTGAATGGACTTTCCCAAAGCTACACGATCAGTACGTGGCAGAGTCCCTTTGAATTCAGGTGGTCCAGCCCCACAGGCTGCGCCTTTCGTTGTGACCTCACTGGAGACTGAGAGAGAGGCAGCCCTAAAACAAAATGACGGGAAGATTTATGTGAAAAGAGCATGGTCCCGTCTGATCACAAGAGAGCAATACGATACAAACACCTCTACTCTGGAAAGCGATTCTCTCCCAAAGACCTAGCACCAGCTTTTCATGTCTTGTCATTTGCTCTCACAGGCTCTCCTGAGGGGAGCGAGGGAAAATGTCTTCTCTCCCCCAGCCGCCCGCTTGCATGCACACAATCGTGCACACACTCACGCGCGTGTGCATACACTGTCCCTGTCGTCTTCAGCTGGCCTCTGAGCTTCCTGTTTTCTCACCACATGTGGGAAGGGGCTTCTCCTCCTAGTTGGTCAGGACTTAGAAAAGGAAGCTCATTAGTTTGGGTTGAGGATGAAGACCCAGTCACACATGACTTGGGTGACTGTCCAGGAGGACAAAGCCAAGAGACCGGTCTCCTGACTTCCCGCCCGTTGTCTGCTCTCTGCACAGTATGGGCTGGATTCTGCTCCCACAGAGCCCCAGGCCCTTCTGGATGGGGGTAAAAGGGAAGGAGGGATTGGGGGTGGGGGGAGGCATCTCCTTCCCATGACACTCTCCCGGCTCTGCCCTCTCCTCTCGTGGGATCAAG
This sequence comes from Neofelis nebulosa, assembly GCF_028018385.1. Taxonomy (NCBI): domain Eukaryota; kingdom Metazoa; phylum Chordata; class Mammalia; order Carnivora; family Felidae; genus Neofelis; species Neofelis nebulosa. The sequence continues at coordinate 23,059,683 of NC_080790.1, forward strand.
ACACAACTTAACTGCTCCTGACAGCACTATTTTTAGCGGTCCTCTGGCTGTCAGCTCTGGGACATGTGTTCCCCGGAGCTTTCCCGCCCTGCTGTCACTCTCAGGAGGAGGAAGGGGGGCTGGGAGGCAGCCTACCCGGGTTGCTGTCCTAGCACACTTCCCCTAACGAGTCGATGGTGCGTGACGGTGAAAAGCTTGGTGTTTCAAAGCTCTGGTTCAAATCCCAACAACCTCAGTTTACCGTGAGAACTTGGGTAGCTTGCTTAGTTCCTCTCCGCCTCAGTTTCCCCTTCACACATGTAAAGCACTTAGCGCTTGCTTGGCCTAGCCCTGGACAGGTGCTAGCTTTCAGCCCCAGTCACTTCCGGGGGCCCTCTCCGAGACTGACCTCGCAGCCGAGGGCAGGTTGTGAAGGGCGTGCTTTGGAAGAGTGGATTTACCCTGGAACCTCCCCCTACGAGGTGGGGGGGGGGGGAGTCTGCCTTCACAGGTCCCCTCCAGCTGGCAGGGCCACAGCCTCAAAGCAGCTCTCTCTTTAGTCCTTTCAGACATCATCAGATATTTCAACCCTTCTGTTCTGAGGCCTTTGTGCGCCCCTGGGAAGACAGTGGTGGCCCACACTGGTGCTCAGTAAGTCCCGTTTCTGGCTTCCCCTGGGACTGTGTACTCCTGTCTGTCCTGGGCATCTGGACGGGTTGGCGGGGGGGGGGGGTGCTGGCAAAGTCAAAGAGGCTTAGAAATAAAGGTTTGTATTAAATCAGAGTCAAAATGTGTCTCCCGCATGGATTTCAGTCTGCCTGATGGGCCTAATTTTAAAAATCAGGTCAGTGTCTGCCCTGCAAAAGCCAGGGGTGGTGCCGTGTGGCCTCGGGCTCTGAGGCTGGCACTTGCGCTGGGGCCAGGGGCAAGCTTCCAGCCCTCAACAAAGCTCTGTTGGATTCACTTTCCTCTCTGCAGAGACTTACGGGTAGAGGCGGAAGGACTGGTGCGGAGCATGAGGGAGAACCAGGTGAGTACCCAACTGACTCTGAGGTCGGGGCTGCCCGTGTCTGCTCCGAGGCCGTCAGACCAAACACACCGGGCAGGCGTGACCCCACTGCCACTGTGCCTGAACACAGCAACCAGTGTGGTCTGGGTTCCCCAAAGATGCCCTTCCTGTGGCAATTCTCTGGAGTCCATTAAAACACGGGGCTGCTTCTTACGTCCGCAATGTGGGCCTGCTAAAGGTCAGCAGATGAAACTGACTTCCCACCTGGGAAGGCACTTGAGAGCTTGGCTTCCAGAGGGAGACACTTTGTGAATCCCGACTTCTCAGCCTGTTGGCTGTGTGACATTGGGTAAGGCCCTTGACCTCGCCAAGCCTCAGTTTCTACCTTTATGAGATGGGAGTAATAAAAGAGGCTACCGGACAGGCTGAGGGAGGATTGAACGGGGCATCAGAGGTGCCTGGCACGGAGGCATTGCTCCAATGAAAGCCTGTAGTTGCCAATGACATTGAGGTGATGATTGCTGTTATTTTTCATATTCATTTTAGGTCTTAGGTGGAGGTCATGTAACCTACATGCTGGGGTCTTGGGCAGTGTGCCCGGTGGCATCAGGCTCTGAGACTGGCACGTGTGCTGGGGCCAGGGGCAAGCTTCTGACCCTCAACAAACCCATTCTCCTAGCAGTTCAGATGCTGTTTACTCAGATGAGTTTGTAATAAGCATCCCCAAATGTTTTGTGGCCTCCTTACAGGCAAGTACCAGGTCAAGGCAAGCCTTGCCACCAAGCTGGCTGTAACCAGCACTGAGCTTGGACTGCTGGAACCAAGGGAAGATGCTATCTGGGCCAGCCATGACTTCATTACAGAGTTCGGGGATTAAAGCTAGGTCATTTCAGGTTCTATGGGAACAGTGACGAGTGCAGGAGCTATGCTATTAAGTGTTTCCCCTACTGGGAGAATTCCAGAATTTCTAGAATACTCATAACATTCTGGAGAATGGCGAGAAGATCCTGAACCTAATCCCATAATTTTACAGATGAAGAAACTGAATTCCTAAGGAGTCATGGGACCTGCCCAAGTTCACACAGCTAGTTAAGCTAAAATCTAAAGTGCAGCCTGGGTGACAGTCTAAGGTTTCTCAAGCGCACCGCGTTGCCTCTTAAAAAACAAAATGAAAGTTTTTTTTTTTTTTTTGTTCTGCAACTAATACACGTTCATTATAGAAAAATCAGAAAACACAGATAAACAAAAAGAATATTAAAATCATTCTTCAACCTGATACCCCAAGATAATTGCTGTTAACAACTTGATGTATAGTCCCTTCTGTATTTTTTCTAAGTATGTATTTTATTAAACAGGGATGTTACTAGATGTAGCTACTTGTTATAACCTGCTTTTTTCAATGTAATATTTCCCATGACGATAATTACATTTTCCGGCGCTGTCTTAACAGCTACATCTTACGAGCGTTCCACAATTTATACAGCAATCCCCTATTTTAGACATTTATGTTGTTGCCAGTTTTTCATGCTTATAAACAAGGCTTCATCATTGCAGTTAAATCTTTCATGTATCCTTGTTTCCTTAAAATATATGTTGGGAAGTGGAATTATTAGATCAAGCGTTATTCCCTTAAAAAATAGTTCTTGATGCATCTTGCCAAATTGCCTTCTAGAGCGTTTATACAACTTTAGATTCCTACCATGTACTTCTTCGTTGGAAAAAAATGCATAAATATGATTTTATGGGTGTGGGTAATGAAATTGACAGATTTGAAAAGGAAAAAGTTCTCTTAACGCCAGGTCTTACCACTCTCTCCTTTTATGCTCTTGTCCTTTTTCTTTCTTTCTTTTTTTTTTTTTCCAGCAACTTGACTTTCAAAATGACTGGAAGCTCATCAATGTGTTTTTCAGTAACACAAGCCAGGGTCACCTCTGTCCCTTCGCCCAACAGGTAAACCACAGGCTGGGAGGCAGAGGGTTGCAGGTGCAGGGGTAGGGGCAGCCAGAATGACCTTAAACCTGCCTGGTCTACACCTGTCAGGTGGGGCCTGATGGCAGCTATTTCAGAACTTGGGCAACAGACAGATAAATAAATGGATGTTAGATATCTAAGGGCTCAAGAGCCATCTCTAGGGACAGTGTTTTTAATGTACTATCTTTCATATCAAGGAAAGTGAGGTGTAGAGAGGCTGAGTTAATAATCATTCTGCAACTAAGGAAAATCCGCTTCCTAGTGAAAAATCATTTGCTTCTTGTAGCTCTGCTTGTATTTAGTGCTGAATTTGGGAAGAAAAGCAGGATATGTGTGTTCTTGTCACCTGTTGGCCCGTGGGCTCTAGTTATAAGGGGAAGCTAGTATTTCTGTAGGAAGACTGCAACTTCCAGGCTCTTTGGCATTCCTGGAAACCAGACATGAAACGTGTGCCTGCGTTTATTTATGTAGGTGACTATGACTTAAGTCTTTACTGGAGGTTAGTCCTGGTTAGGATCGGTTGAAAGTATAAGGGGTGGCTTAGATGCCCAGGTTATGGTGACGTAAATGGCACACAGACTCTTCCTCAGGAGCCTGAAGGCACATAAGCCACCTATGGCAGACCAGTTATCTGCCCACTGTGCATTCAGCCCCATCCAGGGCCCCCACCAGGCCATGGCACAGGCATGGGCGGGTGAAGTTTCTTGAGGTCCTGTCCTCTTTCCTGTGCTCCTCTCCCACAACATATGCTCTTGCCTTCCTCCGAATGCCCCATGCTCCCACTGATTCTTGCCCCACCATCCACCCTCCTGCCTTCCATTGCTGATGTCGAGCCCTTGGAGAATGCCGAGGGAGGCCCACCTTCCCTGACCAGCTTTTGTGGAACAATATTCCTACAGATCTCCTGGGTGTGTAGCATATAGATCTTGAACCTTTATATTTCTACTTTACTCTCTGTTTTCTCCAATGCCAAGTGAAATTTACATGCCCTGTTTTTATTCTCTGCTTCCCCTTTTGGTCATTATACACACCAACATTTATTCATGAATTTATGCATTCATGCGGTGAAGTGCTCAAACAAGCATTTAGACATTGCGAATTCCTCTGCATATCCATCCATCCATCCATCCATCCATCCATCCATTATCTATTCATCCATAAATTCATCCTCTTTTCTTCCATGCAGGTATGTGCTATTGTATTCATAATGAGTTTGTTTATGCTAGCATTTGGTTTTTTTTTTAATGTTTGAATGCATTCATTGATGCTTACACTCATTCATGATTCCTTCCATACACTTTATTTCCTATTCAAGCATTATGGATTATTGTATTCTTTCATGTATTTATGCCTTTAAGCATTCTTGCCTACACAAAGCATTTCTGTATACACATATCCATTATGCCTTATTTACTTTTATTTTTAGTTGTACAAACAAAGCACAAATGCTTTTGCCTTAAAAATAAAACTAACACATTAAAATCAAAGCTAAAATACCGTTTTGCCACCACCTTGACTAAGGAGTGTCTAAAGCAGGGTTTGACATAGGGGTCAAACCACGCAGGGATCCCTGGGTACCCTAGGGAAGAGGGATGCCCTGAACGTGGTCCAGATGGGCAGCAAGGACCTTTCTAGGCAGTTCCCGAGACTCTTCGGAAGGGAAAGTGTGATGCTGACTGTCATGCTCAGGGAGAGACTCCCTTAGTCTATAAGAAATGGACAAAAGGCTTTATTGCTGCCTACGGTGACAGAGCGGGCTGAACCAGCCTCGAGAGGACACTTTTGCGTCAAAGCAGGGATGTGGGGTAGGAGCTGCCCTTTCTCGCTGTGCCAGCCCGAGTGATTGGCAGCTGTCTCCAGAGTCCCTGCCTGTGTCCCCGCAGGAGACAGAACAGCGACTTGGCCTTCCATATCTTCCTGTCTGAGCCACGTCGCCTCAGGGGACAGCTGGTTTGCAGGCTGCTTAGGAGTTTGTCTTGTTGCAAAATGTATCATTGGTTATTTTTTTCACCCTGAAAAGGTAAACCAGGGTTGATTTTTGAGGTCTTGTCATTTGTTTATATATTTTCATTACAAAGAATTGGGTGGGGTAGGAGGTGTCTTTAAATACTCAGTAATAGGAGTTGGCTCGGATTCTCTCCCTGAGCCCTTTCTCCCTGGGGGCCCATGTGGCAGGGGCAGGTCTGATAAAAGTGTGCCGTGCAGAAGTTTTGAGGCCCATCTGGGTCCTTAAATCCAGCGGTAATTGTGTTCCTCCTTTGGACCTGATTTTCTTCAGATGAAAGTGATTCTTAAACTTAAAAGGCTGGGGGAGGGGCACTGTGGTGGCTCACTGGGTTAAACATCTGACTCTTGGTTTCGGCTCAGGTCATGGTCTCACAGTTTATGAGTTCAAGCCCTGTATCAGGCTCTCTGCTGACAGCACAGGGCCTGCTTGGGATGGTCTCTCCGTCCTCTTTCACTCATTCTTTCTCTCTCTCTCTTAAAATAAATAAATAAACTTAAAAAAATAAAAGGGATTCCATCAGTCTTTGTGAATAAGTCTGGTTTCCCCTCCCTCCTTGAGAGCTTTGGAATGGCCCTGACCTTGGTTTGCCCTTCCCTGACACGGAACTTCCCATTTTAGAGAGTCTGGTTTTTCTTGGTGGATGATGGGTTGGGGAAGTCAGAGAATGGACAAAAACCTGGGACCAGACTTCCTCCCAGAGGCTGATAGAAGAAGTTGTATCTGAAGAAAATCGGGTCCAAAGGGGGAACATCATTATTCCTGGATTTAAGGACTCCGATAGGGGGTGGGGAGAGAAAGAGGCAGGCCGGCAGGAGCCTGTACATCCTTGGCCCCCTGGGCCCATCCCCACCTGCCCTTAGCATGCTTCTCCTCTCCCAGCACAGGCACGCGGCGGGAGGTCTGCTCAAGCTAGCTGGAGTGCTGGACTACCTGCACCAGGAGGTGAGATTTGCAGCTCCCCGGGACCACGGGCCCTGAGTTTCCCTTCCCCAAAGACTCCTCGGGCAGCCGGCAGGAAGTTGCTCTTCCAAGGGCTGATGCGGCAGGTTCCGGCTTATTCTCCAGTGGCCTCCACTGAGACAGGGAAAGTGGCCTCAGGAGGGAGGCCAAGACCGAGGGGAAAAGCAAAGTGGAGAAGCCAGTCTTCTTGCCTTTTCAGAAAAACCCGGGTCGGGTATATAGCTCTTCACAATCCAAGAAGAGTTTTGAGCAAGACTTCTGGAAGAAGAAGGGATAGAGCACTGGGGTCTCAGTGGCCCTCCTCTTTCCTGAGGCCTCTGAGTCTGAGGCAGTGACAGCCCAAGGGCCTTCCCTTTCTGGCCTGACGATGATGAGCAGGGGAGCTCTGTGGCTCTCACCCCAACCCTTTGATCCCCGGGGAGGCGGCTTTTCTGTCAGGATTACAGTCCCGCTGCCACCAAGGTCCTACTCCCCTGTTGACACTGTGGTGGGGCGGTGTTCTGCCCCCCCAGGGGATGGTGAATGACACCTTTCCACAGTGGCAGTGCCGGCAGCTTTGGAGAGACCCCAACCAAGCACGTCCCAAAGGAGGGACTTAACCAAGGAGAGGCCTGCCGTGTTCAACCACACACCAAACAGGCTCAAACCAAGGGTTCCAGAGAAGCCCCTGGGCAGCAATGGTGGTGACCTTGCAAATGCTCACCTTCTCCCTCGTATCTTCCTAGGTCCCCAAAGCGTTTGTGAACCTGGTGGATCTCTCTGAGGCTCTGGTGGTTTCTCACTGGCACCAAGGGACTCAGCTCAGGTAAAAAGGGAAGTGAAATGAAACCAGCATTTTGTTGATTGGCCGCCGTGTGTCAGGCACAGCACGGGGCACGTCGTGTCCCTCAGTCCTATGAGAACGACCCTACCCTTCGTCCTCCCCGACGTGTGCCTCCTCCTCCTCCACCTGTAAGACTTCCAACTTTTCCTTCCATACTCCCTAAGCAACTTCCAGGGTCCCCCCACCAGCTCCCTTCTTCCCCCATGGACAGCATGAATAGCCAACATCGCAACCACACTCTCATCTCTGGCTTGTTTTAACCGGCAGCCTCGCAGAAGAGCCCTGCAGATACTCAGGGGAGACCTTGAAGCTTTCCGAGGTTGTGACACAGTGGTCCTATCAGGTGAGCCCACCCTCAGAGACTGGCTGTTGGCTCACAGGGACAGGTGATCCCGGAAGAGAATGGGGGTGGTAGGAACAAGGAGGGACCAAACTTGTTCATGTCGAACTTCTTCCATAAATTCAGGACTAAGAGTCAGGGACCAAAGAGAGCTACCCTTCCTTCACTTTCTGGCCATACTTCGGTACTCTCTTGAGCAGAGTGGGGACTAACTACTGGTGGGGGGCGGGGGCGGTGGTGGAACCTAAAGTAAAAGATCAAGGGGTGTCTGGGTGGCTCTGTCGGTCAGGTGTCTGACTCTTAGTTTCAGCTCAGGTCGTGATCTCATGGTTCATGCGTTCATGAGTTCAGCCCGTGTCGGGCTCTGAGCTGACAGCACGGAGCCTGCTTGGGATTCTGTCTCTCCCTCTCTCTCTGCCCCTCCCCCACTCACACTCTCTCTCAAAATAAAGTTAGAAAAAAAGAAGATCAAGGAGAATTTTGCAGATTCATTCTGAAATGCTTTTGGTTGTCATCACCACTTGTACCACACGTCCCTGGCTGGTGAGCTGGTGGTGCCCAGGGTGGGCTTGCTCCCCAGACCACAACCCATGGGCAAGTCAGGATTCCTAATGATGAGCATTCTAGTTTAGAGAAGAGACCCAAGGGAGCGTGGATGGCTCAGCGGGTGCCATCGTCCCTTCCAGCAAACAGCTCAAAGCACAAGTTCCTCCTGATGCGTGTTAACACGATGATTTAAAAAAAAATTTTTTTTAAGTTTACTTATTGTGAGAGGGTGGGGAGGGGCAGAGAGGGGGGGCGGGGAGAGAGAGAATCCCAAGCAGGCTCCTCACTGTCAGCACAGAGCCTGAAGTTGGGCTCAAACTCCCAAACCGTGAGATCGTGACCTGAGCCGAAACCAAGAGTTGGACGCTTCACTGACTGAGCCCCCCACCCCCCCAGGCGCCTCTAACATGATGATTTTTATTTAAGAAGAAAGCCCTATATGAAGTTATATACGGCACTTCTCACTTTGGAAACGACAATTTTGGAGTGGTCAATAGCACATCCCTCCACGGAACCCTGCCCTTGAGGAGAGCGTGGGGGCCCCAGCTCGTGCTGGGCTGGGGTGCACTTCACGATCACCCAGAGAATATACTTCAGATTCATCTCTGGTATTACATGATGCTGAGGCTTCAGAGGAAAACGAAACCCTGATGTAGTTCATCAAAGGGCCCCAAAGTATGAGACCAGGGGGAGCTTCCAAAAAGCATGTCATTCAGAACCGCACAGAGGGGCGATTCTGACCCGGGGACCTGCTCTGAACTCCCTGGTGGGAGGATGGGGCAGCCTGGCCTTGCCGGGACTCAGGTGGCACACTTCTCTGCTCCCTCCTTCAGGAGAGCTGGGACCGTCTCCTGGCCTCCAGCAAGTACAACAAGGAGGAGTCCTTCGCAGTGGTTTTCCAGCCTTTCTTCTACCAGACCCTACCCTCGGTGAGTGAGGGGGGCTGCGAGGAGGTGGGACCAGCCCTCCCCCCGCCCCTCTTCCCTCCACAGAAGCCAGGCTTCCGCAAGCCCAGCATGTGCCGGGGGAGAAACGCCATGGTACCCTCTTCTACTTTCTTGGCGGTTTTGCCACGGGGTTGGGTGGCCCCATGAGGCGGGTTCTTAGAGGCACAACAGCCCAAAGGTAGAGCATGGACTCTACCGGCCAGACAGGTCCTGACTCTGGAATGGGCCAGCTGTGTGACCTCGGGTGAGTTGTTTGCACCCTGTGTGCCTTGGCTCTTCATCTGCGGGGTTCAGGGCCATTACTAATATCCTCTCCCTCTAGGGTGATTGTCAGGATTGCTTGAGTAAATACACGTATGGAGCCCAGAGCGGCACCTGTGTCTGGGAGGCCCTCGGCTCCTCCGAGCTCTTGTGACCGTTTGGTATAGAATTTCCAGGGCAGAACACCACGTTCCTCCCTCTGCACACCCTACACCCATCCCTGGAAGGGAGGGGACTTGGAGTTGCCCCCACCCTTCCCCCAGGTCACTGGGCAAATGCCTCTTGCCCCCCCCCCCTGCCCCCCCGGGGCTGCCTAGACCATGAGCACCATGGTGGGTTCGTGCACGCTCGGCAAGGTCTCTGAGGCCTTAGCATCTGGGATGGTCCCTCCCTCCAGGCTCCTGGATCCTGCCTGTTGGAGTCCCTGTGCCCCCTCTAGGGCTTCAGGGACGTCCAGATAGTGGTTGGAAATGAGGAGGAGGAGTATTCATTCCCATCCCCCCATCCCCACTCAGAACACACATGATTCACTTCCCTGTCACTTGCTCCTTCTGCCGTGTAGCTCTGTATGCACAACCTGATGATAGGGAAGAGCGGCCAGACCCTCGACCTGCCCCTGCAGACCCTCACCCTCTGAGCCTGACCTCAGACAGGGTCCTTTAAGTGCCCACCAGTAATGGTGGCACTTGGGACTGAGAGAGAGTCTGGCGGGCCACGCCATCTCTGCCAGGGAGGCTCAAAGTGTGCGGCGGGCCACCCCATCCTAAGGGGCAAAAGCAGGTTCTTATTTGGTTCCGTTTCAGGGGGAACAACCACTCCAGGATCCCAGCACACTCGCCTTGAATCTCTGGAGCAGCATGGTGAGTGGCTGGGGGTCGCGGGGGGCGGGGGGGCTGCCGTGCCAGCTGGGGCTTCGCACACAGGAAGAGAGGCAGGACCTCCACCGCCACACCCACTGTGCCCTCTGCTCGGACGGAGGGGCTCCGGGTTGCCCGCAGGACCCCGGACGATGACTCTGAGCCACCAGGGGCCCTGCGCGCACCTGCTGACAGCCCAGGTCTGACCTCCTGGGAGTTTCACCTTCCCATCCGGGGCTGGGCTACCGCGGTCCTGTTCTTCGCAGAGGCATGGTCATCTCCTCCGCATCTGCACAGGCCACTTTGCTTGTGGATTGGGCTCACATAGTAGTTCCAGCCCAGATTTCCCTCACCATCGTGTGGCTCAAAGGCACAGGGTGGTGGCTGTGATGAGCATGGACTGTGAATGAAGAAGACCTGGCTTCTGTTCCTAATTCCACCCTTCACGAGCCGTGTGAATACAAGGTCTCAGCTCCCATTCTGCAAAACCCTTTTCATAACCCCTGACACAACACGTGTCCTGTGCACGGCTTATTCCTGGCCCTACTGGCCCTCAGTGAGGACTCACTACGCGTTGGCCCTTCTTACTATACCTGTGACAGGCTTTCCCCAGACTACGAAAGTCCCCCCGGGCCAGCTGGGCTCAGTCAGTGGGTGGGATAGAACCTCAAAACTGTGAACGTTTCCAGGGCACTGGACAGAGACCTCACTTTGCCATTTTTTCCCCATCCAAGTTGCCCTATTTTTAGAATTCTAGTGATGGGAACTTGGTTGTCCTTGTTCTTGGTTAGGAAACTTCTCTCCCTTTCCTCGGTTGGTTTGCTGTGCCGAGACTGTGAGCCACTGCATTCATTAGCCCACACACTAGCACACGTTAGCCAGGAGCAAGGAGAGTAGGCAAGGTCCCCAGATCGCCCATGGCAAGGAACTCACACTCCCCTTTGGAGAAGGCGATGATTTCTTTTCTGATTTCTTTGAATAAGGATCCTTTAGTGGGCCTGACCCTTGGGCAGGATATTTCCCCCAGGAAACCACTTTGCTGCCCATCTCCTGTGAAGGGCAGAGAATAGGAATGTGACCCTTCCTGCAGGAGCTAAGCCCCCTCCACCCTCTCTCTGGGGGAGAAGGACTGATTCCAGCTCAGCCAAACCTCCTCCTCCTTCTATGTCCGCTTTCCCCCAAGCAACACAAGGGCACCTACAACATGCCCCACCCTAGGCTGGGTCCTAGGAGGATACAGGACACACACCAGATGACCTCTGCCCTCATAGAACCTAGGGTGTAGCTGGAAAGGTCAGGCAACCCAGAAGAACAAGAGTGAACTTGACCTGAGCCAGCAGTGATGTGCTGGACTGTGTACCCAACAATGATAGGAGCGAGAGGTCAGGAGGATCCCATGGGGACAGGATTCCAAATGGCTTTGTAAGGTGTGTCGGAGGAGGTCAGGGTGGGCATTCCCAGGCAAAAGGACTTTTGTGAGCAAAGGGCATGGAGAAAAGAAGAGCCAATGCACTGGCAAGGGGCAGTATGAGGCTGGTCTGATAAGAGAGGAAACCTGAGGATAAGGAGGCCCTGAGAAGGAATAATGTACCCCGAATGCCAGAAAGAACAGATCCAGGGAAAGGCTCCTCTCCCTCCTCTCCCTCCTCTCCCTCCTCTCCCTCCCCTCCCTCCCCTCCCTCCCCTCCCTCCCCTCCCTCCCCTCCCTCCCCTGCACACACGCCCTCCCTCTCTTCCCCCTCCTTCTCCCTCTCTACCCCTTCACCTTGCTATTGGTCGTCACTGGTGGCAGAGGCAACAGTGACAATCTTTGCCTTTATTGAGCCCGAGTGTCATCCTGCACATTGACACAGGCACCCGGCACCACAGTGTCCTACAACCCACTTGAGGGTGAGGATAAGGATGAGGCTGAGCAGGCCCACAGATGGGAACAGACTCAAGGCCAAAGGACCATGACATAGTAGGTGTCACAAGGGCTCCGAGGAGGAGGAGGCAGCTTTCCTGGGTGGGCAGTTACCCCCACTCTGTCCTGTCCAACCAACCCCCAGTTATTTCCCAATGAGAGTTCTCGAGGTCCGGGCAGCCAGGCCAGCAGAGAAGGAGGGCCTTCCCTGGATGTGTCACTCTCCTGGCTTCCTCATGGGTGACGTGCCAGACCATCCATGGCTCCCAGAGTGAGCAGAGCTGCGAGAGTGAGTGGACAGCTCCTGCAGGCACGGGTTAGTCCATAAGAAATGAGGAATCGACCAGGTCTGGGCAAAAGTACTGGGTAAAAAGCCAGAAACCCGGAGTTCCGGTTACACCTGTGTCTTTGGTTGTAGCGTGAGGCGAATCGTGTGGTCTTTCTCGGCCTCTCTTTTCCCTCCTTGCCAGAGGTGTGTGATGACCCTCAGCGAGCCTCAGAGGCCTTTAGCAGCACGCACGAGTGGTTCGCCCTTGGGTTCACTCTTGTGTCTTCCTAAGGACACAAGGAGGGCAGGCATGTCTCTGCTTTATCTCCTTGAGTCTCTGCTGTGTTGGGTTTGAGACCACAGAGATGAAAGCCAGATAGGTCTATCCAAGGCCACGTTCACAGACACAGAGGGCCTGGAATGAGGGCCACTCTCATATGTGGGGAGCAGAGAGGGTCCAACATAATCGCTGTGACCACAGGGGCCCAAGTTCCACCACTTTTCTCCCCCACGCTGCCCCCAGACACCACAGTGGGGGTGGCTGTGCAGGCCACCCCTGCATCTGTTCTCCCTGGCCAGGCCCCAGGGTACACGTAAGCTCTGAGTGAGGGCCAGCAAAGGAAAGTTGCAGATACCTGCAAGAGAGCAGCCCCACTTCTGAAACACTCCTGGAACTGCCCTAGCATAACGTGCCCCCAGACTGCAGCTGAGCTCCTGACACAAAGCTGGGGGATTTTGTGAAGACATAATTCATTCCCTTGGTCCCTTCTGCCCCCATCACCGCCTCCTCAGTAATTTCTGATGATTCTTATGCAACACTAGTTCTGAAGAAACCCACCTTTGGGGAACTGGATCCTTCCAGCAATCACAGACCCCCACTGCATGCCAAGCCCTGAAATTCCCTCAGGAATTGCTCAGCTGAGTGGGAATTCTCCTGGGAGAGAATGTCTAAGGTCCTCCCACATTCCAGTTAATTCCAGTGTGGCAGGGAGGCTGTGGAGAGAGATGTGGGTGATTCCAGGACTGAGGTGTGGAGCGAGAGCACAGAGACCAGCCCCCACTGTCCCTGGAGTGCATGTGAACTTGTACACGGGCACAGGGTGGCAGGCGGAGGGACAGTGGGAGGGGATGTTTGGCCTGGCTGCCTCATTCTCCATGCTGCCTGAGCACAGAGGAGGGTAGAGGGTCCAAGCAGGTGTAAAGGGCATTAGAGGAGTGGGAAGGATGTAGGAGACTGATAAAGAGACATTTGAGGAAAGGCTCTTAAAGGAAAGTGTTTATTCAAGCCTATGAATTTCCTCTCTTTAAGGTCCCTAAAAAATGGGCTCTGCTATATCCATTCTACCAGAATTATTAAGCGTGGCTCTCTCAGAGCTTCTTTCCAGACTCTCTTATTGATTACATTCTTGAGAGATTGGAGAAGGGAAGAAGGCAGGCCAGATTGACACCGGGTCACTGGACACTCCCTTTCAGAGCAACCTTGAACCTTGTGGGCGGGACCTCCCATTTCCAGGAGTGCCCACCATCAGAATAAATCTGAAAGAAGGTAGGGACCCCAGTTCCTCCTCCAGCCTTCGAGCTAAAAGGTTGCCACCCTTTTTCCAAAAGGTCAATTACACCCTCTTATCTGACTTTGTCCATTTGGGTGAAGAGCTAATCCCAAGAAGGGTAAAGTTCTTTCCCTGGCTCTTGTTTATGGCGAGATGCTGGGATAAGATATTGCTGAAGAATCTAGAATCCTCGTGGAGGATGGCGGAGGCTGTGACTGAGCCAGACAGAGCGCCCCATCCCATAGCCTCTTGCCTCTTGTCAAGTCATTGGAAGGGAGGTGAGGGACAAAGGTGCCCAAGAGTCTAGTACCTGTGGGCAGTAGGGCTGACCGTGAACATGAGGTTCCCAAATGGGAGAAAATAGCAGTGCAGAAGGAAATGTGTCGTCTCTCGAGGCTGTGGTATCTTTCAAGAGTTTATGTATCATAAGCATTTAAAGATAATGAAAGGAACTTTTTAAAAATGTTTATTTTGAGAGAGAGAGAGAGAGAGACACAGAGCACACATGAGCCTGAGAGGGGGAGAGAATCCCAAGCAGGCTCCATGCTGTCGGCACAGAGACCAACGTGGGGCTCGATTTCATAAACCATGAGATTGTGACTGGAGCCAAAATCGAGTCGGTGGCTCAACTGACTAGGCCACCCAGGTGCCCCAACAAAAGGAATTTAAAAAAAAAAGAAAGCCTTCCCCCACTGAATTCTTCAACTGCCTTCATTTTCCCGTGTGCCCTTGAGCACGTTCACATCGGTTTATCACCTGCTGGGGCCCCTGCTGACACACGCATGCTATTCGATGGCGCTGTTCCACGGGCTCTGGTTATCATTTAAGTAGTTGCCTAGATCAGCACTGAGCCCACCATTGCTCATTCGAACCGCTAGATGTTCAAGTTGTTTGGGAGTGGGGGCTGGGCTGGGCCCCACGTCTGTTACTCTGATTAAAGACCTAGGACTTGAGCCAGAAGCCATAGCTCGTCTCACTCACGGCCACGTAAGCAGTGTTCAGGTAACAGAGGCTCTTCCTGCCTCCTGGACGCGGGCTTACATACCATGGGAAGGGGAGCCGAGGGGAGAGGGTGCATGCTTTACACAAGAGCCAAGGGTTTGTCCTTCCTTCCCCCCTCTGCTCTCCTCTCGGAGGGAAGTTTTGTCAGCGCTGGGGTCCCAGTCCCAGCTTCAGCCTGTCTGGCATTCCATGCCTCTCTCTGTAACATCAGGAGGGGTGGGCTGGGCATCACTGAATCCTCCCGTGCCCTGGGCCTCACCTGGGGCTTGCACTGGGACCTCCTGGAGGGCTTGTTCAAATGCACAGCACTGGACCCCACCCCAAGGTTTCTGACTTGAGTAGGTCTGGGTTGGGCCTGGAGATTTGCATTTCTAATGTGTCCCCAGGTGATGCTGGTGCCGCCAGCTGGCCCAGGATAACACTCTGAGAGATGCTGGGCAAATGAGTCTCTGTCATTGGCACCCCAGGATGCGGCCACCTATGCAAGACTTCTCTGTTCTAAAGATCACCTCCTTTTCCAGATGGAGCCAGCAGGACAGAAAGATGAGCCATTCAGTGCATGAGACGGAAGTCCGGTGAAATGTCCCTCTCAGGTAGGCCAGACCTGGGGACGGGAGGGAATCCCTTGCTGAGTTGGGGACCGAGATGGGGCCACGAAGAAGTGGGCTTTGCTGTGAAGTGGGGTCTTCCCTGGATGAGACATTAGCCCCATCAGAGGCTTGGGTTGGCTCTTCGAGGCTGGGCACAGCTTTGCACACCTGACACGCTGAAGGTTTACACCGGCGGGTCAGGAGAGCCATGTCCGCAGCACTGAGGCCCCTTCCACACCTGTGGAGGGCATAGGACCAAAGCCACAGCTTACCTGGTCCCAAATGTGAGGATGAGCATCTTGAATAACACGCCTGACATGTAGTAGGCATAGAGTTAGTGCTGCTGAGTAAATGAATGAGAAAAGGAACACCGAACATAAATCACTAGAATTCTTTTTATCATTTAATGTGAGTCTGGTTTTGGGCTTTCTTACTGAACTGGTAAGTTTGTTGTTGTTGTTGTTTTTTGGGATTTTTCTGTTTTTTGTTTTTGTTTTGTTTTTGTTTTTTTACTGGGCTGTAGGAATTAGATCATTTGCCCTGTTTCCCTCTTTGCCTTGGCTGCCAGGAAGCTTAAAATTCAGTTCCCTTTCTGTGGAAATATATGTACTTTGCCTGGTAGCATGAAACTCCAGTACAAGCAGGAGATGCTGACTGTGGCAAAGGGGACATTTCAAAGCATTAGTGAGCCCTCTCAGAGAACTAACGAGCAGCGCGGAGAAGAAAAGCCAGATGATGGTTTTCTCATCATTTCAAGGGTGCTATGAGCGTTCCAAACTGACCAAAGGCATTACTGTGTGAGAAAGCCTGGTGGTTAAACGATACAGATTTCCGGGTCATGATTCTAACGTATTACCTTCCTCTGCAGGAGAATCCCTTTCTGTTCACCTACAAGAACAGCAACTACCTGCCCAGGCTGCTAAAATCTCCTGAGGAGCTTGAGGTAGGCTCGGGTTTTCTGTGATTGACAAACATACAAATGAACCAGGAGCGGTACCCCTTGCCGAGTCTTTGGAAGTTTCTACGTGGTTCCCTGGAACCCCATGAGCCCCTGGGGAAGGGTCAAAGGGTCAGGTGTGTGACCGCCCCGTTCGTGCTTGAAGCAGGCCAGCCCTATATCCCTGTCTTTGATTTTTTTTTTAATCTTTATTTCCTTTTGAGAGAAAGAGAGCGTGAGTGGGAGAGGGACAGAGAGAGAAGGAGACACAGAATCCAAAGCAGGCTCCAGGCCCTGAGCCCAGAGCCTGATGCGGGGCTCGAACTCACAAACCGTGAGATCGTGCCCTGAGCCGAAGTCGGACCCTTAACCCCTATCCCTGTCTTTAGAACGGCCTCAGCAACCAGCATCCTGAGGCTTCACGGGGCGTGGTGGGGTGCTCAGCACTGCCTGCTCCCTGTTTTCTTCTGACAAACCAAGAATCCTCAGGCTCTCCCCAAATCACCGACGAGCCCTTTTAAACTCACCTGAGGGCTTAATCTGAGGAGAAAGTTAAGAAAAAGCAGAGGAATGCGGTGAAGCACGAAACCAGACAGCATGGAGGCCAGAAGGCCTTCGAAGTTGGTGCACGCCCGTGGGGGCCGCCTCGTGCCTCCTCACGCCTCCCTTGGTGCTTGTCTCAGGAGTCCTTCTCTGATCTTTCCTGTCAAGATGAGCTAGGGCACCCTGCACTCCTCTGGGGAGCTGAGAAGCACTTCAAGGCTGATGTCCTCACTCTCAGAGGACTGCGGACCAAGACGAGTTGAGACGAATTCACTCCTACTCCCATCCCCGCCAGCGTCAAAGACGACGGCCTGGGTCCCCAGCACAAAGCCTGAGAGATACAGCAGGAAAGACTCTTGATTTATCATCATGTCCCTCACGTTCTAACCGATACCTCAGTGTGAGGATATACCTGAGAGGCAGCAGGGCGCTCTGGGGTTCAAATCCAGGCTCTTCCACTCACTGGCTCTGTGTCATTGAGCAAGGCACTTACCATCTCTGTGACATGCTAGTCACAGCCCCACCTCACAGAGTTGTTACTAATGATAAGCTCATACACGTAAAGTACATGAAATAGTGTCGGTACGCTCTGAGCTCTATACGAGCGTTGCCAGTATTTGTCATCTGGTAGGAGGCAGTGACACATTCCCTCAAGATACGTTTATTGAAAAGCCTTCTGTGTGCCACTAGAATGCAAGCAGGGATTCAGAGCAGGGACTCATCACCATTTGTTGAATGGCTACATGGCTGGGTGGGCAGAGGAATACCAGGCATAAGAGATAAAGCCACAGATAAAATCCATTGCTCGTCCCAAGGAACTCAGCCTCGTGGAGCCAATCAGCAGTCGTGGCATGACTCTAATTAAAGTTTCCGTGGGTATTCTGGGAACACAGAGGAGGTGACTGACGGGAGAGAGGTGACATAGTTTCCCAAAGAAGACCAACAACCCCAGCCTTGAAGGATGGCCAAGGGGGTGGCCCGGTAGATGGACGTGTGGGAACGTGGAGGGAGGGGAGGGTGAGGGGGGAACGGAGGAAGACTCGGGCAGAGGCATGGAGAGCACGAGAGCTGGGTCCAGAGCTGGTGGTTTAGAATGTCAGGGTCCTCTTAGGATGCGCCAAGGGGGATGGACTTCGTGCGGATGTTAATACAGCAGAAATGTATTTTTTTTCAACCAACACATATTTATTGAGCATCACTGTGCACTGTTCTGGGCTCCGAGGATACAGTACACAAAACAAGCAAAAATCCCTGCTTTCACTAAGAATTTGGGTGGGGGGGGGAGGGGTGACACCATTATATTATGCTGAGAGAGGGAGAGCATCATCTCTATGGGTTCAGAAGGCTGGGGAGGAAGCCCACAGGACTGAAGGCTGTAGATGCTGTAATATTCCAGGCAAGAAGTAACACGGGCCTGAGGGGGCACCTGGGTGGCTCAGTGGGTTAAGCGTCTGACTTCGGCTCAGGTCACGATCTCACGGCTTGTGGGTTCGAGCCCCGTGTCGGGCTCTGTGCTGACAGCTCAGAGCCTGGATCCTGCTTCGGATTCTGTGTCTCCCTCTTTCTCAGTCCCTCCCCCACTCACCCTTATCTCTCTTTCTCTCTCTCTCAAAAAAGATAAATAAACATTAAAAAACCCTATTTTTGAAAAAGAAGTAACACGGGCCTGGATGAAGGTCAAGGCACTAGAGGGGAGGCGGCAGGATGGGGAGCATTTAGGAAAGGATTTTGTGGACACTCAGATATGAGTGTTCATAAAGAGGGAGGGATCTTAAGGGATACCTAGCTTTCTATACTAAGGGGTGCTTTCCAAATACAGGCCCCACTTCTCACCCAATTTCCTATGTTGCAAGATCCATTCTCCTTCTTTGTGCCTCTCATTTCAGGTGACAGATGCAATGGAAATCAGGTGCCCTGACATGGACCCCTCCAACACGATTCCCACTTCAGGTACATGGCTCAAATCAAGCGATTTTTAACCTCATTTGAGGCTCGAAATCATCAATGTAAGGGCAACCTTAACGGGCTTTCCACACAGTCTGGGATACATCAGAGAGGGGTTTTTTCCAAGGACAATAGAAGTAGCTCCTGTTGTGTGTTTGGAAGTTGGTGTCTGTGTTTGATTGTTCTTGAGCTACAACATGATAAAACCAGCAGCAGAAAGCATTGATTAAGCGTTAACCGTGTACCACGTCTTGTCCTGCGAAGAGCCCAGGATGAGTTGAGTGCGCTGCTGTCATTGTCCCTCTGCCGTGGAGCCTTAATGAACCAGTGAATTTTTTCTCCAAAAGACAAAACAATCTTTAAGCAGGAGGCGGAAATAACCGGTCCATACATCAGAGCCATAGGCAGGAGGCACTCATACACTGCACGGAACAGGAAAGCACGCCATCTTAGAAACGTGCTGTTCTCACTGCTTCTCAGTATTTCCAAAATGACTGTTGCCGGGCTGTGAAAATGAAACTCGTGGAGTTTCATCCTCCCAGGTGACATCCTCCCAGAAAGGGGCCGGCTAAGGGCTAAATCTTTTCTTCTAGACGAGCCTGAGAGTGATGGCTGTGTGCATGTGACCATGGGAGGTCATGGAGCGGGGGTTGCAGGGAGGAGACTGTACGTTGACCTGTAGGAGTGACCCCATCAGTGCGGGAGCATGCCTGCAACAGTGCGATAGCTTCCCTTGCTTGGTCCTAGAGGGCGACTCCTTTGTTCATTGATTCATTCACTTGATTATTAGGTGATTGTCGAATGCCTCCTAAGTGCCTTCCAAGACAGAAAATTAGGTTTGGAGATGTCACAGCACCTAGCAGGGTTCTTTCAGGGATGCACATCTTTGTCGTCAGACTGTTTTCTTTTGCTGAGCGTTAGTAGAACGACAAAGTGTCAGCCTACCTTTCATGCAGGTCTTAGCTCTCTACGCTCAAATTAAGCCACGTGAATGGCAAGTAAGTTAAAATGTTTGTAACAAACTTCAGTCTGTAACTGGTTCTTGTTCTAAGTTGCAGAACAATGGAATAGGAGGTAAGGCACACACACACACACACACACACACAGTGCGCGCACACTCGTGCGTGTTTAATCTTTAGATTTTTATCCCCTTCATACATGGTGACAACTTAGTCCTATTGGTTAGTTTACTAGCAGAACTCTAGCAGCAGAAACAAATTATCAGCTTCCTACACAGGCTGTCTTACAGCAAAAACACAAAGATGTACGTGTATATGTATGTCCATGCATTTGCATGTATAGGGACAGAGAGAATTTGAATTTTTTAATCGCCAGTCTTTACAGAGAAATGATATCCATCCCTTTTTTAATCTTATCATTCTGAGAGGATGAACTATAAAGTATTTTGCAATCTTTCCAGATTATGTTCCTGTCATAATGATAACCAATCCCTTAGAACGTATCTCAACATCTGAAAGCAGATAAAATGTGAACCTTTTCTTTATCCTCTGACCCTGAAGATTATTGTGTTTATTGGCATTTGAAGATGGAAGCCCAAGAAATCTTAAGACCTTGAGATTGAAGATACTCCGGTGATAGGGACCGTCTGAATAAGCAAATGGGTACATTTAGGTCTCCTCGATCTAACCAAGTGGGCATGGAACCAAAATGCTCTCTCGCTCCAACTGGGTGACGGCCATCCTAAATGAGAGCTGGGCCTGCCCTTCTGAGTCCTGCCTGAAAGGTGTCATTTAGGAAAATGACCACTGCTAACTGGGCAATAATAAAAAACACATTTCATTAGCACGTGTGATCTGTGAATGGACATTTTAACCATCCTTGTGATTGTTGGGGTAGTTAAAAGAGAGTTAGCATGGGGCGCCTGGGTGGCGCAGTCGGTTAAGCGTCCGACTTCAGCCAGGTCACGATCTCACGGTCCGTGAGTTCGAGCCCCGCGTCGGGCTCTGGGCTGATGGCTCAGAGCCTGGAGCCTGTTTCCGATTCTGTGTCTCCCTCTCTCTCTGCCCCTCCCCCGTTCATGCTCTGTCTCTCTCTGTCCCCAAAATAAATAAAAAACGTTGAAAAAAAAAAATTTTTAAAAAAGAGAGTTAGCACAGGGCCACATTATTAGTTTTTCTTGACAACTGTCCTATTTCTGGCAAGGTCATTCACTCCTCTGGAGATCATGTTTGCAATTTCTGATTGAGATGATGGTATCTGATGCATACTTAAAGGAGCAGATTGTCTTATCTTTATATCTCCAATGACTCAGCACATAATAGGAGCCCAGTAAATGTTCACTGAATTAATTTTGTTAATGTTTATTTATCTTAAGAGAGCACGCAAGCAAGTGTGAGCAGGGGAGAGGCAGAGAGAATTGCAGAGAGAGCACAGAGCCGAACATGGGGCTTGATCCCATGAACTGTGAGATCATGACCTGAGCCGAAATCGAGAGTCAGACACCTAACCAACTGAGTCACCCAGGCGCCCCTCGCTGAATTAATCTTAATGAGTATTTCCAATGTAGCAAACCAACAGTTTTCAGGGTTGGAAAAGATCTTTAAATCCAACTAGATCAAGGTATCTGCCATTAAAGCAATTTTTCACTAAGACTCTGTATAAAATAACTGTTTTGCCTTCAAAGTTCTTTTCAAAAACCTGCCGTGTCCCCTTCCCTAGTGTTTCTCTTCAACCATCCACAGATACACATAACTAACCAAAAGTGATGTCTCAACATAGGGTACTGCCTTCATCAATAGGCCACAGCCCTTGGCAACCTGGATGCCTCACTCATGCCCTCTGGGGCCCACAGGTGATGACCCTCTTCCTCCGATCTGTGAGCCTTTTGGAATGAGATAGAGAGAGTTGACACAACTTTTTTTTATAACTAATCAGTATTTGGTAGCAAAATAAATAAATAAAAGCTGCCGAGTTTTCTTCCCAGTCAGTGCATACATGCTCTCTCTAAGTGCTATCTCCTGTGGGCTTTCTAACTTTGCACATATTTGCATCATTTTATATTACCCCATGGTCTGCCTCTAACACAGTTGGGGTAACTAAGAAAAATATGTTGGGCCTGGCAGCTGACCTAAGGTTTTCCCAGTGAGAAAAAGAGTAGCATTTTGCAAACAAAAGAGTAACAATACGGAGCGGGGGGACGTGGCTCCTGGCTCTGTACTCAAGCTGGCTATCTTGATGTCAAGCTGCTAATTCCATGCTGGGGGAGAAATTCACAGTATTTGAAAATAGAGAACTACAAAGCTATTTACATGCCACTGTCACCAATAGTATAAATCTAGAACAGTTCATTCATTTAAGACATTGGCTCCTTTGTAAGTCCTTGATGTTCTTTATTATACCCATTTGACTAAAATGAGCTACTCAAAAGCCAATATGAAAAATGCCCTAGTTACAGAACCGGGAGATCATTAAGGGTTTCACTTTGTTATGACCCAGCACTGCAATGACCCTGGAGATGCTGCTGTAATCATCACCTGTTCATGGGTCTTGTGGTTTAACCTCATCTATGACTAGGAAGCACTGATGCCTCACAGGGAATAACAGCCCACCTGTCCCCTTGCTCAGTCCACTGAGCAAGTTCAAAATCACCCAAAGACACTTGGACGCATAGGTATTTCCCTTCCCTGCAGTGCCCATCATTTAAAGCTTTGAGAGCTGTAAAGTCTCTGACACAGAGCCACTAACTTAGCCTGTAATTCAACTTAGCACATTGCTTGAGCCCCTGTGCTCCCTAAGGCACAGATTGCTTCATACAAACTCACACTGAAGTACTTCCAAGGCACAAACAAGGTTCTAACATGGTGCCAGCAGTTTAGCACCGTTGTTAACATAAGTTAGCATAAGTCCTGAGAATCAGGAGCTGGGTGGCCCTAGCTGACAATTGCGAGGAAAGCTGCTTTTGTCAGATTATGGCTGCACGTGGTTTAAGCTCTTGGGGTATACAAGACAAAGCTCCAAAGTGTCAAGTCTTCTCCTCATTCTATAGTCTACCATTTTCTTACCATTCGTGATATTTCATCATAGCTTGGATGGCCTTCTGATAAGAGGCCCCCTCTGTAGAAATCTTGATGAGTTATTGATGTATTTATCAACTCATTTCAGGGTGGTGGACAGTTTGTACCAGATAATGTTTAGCTAATCAGCCCACATAAATTTAATCTTATCTCTAAGTAGTTATTTCCCCAAGGAGAGCAATTGCTAAAGTGCTTCGCTGTGTTTCCAGGCTGTGTCTTTGTCATGCGTGATGATATTAACAAAGCTCAAATCAAGGTCTGCAGGATGTTAAACAAATGAAACCTGTCAGGCTCTATATTAATAAAATCCCAGATAAGTCAGACCCCTCCCACATAGTCTTGGTTTGGTTTATTATCTCTCAAAGGAAATCCTTCAGATCTATCTACACATATACATACACACACACACACACACACACACACACACACACACACACACACACACATAGATGTGCACATGCATGCACACATGTGTACGTTTCCTTTCTGTCTGCTACAAATTTAGGCGGCGGGATGACCAGTTCCAGCTGCCTCTTTAGCAAACTATAATGAGCTTTTGAAGCAAATCTGCCCATCGCTTCCACATTTTACCAGCTTCAAAGATTTCCCCTAACCTTTGCCCCCTAGCAAGTGTTCACAGCATTCACTGTGGCTATCATACATTATGGCAACAAGAATATAGTGATTGGCTGTCATCACCAGCAACTAAAATAAGCCCTCTAGAGTTGAGGGAAGGAGGTCTTACTTTCTGTTGGGTTGCCTTTTTTTACCCATAGCCCAATTTCTTTGAGAGGAGGTCATTTTAAAGTTCTCAGGCTCAACCCCATGGATGTGTGCTAATGTGTGCAGCTGGCTTTGTGATTTGATATTGTTCTTCTAACCACATATCCTTACCCCACCCCCTCCCAAGACCTACTGAAGCAGAAACTCTGAGGGTAGGAACCGACCATCTGCGTTTTAACAAGCTCCCCAAGTGATTCTGATGCACGCTCAAATTTGAGGATCACTAATCTATATATTTTGCATACACACATTCACAATTATGTATGTGTTCGTTTGCATGCTGTCATTAGAAGAGGCAGGGACTTTTACTTTTCCAGTGAGAGCAGATCCTCCGTGGGAGTGGCAGCTTCCCATCTGCAGATGGTAATGGAGGTGAGGTAGACAAGATGTCTCCACGGAAGGAGCCAGGACCTGGAGATCCCTTTGAGCATTGTTTTCACTGAGTATTTTTGTTTTAATTTTTTAGCATTTTACTTCTTGTTGAGAGAGAGAGAGAGAGAGAGCAGGGGAGGGGCAGAGAGAGAGGGACACACAGAATCCAAACCAGGCTCCAGGCTCTAGGCTCTGAACTGTCAGCACAGAGCCCAATGTGGGGCTCGAACTCACGAACTATGAGATCACAACCTGAGCCAAAGTCGGACGCTTAACCGACTGAGCCGCCCAGGCGCCCGTGAGCTGATTTTTTATTTTTTAACAGGATGATATAAAATTTTATCTTCATTATCAACAGATCCTGGAATAGATTAAGTGTTGGTTACATCTCCACGCCAACTCCTGCCTGACTCCCAGACCACATTGCCAGGAGCCGTTTCAGGCCCTGAGGGTAACTGCTCACCTTGTGGCACCAGGTTTCACCAAAGGCCCCAGAATCCCCTCTGAAATTTGGGTCCACCTCCTAGGTCCTGAGCCCATGTGCAAGTGCTCCAAGGAAGAGATAACAGTCAGGATCCACGGCCTTATGACAGGCTTGTGACAGATTTAGTATCTCTGCCCAAGCTGAATTACAATTACAAATGGACTTTCTCTCTCAGTTTTCCTGGAAGATCGCTCACTTTCAGAGGAGATAAGAACCCCTGTCTTCCATTAACTGGTGTGTGCGTTCTCAGTTCACAGGCTGAAGCTGGCTGACATCAAGGTAATCGCAGCCCTGGGGGACTCTCTCACGGTGAGTTACCCCAACTGTGGGAGGAGCGGGCAGGGGAGGAGATCTGGATTAATGGGAGAACCCGGAGAGAGGAACTCTCATGACCATGGTCATCTCCCGCCCCTCTCCGGTCCCCATGTCCATCCTAACCTCAGTGTTCCTCTCCCGACGCTGGGATGAATGAGTGAGGAGGAAGTGGGGGGACCTCAGAGGGAGCAGCCGTGACAGAAGTGACCCAGCCCAAGTCTCACAGCCTGGTAGCATTGGGTGGATTGGACTAGGTCTCACGCACAGTGTGGGGCTCCTTCAAAGACCCGGCGCTGGTCATGCAGGAAGTCAAAGGAGGGTGAAGAGAGGATTAGGCGGGAGCAGGTGTTAATGGGGTGGGGGGCAGGGGGCAGAGGAAGACGAGGTACTCAGAATGATGCCAGCCCATCTCTGCAGCTGCTCCATGATGACCCCTCAGGCCTGCAAAGTGCTATCCAATGAAAGAAAATCAGGCCCTTTGAGAGACGGGGTAGAGGTTGCCGGACACAAGTTTCCATTTACTAGTCGCCCATTCCAGACGCATCCAGCTGCTGTTCTCTGGGTCCGTAGAATTCAGGGCCTCCAGGAGAATCTTCCCCAAAGACCAGTAGACACCTTTCATGTCTGTGGCTCGTTAGCATTTCATCTATCCCATCGACATCCTCGATACAATCTTCCGAAACATGACTTACCTTAAACTTAACCCAAAAAGAAGACGGGGCCGGGTAGGTGCACTGAGTGCCCACGACTGCATAGCTTGCAGGCCCTGGACCAGGACCAGCACTCATGAGTCCTGATTCCAAGTCCAGAAGCCTGTCCCTGTACTGTGGCTGTGCCCTCCATGACCCCTCAGCGATTCTTTACCCCAAACACCCTACTGCTTGTAACTTTCCAGAAGAACAGGCAGGCTGGTCCTTAGCACTGCTTATTCCAACCACTTCCTGCTGGATGTGGCCTGGTAGCTCCCCCCAACGCCTGACCTCTGACCCCTGACCCGCTGGTCTGCTTGAAGATGCTCTTGGGAGAAGCAGTCCTCAAGAATCAGCATAGCTGTTCAGGACTTCCTGGGAGGCAAACTTTGGAGTGTGACATACATGGCAGGTGGCAGAGAACTGGGCACCAGACAGCAGGGGTCACACCCCGGAGGGTCTCTCATGGAGGCCAGCCTCCCCCCTGGCCTGCCTCAGAGGCCTGTCTTCAGCATGACCTTTGCAATGGCCCTGCTTGGAAATGACACGCTTTAGGCAAGGGCCATGCATCTGCAGAGCGTGCCCAGATTGAGGTTTTAAAAGACCGTGTCTTTCTTCAGCTTAAGGGTAGGTACACGGCATTGTATTACTATTTTTAAAATTGTACATACAGGAGATACGTTGATTTCAAAGGATTGTGATATGTTTCCTTTTATGGTCTATTTCACAACTTTTCAAAAGGAGGTGGATGGGACCCAGAAATGGGTCCTTTTGAAAAGTGGACACTTGCAGTCTGATTTTCAGAGCCATTTTGCTAGCCTGGTAGCACTTGATCTTGGTCTGGGCCGGGTTTTTTAGGGTGAGGCCAAGCGGTGGATGGCACCAGGGTTCCCAGTGGGAGCTCTCACTCATCTCTGTAAAGGTAGATGCATATGGAGACAGGGTAGGGGCGCCTGGGTGGCTCAGTCGGTTAAGCGTCTGACTTCGGCTCAGGTCACGGTGTCACAGTTCGTGGGTTCGAGCCCCGTGTCGGGCTCTGTGCTGACAGCTCAGAGCCTGGAGCCTGTTTCAGATTCTGTGTTTTCCTCTCTCTCTCTGCCCCTCCTCTGTTCATGCTCTGTCTTTGTCTTAAGAATAAATAAACATTTAAAAAAAAAAAAAAAAAAGACAGGGCACTGTCTACACTCTAGATTCTAGGGAGTGCTCAGGTGCTCCCAGCCACAACTAGAACACGGACCTTCCAGCTGAGGGGGCAGGGAAACTCACCTCTTGATGTTCCCTCTCAGGCAGGTAATGGGGCTGGATCAAAGCCTGGGGACATCTTGGATGTCTTGACTCAGTATCGAGGCCTGTCCTGGAGGTGAGTGAGGGTGTGGCAAGACACCGCATGACCCCTTCATTGCAGGGCAGGGGAGGACCCCTGAGCATCACGGAGAACAATTCTTCTAGCAGACACATGAGCCACCTAGTGCTTTTCAACAGAAGCTTCTGGTTTACTTTGAGGAAGGACTGTAAAAGCTTCCCCTGAACCACTGCATTCCCCAGGACAGGAACTGAGGCCTGAACAGGCCGAGTTTGGGAGAGAAAGAACATAAATGTTTGGGTTGAAAAGCTTCTCTAGCTTCCATTTCTCTCTCTGGGGAGTAGGCTCAGAAGAAGACAGTGGCCTTTTGGAACCGGAGTTGTACCTGAATCCTGGCTGCCTAACTCTATGCGACTCTGAGCAAGTTACTTAACCTCTCTGAGCTTGTCTCTTTATCTTCCATGCAGGGATAATAATACAGCCTGAGAACCGTCATGAGGAATAGAGAGAGTTTAAGCATCCAGCAAAGTAGATATAAATGGAAGTTTGTATCATTATTAAAGGGCCTTCATTTTACAGATGAGAAGGCAAGGCTCAGAGAGGACAAGTAACCTATCTAAGATCACACAGCCAGATGATAAAAGGGCAAAAAATAGAGCAGATGGTTCCTGACCCCTAATCTGGCACATTCCCCCATGGTGACTGCTTCATGCAGGCTTGTTCCTGCTCTGGCTGTAATCAAACCCAGGCTGCCCCAAGCTGCAGTGAGCAGGACTCGGGATTTGAACACCCGGCTCGTGCCAAGCATGAGAGGGCAGGTCTGGTGTTTCCTCAGCCCGGAATCTGGCATCCCTGGTACCAGACTGACCCTGAGTGTTGAATCCCAGGCATCCTCCCTTGCGATGTTGCACAGAATTAAACCCCAAACATTTGAGACCCTTTTAAATGTTCTCAGATGTACTTGGCAGAGAATGAGGAGATATGGAAAAGCAGGGAATCCGATAAACTGTGGAATGTTGCATATTCTCATGCCTAGAAACCCATCCAACTTTGATTTGCTTGGAATTTTAGAAGCAGCTTAGAAGATGGGTTCTCTCTAGAAGACACGCTTTAAAAGCAGGTTTTTGCAAGCCAAATAGGAACAGAATGACGAGGGCAAACGTTTCCACTGTGTTTTCAATAATAACAGCCGTGCCCAGCTGCAGTGGCTAGTGGGGCGCGACTTGGCTCAGCATCCAAGGAACGCTCACCTTCCCTTTAGAAAAACAGGGGCAAAGGGGGACCACTTTGTTCCCCTGTCCCAACGTCAGTGCTCGAAGTTAAAAAAATCATCGCAGTCACCGTGCCATTTAAATCTGTTTCTTCTCTGTGTGTTCTGGTTTGTGGGGACAAAAAGAGGAGTTGCTATGTTCCGGTTTGTTTTTCTACTGGAAATAATGAGGAAATGACAAGCTCCAAGCCCCCAGGGTGTCTCTCAGAAGAAAGGCCTGTCTTGGGAGTGTCTGAGGTGTTTTGGCATCAATGGCACTTTCAACCTCGGTTTTCTTTTTTGTTCTACCACAGTGTCGGCGGCGATCACAACCTCAGCAGCGTCACCACCCTCTCAAGTGAGTACGCGATCGCCCGGGCTCAGCCCTGTGCGGCTCAGCAGCGCCTCCTGGCGGCGGTCGCGGGCTCGGCAGGGAGCCGGCCGGCGGGACTCAGCCACGTTCACCAGGGGGCGCAACGTCCCTGAGGCGGTCGCCTGTCTCTGATGAACATCATGAAAGCCTTTGAGAGATTTTTTTTTTCTTTTCTTTTCTCTTTTCCTTTCTTTTCCTTATTTCTCTTTTTCTCTCTCTTTCTCTTTTTTTTCTCTTTCTCTCCCTCTCTTTCTTTTTAAAGAGAAATTGTATTTGTAAAAGGAAGGAAGAGAGGGAGAAGAGACTTCAGGCTAAATCTTAGTGCAAGTCATTCTTAGGAAATGATTTCAGAAAGAAGGAAAGTAAACCCATCTCTGTTTTGCCTGTCATTCTGAGCAGAGCACCTTTCTGGGAGGCATTGATCTGGGCTTGGGCTCCATTAATCACCACTGTATACAAAGACGTTGAATCCCTGAGTGTCACTAGGAAATGCTACCACCACAGCAGTAGTTTGCGCAGGCTGTGCAAACACAGCCGTATTGGGGGCCTGATGTTTTCCTTGAATCACTTCACCCGCAGCCTGCTTGGAATAATTTTTTTTTTTTTTTAAGCCTGAGCTATGTTTTCTGAATGGTCTGGCCTGATGTGTCTTTTTATTCTCCTTAGCGCATGAACACCACAGTGCTTGTTCTTAAAGTAGGCATTCACTAAATGTCACAATTATTTTCCCTTCAGATCTTCCAGCTAATAATATTTGGTTTTTGCCTGAGAGGAACTTAATTGGTCCTGCTCTCATTTACTTTTCTTGGAATTATCCCTTTGTAACATATCTTTGGAAGGCAAGGAGTTCTTTGAGGTTTAAGGCACCAAGACTTTGGTGATGGAGATGGCTTGATCTCCACCTAGGCAGGACCGATTGGGCTTCATGTATGGTTATCTGTTTTGCTATTTGCAAACTCTGGTGCATTGAAATAGGTACGGTCCTGTGACACATGTCCTCCCTGTCTTTACTGCTAGGGGAGGTGGTTTGGGTTGCTTCTGTGAGTGTGATTGACTGGGCTGTGAGCTGGCCCTGCGTATACATCAGCTTTGCTGGGCTTCCTGATTCCCACGCTATTATCGTGGATGAGGGGATTGGATCTTTCACTACAGTGATTTACAAAGGACTGAGACAGTGTCACCCCCCGGGTAGAGTCCATACTTGGCTGAGCAGCAGACCATTGCCTGTTCAGACTCTTCCTCACAACAGTTATGAAGTAACTGGGTAATCCACAGGGAAATAACTGCATGAAAATGTGTTCAAAGATTTACGAGAACATAAGGTCAGAAGAGAACCTGGGTTCGGCTCCCTCTTCAATTTAATCCAGCAGATACTCCAGGTCTGGATGCTTGGGAAATAGGAGAATGAAGCAAGGCTCTTGCCCTCATGACATCATCACAATCTCTTTGGGGACATGTCTCCCTAAAGACAGACACATATACCGATAATGATAGCTATGTACAATGTTTAGGGGAAAATAAATAAGAAGATGGTTAACTGTGCCTTCTGAAAGGGGTTTTAAGAAATAGAATTCATCAGGTAAGGAAAGGGGATGGAACATTCCTGGCAGAGGGAACTGCATGCACCAGCAAGTTCTTGCTCGAAACAATGTGTAGTGCTTTTCTGTGATATTCATGATAAGTAGCTAGCTGGCCTGTGCTGGGTTCCCCCAGTAATGGGAAACCTGGGAGAATCCATTCTATTTGCAGATTGCTCTGGTGATTTCACAGCTCTTCCTTCTGTTGAGTAGAAATCAGAGTAATTTCTTTCTTTCTTTTTTTTTTTTTTTGAATGTTTATTTTGAGAGAGAGAGAGAGAGGCAGAGAGAAGGAGAGAGAGGATCCAAAGCAGGCCCTACACTGTCAGCGCAGAGCCTGATGCAGGGCCTGAACCCACCAACCATGAGATCGTGACCGGAGCCTAAACCAAGGGTCAGACACTCAACCAACTGAGCCACCCAGGCACCCCCCAGAGTAATTTCTATCCATTGGGTACAATGTCTCCAAGGAATGAGTTCAGTGCATCTGTGTTGTGTAGGTTCTATTGCATTCTTGGTTCAGCAAACGAAGTGCATCCTTTATACTTTTCAGATTACAAAACATTGCTGAAAGAAGTGTAATCAGACCTAAACAAATGGAAAGACGTTCCATGTTCATGGATCAGAAGATATAATACTGTTAAGATGGCAACATCCTCCAAATTAATCTACAGATTTGATATAATCTCTATCAAAATTCCAGGTGGCTTCTTTGCTTAAATTGACAAGCTGACTCTAAAATTCATATGGAAATTTAAAAGACCCAGAATAGCCAAGATAATTTTGAAAAAGAACAAAGCCAGTGGACTCACACTTCCCAATTTCAAAACTTATAAAGCTGCAATAATGAAGACAATGTGGTACTGGCATAAGGATAGCCATATAGATCAATGGAATAGAATTGAGAGTCCATAAATAAACCTCCATACTTATGGTTAACTCGTTTTCAACATGAGTGCCAACATCAATGGGTAAGAATAGTCTTTTCAGTAAATAGTGTTGGGATAAGTATATAGCCATATGCAAAATGATGAAGTTGGACTCCTACCTCACACCATATACAAAAATGAACTCAAAATGGCTTAAATGTAAGAGCTAAAATTCACCCTTAGAAGAGAGTATAGGAGCAAATCTTCATGACCTTGGGCTAAACAAAGACTTCTTAGACACAACACCAAAAGCACAAGTGACAAAAGAAAAAAAATAGATGGGACAAAATTAAACACCTTTGAGCTTCAAAAGATACCCTCAAGAAAGTAAAAAGATAACCCAAAGAGGGAAAGAAGATATTTGTAAATCATATCTGCTAAGAAACTTATATCTAGAAAATATAAAGAACTCTTAAAACTCAATAATAAGACAATTTGATTTGGGTCCATTAAAAATGGGCAAACAATTTGAATAGACATTTCACCAAAGAAGATACACAAATGACCAATAAGTATATGAAAAGATGTTCAACATTAGTAGCCATTAAAGCAAACCAAATCATAATGAGGCACCATTCCACATCCACTATATTTGTTATTTTTAAAAAGATAAATGTTGGTGAGGATGTGCAGAAATTAAGACCCTCCTACACTCCTGACAGGAACATAAAATCACACAGATGCTTTGAAAAAAGGTCTGTACATTCCTCAAAAGTTTAAACAGTTACCATAGGAGCCAACATTTCTCTTCCTAAATGTATATCCAAGAGAAATTCACACAAAAACTAGTACAAAAGTAAACTTGTTCGTAGCAACATTATTCATAATGGCCAAAAAAGTGGGAACAATCCCAATCCTTCAAAGGATGCATGGATAAATGTGGTCTATCCGTACAGTGGGATATTATTTGGCAGTGAAAGGAATCAAGTGCTGATGCGTGCTGTAACATGGATAAACTCTGAAAACATGGTCCGTGACAGAAGCCAGCCACAGAAGTCATGTTGTATGATTCCGTTTATATGAGATGTATAGAATAAGCAAACCTACACAGAGAGAAAGTAAATTAGTGGTTGCCACAGGGTTGGAGGGAATGGGGAGTGACTCGTGTGCACAGAGTTTCTTTTTGGGGGTGATGAAAATGTTCTAAAGTCCATTATGTTGATGGTTGCACAGCTCTGTGAATAGACTAAGGGCTATTGAACTGCACTTTAAGTTGTGAATGTCATGGTGTATGAATTCTATCTCAAAAAATTATTATATATCTAGAAAACAAAAAGAAAAATGCATGAGAGAGGCACCAGACCCAGACTCACATTTATTCATGACAATAATTCATGAAACACCAATGTACGTGTGTTGCCCATGTGGTTAAGCCCCAGCCTGCTGGACATTTTCTTTCTGGGCTGAGTCAACAGTAAGGTTAAGAGCTTGAAGGGTGAGGGTTCTTTGTCCCTAACATGCACTGGCACTTATCAAAGGAATGTGAAGATTGTTTTCGGGGTAGTTACTAAGCATGTCTCTTCTTTGTATTTCCAGACATCTTCCGCGAATTCAACCCTAACCTGAGGGGCTTCTCTATTGGTACCGGGAAAGAAAACAGTGCTGGAGCGTTCCTAAATCAGGCTGTGGCAGGAGCCCGAGCTGAGTGAGCAGGGGAGCCTTGGGGGTGGCCCCAGAGGTCCTCTGGGGACCTAGTCGGGGGCTTGGCCTGGGCAGGGGTGTATGGCTGAAGGCTGGGAGGTTTGGTCCAAGGGAGAGGTCTGGGGGTCAAAGACTGGACTGGCTGGGCTCTCCTGGGGTGTCCCTCACTGTGGGACACAAACATACTAGCCCACCCCCAACACCACCCCAGGAACTAGTCACAGTTTGCTCTGATGCCAGGTATATGCTTTGAGCAAATTACTTTGCCTTTTTTAGAAATCTCGTGTCCACAGAAGACAGTGGTATGAGAGGGCTCAATCTGAGTTCCAGTTTTCATTGCTTCCTCAGTGCTCCATCTTTCGTGTCTTCTTCTCCTTGCCTTCCTCAGATATGCTTTCCAACAGTCTTTTCAGGCTCTCAACTTTGCACCCTTCCTGGGTCATTGAAGGAGCATGGGTCCTGGGAGGAAGCTCTGAGTCTGAGTCCTAGCACACACATCCCGCCTCCCTAAACCTTAGCCTCCGAGATGGGCCTGGCTGTGAAGCTCTCCCATGGGGTGGCTATGGGGTTCCATGCCATGTTGGATGTGAAAGTTCTGGTGAGCTGGAAGTTGTGTAGACAGGTTGGGTCAGGATGGTGGTCCCAGGAGCAATGCAGCAGGAATGCAGGACCTACCTAGGTGAACTGGTGGTGAGCAGGGGTCCATGCACACTGAGTGGAAGGTTCCGAGAGCAGGGTAGGCTTCCCTGGGTCCTACGCCTCCATTTCTCTCCATGATCCCCGAGCCTGAGGTGCTTCCTCAGATTTGCCACCTAGTCAGAGAAAAGTGAATACCACACTGAAGCTAGGATAAATATGGAAAGACCCTTTCTGTTTCTTTTTTTTTTTTTTTTAATTTTTTAAAAAGTTTATTTATTTGAGAGAGAGTGCAAGTTGGGGGAGGGGTGGGGGAGGTTGGAGAGAATCCCAGGAAGGCTGTGTGTTGATATGGGGCTCAAACTCATGAACTGCAAAATCATGACTTGAGCTGAAAATCGGGAATCGGACGCTTAACCAATTGAGCCAGCCAGGTGCCTCCATCCTCTCTGTTTCTTAATCCTATTTTTCTTCCAGAATAGTCCCAAACCTCTTTACTATGTAGATCTTAGGGATTCTGTGTTTGGTTCCCAGATTCCCTGACATCATTCGGCCAGTCGATTCAATACCATCCCGAAACTACTCGCCACCTGAGTAACTCTTATTTACTCACGACAGGAATAATCCAAATGAGAGATTTTACAAAACCTGATCAGTTTTATAATGAATTCTGCAGCTTCATTTTCCCTTTTGGTGGGGGAAAAGTGAAAGGTTACCAATTTACTGCCTAAAAATTGTGGCTTTAATATTACCATAGCTTTGCTTTTTCCCAAAGCATTTGTCAGCTTGTAGTATCAGGAGAGACATTTCTAAGCATGATTCGGTCAGGGAGGCATCCAAGAATGAAACCTTCGTGGAGAATATAAAAGTAAGCAAAACAGAGCGTGATTCATATGGATTCCTCCCTTGCTGTCCTCAAGGCCATGGGGCTCTTTTGCACAAGTAATCCATTTGTCCAAGCACATCCTGAGATGTAGGGAGGAGTTAGGGATTATTACGCCCAGATGACAGATGAAGAAACTGTAGCACAAAGAGACAAAGTGGTCTGAACAAAAGCATCAACTCAACCATGTGGTCTGTTGTCCTTGTGCCCTGCAGGCTTTATCCCGGGTCCAGTAATAACCCCTCATACCTAACAGCAGTGTCCAATGTACAAGGTAGCTTCATGTTTATTATCCCTGTGTTCTGTGTCGTTATTGTGAGTTGGACAGAACAGAGGTCAGATACTCACATTTTCTTAATGAGGATATTGAGGCTCAGAGAGGTCAAGTAATCAGACTCTGGTCCACAGAGCATGTGCCCTGATGGCTTCAGATTTACAGATGCGGAAACCAAGGCTCAAAGAGATTAAGTGGCTTACCCAAAACTCCCACCCAGGTCATCTTGATACTTAGTTCACTGTGGTTAAGACCAGGCTAGCTGGGCTAATAGTTAAGAGAGGATGAAATTGGGGTGCCGGGGTGGCTCAGTCGGTTGAGCATCCGACTCTTGGTTTCAGCTCAAGTCATGATCTCGAGGTTCGTGAGATCAAGCTCCACGTCGGGCTCTGCCGTGACACCATGGAGTCTGCTTGAGATTCTCTCTTTCCCTCTCTCTCTGCCCCTCCCTGACTGATGCTTGCTCACTCTCTCTCTATCTCAAAATAAATAAACTAAAAAAAAAATTTTTTTATTAAAAAAGGAAGATCTGACAACCAGTATTTTCCTGCTGGCACTGTGCCAGAGACTGGTATCGATGGTGGTGGTGGTGGTAGTGATTCAGTGGATTATTTCCAATGTGGATGCTTACCACATGCTACTCTAAGTTCTTGATCTCATCCATCCGACAACTCGATGAAGAAGGTATGCTTACCGTCCCCATGGTACACAGGGAAACACTGAGGGTTTGCCAAGTCGAGTACTCTGTCAAGGTCTCACAGCTGGGGAGTGGCTGATGGAAGCAGGAGTCAGCCCCATGCTATGTGGCACCAAGAGTGGCTCTTACTCCACAAGGCTCCTTTGCTCATCTCATTCACTGCTCTCCATGACCCTCTCGGTTAGGGGGGGTTTATCTCTACTCTTTGGGGACTGCAAACTTAAGTTACATGACCACAGTCAGCAGGAGGCCACTAAATATCAAGCCCAAGTGTGTCTGACTCAACCACGTCACCTCGAGGGTGCGGGTACCCTTGAGGTGGAGTTCATACCACAGAATCAGACTCATACCCAGCAATGTATGACATGAGACGCACATACAGCCTTCTGTCTGCCCCGAATGAGCCTGGCTTGGAAGAGAAAGGAGGACGTTTCATCAAGGAGGCCAATCAGGAAACATTCCTCTGAGTCACCCCCTCATGTGTGGCGTGCCCTGCCCTTCCCAAAGCACAGTCACGACTCCCCCGCCTCCCCCACACCTCCAGTGGAGACTGAATGGGAAAGGTGATCTGGGGCAGGAACATAGCCTTCCGTCCCACTATCCTGTTGCACATTTGGTTCCTGCCATCTCTGCGAAGTCCTCTCCCTGCCCCGCTTCACAGTCCCTGCTTCTCAGGTGACTTCTTCCTATGTGCCCACAGGAATTTACCTGTTCAGGCCAGGAGGCTGGTGGACCTGATGAAGAATGACACGGTAATTCTGGGGGAAGCACCACCTGGGACCGCTTGAGGTAGGATTCCCCGGAAGAGAGAGTGAGCAGGAGAAATCCGTGGAGGCAGAAAGGCTCAGCTCTGGGGTAGAGGATGAGGCCACATGGAAGTCTAGAGAATCCACCTTTAAAAACAACAACAAATGACTTAGCACCTACAACCTGTGACCTATGATCTCAGGACCCCAAAACCAAAGAACAGGAATTGTTAATGTCCATTAAACCCTCTGGTATGTGAGGATCCATCCCTGCCAATGTTCAGCACTTTTCCTTGACCTGACTCTGGAGCAAGGCACTTACTTGTTGGTTTCCTATTCATTTCAGAAGATAAATTTTCAGGAAGATTGGAAGATAATAACCCTGTTTATAGGAGGCAACGATCTCTGTGAATTCTGCAGTGACCTGGTGAGTCTCCAGGACCTTAACTCAAGACTCCCCAGGGAAGGGATTGTCACCCTCAGTGGCTGGAGCAGTACAGCAGGGGTTGGGACTTGGGGCTTGTGGCGTGGGATTAACCCTGAGACCAAGGAGGCATTCACCTCCAGGAAAAGATTCAACCAAGCTGGTTATGAAATTGATCTTGATTAAGTTTCATAACAAGGGAACCTTATCATATCATATTCTAGAAACCAAGATAGCATTCCAAGGATCTGGAAAAATCAGGCGTATCTTCATCTAGGTCATTATAAGTCAGCTCCTTTCTCCAGCATTGAACTGCCTTACCATCTCTAGGCCATCATTTGAATGGAAAGGTTGATTTCCTAACGCAAGCGTTTAGGCAAGGTTCGGAGCCAAGTCTCTCTGAGTTGATGGGAAACCCAAGAGCCAGGCTGCTGCCTTGTGGATGTGGCGCTTCTTCCTGGAACCCCAGAATCTCTGAGCTGTCCTCGACCCTACCGACCACTCTCCTACCTGTGGCAGGAATGCCTTCCATAGAATCTAGCTGTTGAACATTCCCAGCAATAGGCAGCTCTCTAATGTGCTCTACTTAGTATTATAAGCAGGTACCAATTTTTTTGGTAGTGCTTTTTGTGTGAAGCCCAACTCGGCCTTCTTGTAATTTCTACCTTTTCTGCCTGTGCTAGGCATGCCTGCAACTCTTCCGCATGGAATCCAGCAGACTTTAAAGATAATAGGTTTTCTTAAAAATTTTATTTTATAAGCAATCCACATAGGAAGTATATCAAAGTACAGAGAAAAAAAAACATTCTCTGTAATTAACAACATCCAAAAATGCCATGTCTAGCATGTCTTTCTAGCATGTTCTGTGATTG
Organism: Neofelis nebulosa; assembly: GCF_028018385.1. Classification (NCBI taxonomy): domain Eukaryota; kingdom Metazoa; phylum Chordata; class Mammalia; order Carnivora; family Felidae; genus Neofelis; species Neofelis nebulosa. The sequence goes on from NC_080790.1 coordinate 23,096,402, forward strand.
GGAAGCCATTTCTTTATTATTTGCTAACAATAGCATCATTCTGGAAATCTTGTTTGGTGATCTGCTTTTTCTCAATAGCAATACATTGGGAAGATACTCCTCTGTCAGTATTTAGTCTTCCATAAAATAATTCTTAATGACCGTATAAGTCACCCATAACCTATATTGGCCATACTTTATTTAGCTGTCCCCAGTCATTGGAGACATAACTTGTATTGTTTCTAATTATGCCTGTTATAAATAATACTAGCATAAACATCCATCTTTATGTACATCTATAATTGTTTCCTGATATGTATTCCAAGTAGTAAGACTTTTAAGCAAGAAGATATATATGTTTCCCCTAATATTTTATCACGAAAACTTACAAACATACTGAGAAATGGAAAGAATTGTGGAGGAGAGGCTCATATATCCACCGCCTAGATTTTACAGTTGTTAAATCCATTAAGCTAATATAGCAAAATGTTATCTTATAAGTTTAATGGATTTATCCATCCATCTTATTTTGGGGGGATTCTGCACATTTTTTAATGTTTTGGATACATATTGCCAAATTGCTTCCAGAATGTTGGTATCAGTTATGTCTATTTCCTCACTCTCCATCTGTCAATGTATGTTATTTGTTTTAATAGCTGCTAATCTAATAAATGAAAAAATTGTATCTTGTTTTCAAAATTTGCATTTACTTGATCAGTAGGGAGGAATAAACCTCTATTTAATGCTCATTTGAATTTCTCCTGAAAAGTTCTATATTATGCCTATTGACTATTTTCTGTTAAGGTATTTATCGCTTTCTTATTGATTTCTAAAAGCCGCTTATATTAAATATACTAACCCCTTTATCAAATATGTTGCCTATTTGTGGCTTTCTATTTAATTTTGTTTATTGTGTTTTCTGATAAACAGAACGTTTTTAATTTCTAGTATCATTTGCTGGGCGTATATCATATGCCAGGCGCTGTCCTAGGAGCTAAGCCTTGAGTCTCTGTCCTCAAGGAACACACAGTCAGGGAGGGAGGCGCAGACAACTCGGCATAACATGATAAGGAAAACATCGTGATGTGGTTGTAGTGATACAGAAGAGAGTTCCAAAGTAAGAATTGCCATGGGAATTTGTGTTTTGTGTGGGGGAGAGTCAGAGGTTTACACAGAGCGGGAGACCTTCCAGCTGGGGCTGGAAAATGAGGACATTTGTCAGGCAGAAAGAGGACCAGCAGAGGAAAGTTGAGGAAGTGGGGAGTCTTGCTGAGCCTGGGAGCTTCTTCTCTGAGGGGCAACCCTGCCCCCAAGACCCCTCACAGCCTGCTTCCCTGGCATCAAAGTCACCAGGGTCTGAGGTTTTCAGGCTGTGACGTGAAGGCCCACGGTGGGCCTGGGGCTGTTAGCAAAGTGGGTGGGGAAGTTGGACCATGGCCCTGCCCCCCTTCTTGAAAGTTATAGTTTTGATTAGTTTGGGCTCTTGGTTAGATTTAAGCCAGAGAAAGGGTTCCACTTAAAAAAAAAAAAATTTTTTTTTTAAACCACAAGTATGGAGAGCAGAAGAAAAAATGATTAAAATGTTTTTATGCTTAGGGGAGAGGATTCCCAGGACCCCCTTGCCCTCCCATCATCTCCTTAAGTGATCTGATTGGGCCATAGATCCCCCAGGCACTTGAGGCTCTAAGAAAAGAGCTCAGGCCATAGGATCAGAGAATATTCAAACTACAGGAATCTTAGAGGTCCTAGGCTCCAACACCCCATTCTAGAGGGGCCCAGAGGTGTGATGTGCTTTAGCTAAGGCCCTGCATCTCGCTAATGCAAAGTGGATCCAGAGCTCTCCATAATTCCATACAGAAAAAAAGGCTTCCCTGGTCTCACAACCACGACCAGCCCAAGGACAGTGGGGTTGGAGCAGAGGCTGGGGGCCCCGAAGGTGAACCTTATGTTTCAACGTTGCCTATTCCGGCTGAAGTACAAGAAGAAGGGGACCCAAGAGAGGAAATGGCCCTGGTCTGCAGAGAGATTGGGTAGTGAATGGTGTTAAACATTTTGTCTTCTTGCAGGTCCACTATTCTCCCCAGAACTTCACGGACAACATCAGGAAGGCTCTGGATATCCTCCATGCTGAGGTGTGGAAGCTGGTCTGCGTGGCCTCTGTGCAGTTCAACCGCGTCCTTCTTGGGCCTCAGGCTTGGCAAAGAGGCAGCTCTGGCTTCCTGCCTGCCTTTCCCTGGAGGCCAGTGCTGACCATGCTTTGTCCTAAACACAGTGTCAATGGGGGGAGGTGGGGCAGGAGGGATAAGGAAGTGGACGGGGCCACATTAAAGACCACGGACCCAGCTGGCCCCAGACCCAGATGAGAGACTGGATCCCCTGGCCTTGGTCCTCTTAGGGACTGGTCTTGCCTTCCCTCAGGTTCCTCGGGCATTTGTGAACCTGGTAAATGTTCTGGAGATCATCAACCTGAGGGAGCTGTATCAGGAGAAGAAAGTCAGCTGCCCAAGGCTGATCCTTAGGTGAGAAGGAAGCTTCCCCAACCACCCACCCACCCACTCCCCGGCCCCGTTCCCTGTAGTGCCATGAGACCCTTAGCAGAAAGTAATCTCAATTACTTAGAAAGCCCAAGGGCAGATGTGTGAGAAGTGTTAAGACCACCCCATTTTCCAACCCGACAAGGCCTAACGGGTTTTCGTGACTGAGCATAGGCCTCATCTACCCTCCAAGTATGTACTTACAACCCAGCCGTGCTCCTGTTGTCATGGCGGCTCAGGACACCCTTCAGTTCTCAGGGGAGGGAAGAGTAAAGTGTGAGGAACGGAGTGGTCCTGCGTGGCCAGGCTCACGGGCCACCACTAAGTGTATCCAGAGCTTCCCCACCCCTACAGGCCCATCTCCAGGACAGAGGGAGCTTCTGTTTGGCATGGGTGCTCCTGGCTGGGCAATCACAAATGTAGGGCTCTTGTCACTTAGAGGAGAGGGGGGACAAATTATAATCAGGATCTGGAGGACAGTCTTCCCGGAGCATAGAGCGCCCTGGTCCTGGGAAAGTCCCTGAGAAGCCTTCTTTATTCTGTCTCCAGAGCCAAACAAAGGTAGTTCCCTCTCTGATATTACACATCTCCATGACCTTCAGGGTTAAGATACCCTTCTAACCCGAGCATGAACATTTCTCACAGCATTGCTTCCTGTAAGGCCCTCTCTGGACCATTAGCCCAGGCCACGGTGGCTGTGCCCCAGCCCAGCTTCCTCCCTAGCTCTGTAGCTCTTCCCAGGCCCCCACCACAGCCCTGGGCACACCACGTGCAGATTATTCATGTGCCTCTCCCCCAACAGCCCTGACCTCTGTCTGAGTCACTGCTAGCACAGTGTAGGGGCTCTGTGGCTGTTTGCTGAATGAGTGAATGAATAATTCACAAGGGCCAGGTTTGCTCTTGGAAATGAAGGGGTACCTTGGCCGCCACCCTGAAGATCCATGCCAGACCGCGCCTGGGGGCCCAGATTGCACAGGTCCCCCGGGGAAGGCCTGAGGACACCGTGAGCAGGAGGATGGCTGCTGGATGACACAGGCCTATTAATGCAGCTGGTGTCAGGCAGGCTATTTTCAGCTGCTGACTCATTCTCTGGCTCCCACTTTCTCCAGTCACTGGGCCACACGGGGGATTCAGTGTATTCATTTCAGAGCAGCTTACCCCCAAATCTCTTGCTACCAATCACTGCAGGGTTTTTAGACAATTAAAGCTAAAGGTTCGGAGTAGGCATTTGCCAGGTCTGTTCTCAGCTCTGAAATGGCCAAGTCACTGACAGGTTAGGCAGACTGGGGGTCACCTTGGTCTGCCGCCTCTCTGCTGTCCTGTCTCAGTGGTCGAGCCTTCCTCGGAGGGCCATCTACTCTAAGCCATCTACTATTATACCCTCACCCCCTTAGACCAAAAGCCTGGATATGCAAGGTGGCCAATCACAGCAGAGATACAGACTGGACAGAAGCAGTTTAACCAGGGATCAGACCAGACGTTCTTGAGTTCAAGTCCTAGCTCCCACACTTAGTCTCCGTGTGACCTTGAGAAAGTACTCAACCACACTGAGCCTCAGTTTTCTCATCTATACAGTGAGGATAATGATAATCCAACCTCTTGAATAGCTGAGAGGATTAAATGCGTTCATACCCATAAAGCTCTTGGCACAGGAAACAGTAATATGCATTAGCCCCTCTTATTTTTGTCATTTTTATTATTTAAAAGTAGGTGTGCCTTATCTGTGCCATCTGTCTTCAGACAGTCATAAGGTAACTCAGCTCTGTAAGTCCCTCCTGCAGATGTCAGAAGTAACTATTTCACTTTAAAGAGAAAATCCAGGTCTGTTGAATTTTCTTCGGCTTCCTCTGGTACCTCCAAATTAAATAGGTTCTGAATCTCAATCTCATGCATTCAGATGGCAATTTTGATGGGGTGGGGCCTCTCCTTGGTTTGGTCTACAGGAATCTGTGCTCCTGTGTCCTGAAGTTTGATGATAACTCACCAGAACTTGAATCCCTCATCGAAGTCAATAAGAAATACCAGGTAAGCCAGGAAAGGTTCTAAGACTGCCCAAGATGTCGTCTGATTGCTCTGGTTAGAAAATGAGCACATGCTTACGTTATCTTGACCCCAGCTGTCCAGTGTGAGGTTACCACTGACCAGTTTACAGATTTAAAGATACTCTGAGAGGCAGCAGGGACTGTAATTCAGTTTATTTGAATCAAGCTGTAAACAACGAAGTCACTGAACATATTTCACCAAATCTCAGTGCCTGGCCTTACACACACACAAATATATTTCCATTTGTCCTTGAGAAATGTTTATGAGCTTCCGACTCCTGGCTGGGAAACCATTTCTGTCTAAGAGAGTCTAGAGGATTCAGTGAGATCACTTGCATTTCCTCTGTCCTCCTCTTCCAGGGAGACAGGTGTTATTGGGGAGCACAGGGAGAAAGAAAGTCAGCAGGTGATCTCCAAACATCCTGTGGGTTCTTCATTTGGGGACTTTTTCCATCCAATCTTTGAGCAGAGCAAATGGATCCCTTGACTATGTTGAGTTCCCCCAAACAATCATCCAGTCACTCAAGAGGACAATGGTAGCCTTCTAGCTGTCTAGGGTAGGCTGCAAACAGCTTCCAGAGTGGTTCCATCCTTCAAACCCATGGACTCCTTGGAGTAGAACCACTTCCCTGCTTTGAGGCAGCCATGCCTGCCAGGGGTATCAGGGCTCAGGGGAATGAACTTCTATCTATCACCCTCTGGGTGACTCCCCAGCTGCACCTCCTTCTGCTGTGGGCAGGCACCTCTTCCCCTGGTGAGGAAGTCCATGGCCGGCAGCAGGCGGGGGAAGGCAGCCAACGTTATGGCCATGAAAGCAAGGCTGCTCCAGATGGAACAGGTTCTTGGGTGCAAGCAACAAAAACCTCTGCACTGCTGGTTAATTTTGGCAGATGTGTTATACGAGCAGAGTGTCTGAAAGAGTTAAAAAGCGAGGCTCAGAGGCTGTGCCATGAGAAATCACAGAATTGTGAAATTCTAGGGTCCAAGCCATAAGGATCAAAATCAGGCCAAAGAACTAGTTCAGTGGAAACATTGTGGACACAGCTGTCACTGCTGCTTTTAGGAACTGAATGCAGCTGCCACCCTTAGCAGAAAGGATTCTGTGCTGTTCGTCTTTCTATCACCAGCTCTGGAGGGCCCCGGGGCCTGTGCCTAAGCCCTAGTGTGAGGGTCATTGGGAGAGCCAGCATTCATCTTTCTTCCCTTCTACAGTGGGAGGCAGGTTGCTCTTAGTATAGTGGAGTTTTTCCAAACATAGAAAGTGGATTCAGATGCTGGTGGTCAGCGAAAAGAAAAAAGAAAAGAAAAGAAAAGAAAATCTATTCACCAAAATTGCCTTCACCAACCTCTCTAGTCTGCCATTTCCAGGTCTGATCTCGGTTACCAATGAGATCCTGGAGGAGCTCGCTGGTCAGCCACAGCAGGCCATCAAGCCCACTCTCAGAATCTTCTCACTCACTACTTTCTGCAAAAGCTATGGTTCCCGTAACTCGCCATGGAGGTGATCGTTGCGTTAAAAACCACCATGAGCCAGGCATTCTAGACACTCTTCCATTTCTCAAGGGATGCACAGTTCCACTGTATGCCATTGTGTCTCATCCACAGGGTAATCAGTAGCATCAGAAGGGATCTAAAGGATGGTCCAGGCCTTGCCAAACACCCTTCATTTACAGATGAGGAAAGAGAGGTCCAGAGAGGGGGAGAGCATCTTGCTGAAAGTCACACAGCTACTTAGTGGTATTGCACTCTCTTTCTGGCTGCCCCTGGGAAAAGGAAGTACATGGTCCTTCTGAAATGCCCCCACTAAGGTTCCTGACTTCCCTCTCCAGCCAGGGTCCTGGCCCCATCTGCTAGAAACCTGGCAAGCAGTGAAATGGCAGAGGCTGGCAGAATTTGAAGCCAGAATTGGGATAGTTGGTCCTCCTGGAACCAAGCCCAAGTGGGAGCTATGAGAGTAACAGCCCTGTTACCCTCCTGGACAGATCTGAGAGTTTCAAAGAAGTGTACAAGCACAGGACCACTCATGCGCGCGCGCTCTCTCTCTCTCTCTCTCTCTCTCTCTCTCTCTCACACACACACACACACACACACACACACACACACACACACCATGCACGAATGATAGAAATGGGCAGTAAGTGCCATTGCTGATTCACCTTTGATTTTCTAAACAAATGTAGGGCAGAAATAAGTTAAATGTAAGGATTATCCCAAAAAGTCATTTGATCAAATCAATACTCTATCCCCTCCCCAATGTCCCCTGCCCCAGTCTTTTTTTTTTTTTTTAATTTTTTTTTTTTTAACATTTATTTATTTTTGAGATAGAGAGAGACAGAGCATGAACGGGGGAGGGTCAGAGAGAGAGGGAGACACAGAATCTGAAACGGGCTCCAGGCTCTGAGCAGTCAGCACAGAGCCCGATGCGGGGCTCGAACTCACATACCGCGAGATCGTGACCTGAGCCGAAGTCGGACGCTTAACCAACTGAGCCACCCAGGCGCCCCCTGCCCCAGTCTTTAATCAGAAGCTTTAAAAGGAGATCCAGCTGATGGTCTCGGGTTTTTCCTTATCTTTCCTTTTGTTTTTGTTTTTGGTTTTGGTTTTTTCCCACAGCCTCGGTCAAATATATGCAATGGCAGCTGGGGTTGGGGGCAGGGTCTGAGATAAAGGCTGATCTAAAAAGTAACTAGTTGGTTCCGGATAGGTTGAGATTTTGCTACAGATTGATTTCACTCCAGGGTCAGACTCTGTTTAAACTCTATGGCAGAGAAAAAGATTGCACAAGGCCCGGTGCAAAGAGGCCCCTGACCCTTGCCCCCGTTTGCCTCCTGCAGGAGGGGACTCACCAGCTGGTTGAAAATGGGCGATACGACACAAGGGAGGACTTCACGGTGGTCGTGCAGCCATTTTTTGAAAAAGTGGACATGCCAAAGACCTCGGTAACGAAAGCAACGATCATGGGTAAAGGGGAGCCACGCAATGTCCAGTTTGTAGTGTCATTTCTGTATCCAACGTCCCTATAACGTGCCTCCCCCTTTTCTGCCCTGTGACCAGGCGGGGCTGCCCGACAGCTCTTTCTTCGCTCCTGACTGTTTCCACTTCAGCAGGAAAGCTCACGCTCACGCGGCCAGTGCCCTCTGGAACAACATGGTAAGACGACTGAGGTCGGGAAAATTATTCTCCCTCTGGGAGGAGAAAGTCTCTGGCAAGCTCTTGAAGGAGTTCAGAGGCCCATCACTCAGGCTGTGTGATCTCCCACACCGCAATGATGACAAACCACATTCCCCACACCCCTCCCTCCCTTCCCCAGCCCCGACCTGCCTCCTGACCTTCCCATTCTTGCCACCTCTTTTCTGCTTCTTGCCTTAGCTGGAACCTGTTGGCCAGAAGACAACGCAGCATAATTTTGAACACAAGATCAATATCACATGTCCGACCCAGGTAAAGTGGGAAGTTCATCCTTGCAACAGGTCTATTTATCTGAAGCATCTTTTCCAGGCTTTTGACACCTCTGTGAGGTTTCTCAGTTCATTTCACCCCCAGATCCTACCCCTACCCCAGACTCAGTGAACCATCCACAGAGCCCTATCTGGTTGGACCATGAGGGGTGACAGCCCCCAGTGGCCAGAGGCCCCTAGGGTGCTCCTTTGTCCACATCCCAGGGAACCCTAGCACAAGTCTGGGCTGCACACAGTTCTCTCCAGCTGGGAAGAGGAATGTGACAGCACCACCCAGCTCTCATTTTGGAGACTGAGGGCGGTAGTGATCCTCAAGGACAAGGATGGGACAATAGGATGCCCTGTCTCCATGTAGCCGCTGCCTCCATGGTGGGATAGAAAGAACAAGGAACTGAGACCCGGAATAACATCTGCTAGGACAAGGGTTGGGGATGGGGCTGGGGCTGGTCAACTGGAAGCCAGAGCAAAGAAAGCAGCCCCCTATGCTCACTCACCAGTTTTCAGGAAGATTCTTGGATCTCTGTAGCTGTTCCCTCACCTCTACGCATGTCTCTGTATTCCCAGAGGGGTCCCTAGACTGAGCTGAGGCTTATGTGGGGCAGGACCTCAAAGCACCTGTCTTTTCTTGCCTAGGCAGAGTGGGAGTGGCATGGGGGTGGCAAGGGCCCTAGGGAGGCTCTGTTGGGAAGGGCAGGGTCAAAAGGAGGGGTGATACAGCTGCCCCAGCCAGCTGTGTGGGAACCTGAGAGCAGACTTGCTCCTCTGGAGCCACTACAGGGTTTATTCTAATCGTTCCTACAAGTTCAGGTTGCAGAGAAGGCCCAGTGCATCCTGGGAGGGAGCCTGCAGTGGTTGGCCTGGCAGGGAGGGGCTGGGAATGTGGGGCAGGGGAGGCCCAAAGTGTTGTGCAGAAAGCAAGCAGAATTTGCTGGAATTGCTCACCGCCCTCTTCTCACAGTTCTGGCCGTTTCTGAGAACCTACAAGAACAGCGTGCAGGTATGGGCTTGTTTCTCCCCTTTCTCCACAGCGGGCAGCCCCTGGGCTGGGACTGGCCCAATAAGGCGGGGTGGGAACGCTGGCAAGGGTCCTGATGGGCAGCCGAGGGGAATGAACGCTTCTGTGTGAGATCCGCCACCTACGCCTTCGGACAGGGTGGCAGGCAGAATAAGCCACACTGGTAACAGCCCAGGTGGAGGCCAGCCAGTCAAATCACAGCCTCATCAAAGACATAAGTGAAGATTGAGTTCCTCTTCATAAAACTGCCACAGACACAGAGGTGGAGGGGGGTGGGGTGAGGGCGTTGAGTTGATGCTCTGATCTTGCCTTGGATGGTGCAGGTTCTGAACTCGGTTAGCGGATCCCAGCCTGGGATCACCTAGGGGGCCTCCTTCAGTGCCCCTCCAGGTCCCTCCCACCCCCCGGGTGGGACCCAGGAACCTGTGTTTGGTAAAGCTCTCTGGGTGAGTGTGACACCTAGTCAGCATCTCGGGTCCCTTTCAACCCGGGATTCCAGGATTCGTTCTGTGCCTGTAGGGTCATGGGAGCCAGCTGCTGTGCAGGGACAGAGCTCCTTCTGCCTCACCGCCCACCTCAGGTAAGTTCCTCATGAGACACCAGGACCCCTGGGCCCCTCCACGAGGACTCAGGGGCCAACAAGTGCTCTGACAAGACTTGGCATATGGAACTAAATGACACAGGGCTAGTGCTTGCTTCCTGTCTGGGTGGTTGCCTGGGATATGTCCCTGCCTTGTCCCCCTCTGCCCTGCAGCCATGTCATTAGCCAGCAGGACCCGTGGTGGCCAGGCCAGGAACCGTTTGCTGCCTTCTCATTCAGCCTCTTGAGGGAGCACATGTCGGGGAGCCACATGAGTTCTCCCTCCCCCAGTGGTGTGACCGCACTGAGGCCCAGAGGTGGGGGTGGGGTACCCGGGGAGTCCCAAGAGTGAGCCAGCTCTGCAGGGTGTCCTGTGGTCCCAGACTCTGCAACTTTCTAGCCCTACTTTCTAGTAGAGAGATTTGGGACAGGGAAAGGCCTGACATGATTATTTCTCAGATTTTGGGTGAAAACCCAGAGCCCAGCTCTAAACGGGCTGAGCACCAGACTCTGTACCATGTCTCAGATGGTCTGGTGCCCTTGCGGTCCTGTGCTCAGGTCACTGCTGGCCTCCCACACGACCACTGGCACTGAAGCGGTTGATTCTACTCTGCCCTCTCTACCATCTGTCCGTCCATCTGTCCATCCATCCATCCATTCCCTCTCCTTCTCCCTCAGCACCCCTCTCCCCATAGGTCCAGGACTTATCGTTGGGTCTCTTTATGGGAAAATTCCTCATATAACCTCTGTCGGCCTCCATGGCCCAAACACACATGCGGGTCATGTTTCTGGTCTTGCTTAAAGCAGGAAGCCGTAGGCTCCGACTACAGGTTCCTTCCCACGGACTCAAGTGTGTCCACTTGTCTTTCCAGTGCACACCCTGAGACCGGCAGATATCCAAGTTGTGGCTGCGCTGGGGGATTCTCTGACCGTAAGGACTCTTGGGCCCCAGTTGGGGTGCGGTGGGGCTGTGCCAGTTCCAGGGTCTGCACCCCGGCCTCTGTGTTGCCCTGCACCCCTGTCCTGGCTCGTGCAAGAGGAAATCTTTCTCGGGGGTCAGCTGAATTGTTTCTTTTTTTTTTTAATAGTTTTTTTTTTTTTAACGTTTATTTATTTTTGAGACAGAGAGGGACAGAGCACGAATGGGAGAGGGTCAGAGAGAGGGAGACACAGAATCTGAAACAGGCTCCAGGCTCCGAGCTGTCAGCACAGAGCCCGACGCGGGGCTCGAACTCACGGACCGCGAGATCGTGACCTGAGCCGAAGTCGGCCGCTTAACCGACTGAGCCACCCAGGCGCCCCACAGCTGAATTGTTTCAAATAGTGGAGGTTTTGAACACCTAACGACACTTTTTTTTTTTTAATGATTACAAAAATAGGTCGTTTCAACTCAAAACAATCTTCTAAACCTACCTGTGGGGGTGCTCCTTTCCCTTTGGATTGTGCTTTGGATTGACTCAGCCCCTCTTTCCATCTTCATGGAAGGCAGCAGAGTCCATAATTGTGGCTAAAGCCCTGTTCCTAAGTTCCAAGAAACAGGGCCCTTACCATCCCAGATGACCGATTGCCTTACAGAATGTCCCAGAGGGAAAGAGGAGACATGTGCAGTTTATGAGAAATCTGTCCCCTGCCATCCACTCCAATCTATAGGCTCTTTCTTCATGCTTATCAAAGAACTTAGGAGCATAATGCTGGTGGTAATGATATGGCAGCTTCTCAGATGTGCGAAGCACTGGGGAGTTTTCAAAGCTGCTTTTACAGCTTTTACACCTATGATCCAATTTGGTCATCAAAATAATCCTAGGAGATCAGCAGGTCATGTCCTCAGTTCAGTAAGGAGACAGCTGAGATTCAGGGAAGGCAGATAGCTGGAAAGGAGGTGGCAGAAGGCAAGCCTGGTCTCTGACTCCCGGTCCAGGGTCTGTTCGTGCCACGCGATGCGTGTGTTGGGAACCACCTGTGTCCCTTTCCTCTGACTTACTCATTTTCCTACGTATTTTGGTATATATTCAAAGGCCGGCAATGGAATTGGCTCCAAACCAGATGACCTTTCTGACGTCACCACTCAGTATCGGGGGCTGTCATATAGGTAATGTTAAGCCTGTACCCCCTCCCTCCCCAAGTTCACTCTCAGAACCTAGACGAGGGGGGTTGTCTCTTTTAAACACATAAATACCAAAGAGGAAGGACCAGGTCTGGAAGGGGCTTTCAGAAGAAAAACCTGTATATTTCTGCAAAATGTGATCATACGGTGAATGGAGAGGATATTTTATTGTTGATAAATTTTTTGCAGAAAAAGAAAACCAGGGTTCTTGTCAGACTCCTGGGTCAGCAAATCCAACATGAAATGCACCCGAAAAGCACCAAACTTTTGAGTTTTCATCTGCCTGTTTGTGTGTGTATGTGCACGTGGAGATCTCCATCTGGTTACCGTCTCTGTGCATTTATCCATGTCATTCTGCACTCACACCTCTGCCTTTACATGGATGTACACATCTGTCCAGAAAACTCTGAAATGCAATACACCACTTCAAGAGGAGATGATCAAGACAGAGTCATAGCCCCTGAGCCCTTCCTGTGTGCCTGCAAGATACCAGGCACTGAGGCGGGTGGGCGGTGGGCGAGGGGACGTACAGGGAACACAAATGCCCGTGCTCAATTGGCAAGTGCTATTCAAAAATGAAAGATGCCCGCCCGTGGGCTACAGGAAGAGAGAAGAGGGAATAATCAACCCTGCCAGGGGAGAGGGAGGCTTTGCAGAGAAGGTGGGAATGGACAGATTAGCAATTAGATGAGAGAGGGCATTCCAGACGGGGAGCAGAAAAGCTCGCGGTGCGTCAGGGGAGTGGGCGGATGCGGGTGGGTTTTCTTAAGTTTCTTTCGGTTCCCAATGAAGTTCACGTTTGTGGATGCTTCACAGTAACAGGCAATTAGCTCAGAATTCAAAACAACTAGAACAAGGCCAGCCAGGAGAGGGCAGAGTGCTAAGGAGAAGTTTTGCAGCCAGACCACACGCTCGCCTCCTCCCTTTTCTGCCCAGTGAATTCAAGTGGAGCGTTTCTTTCAGGAAAGGGAGAGGGAGCAGTGTGGGGATGACCGAGACTGTGGCAGTTCTCCCGCCAACTTGGAGGACAGCCCCAGAGGGGAAGGATTTCCTAGGTGGGGAGCAAGGGAGAGAGGGCCCCGGGCATGGGTAGCAAGAGGACACCATCCACTGAAGTAAATGCCTCCCAGCTCCCGGGGGACCCCCAGGTTGTCCCAGCCCCTCAGCGGGGTAGAGGGGATCCAACTCTGAACCAAACCAAGCCTCGCCGTCTGACCACCGTGCCCCAAATGTTACTGAGGCTGTGCAAAAAAGGAAAGCCAGAGCGCAAGAAAGCAAGCAGGGCTTATGACATACAATCAGGAGACAGTGTGAGCGACGGCTGCGCTCAGTCTTAGCTGGAGAAGGGTCACAGTGTGGGGAACAGAAAGTAAGGTAGACAAACCGGTCAACGGGGGTTGGAGCCACACCTGGTGGTTCAGTCTGGGGAAGCCGGGTGGTGTGCCCTCCCTCCCGGCTGACAGTCCAACTGGACAGATTCCTGGGCTTTGGATACAAACAGGCAGTCTTCTGCTAGATGTTTCTCTGTAGCAAGGGGAAAAGTCAGCCATTGCTCTATTTCTCCCTGCAGGGGAGGCCAGGTGTGGCTTAATGTTTCAATTTTCTGTATTCAAGTGGCTGTTGTGCCTTTAAACCCTTTATTCTAAATGTTTCAAATACCCGGGCCACCATCCACAAGTGTTACTGATGGAAACTCTGGGTCAGAGCCTGAGATAGTTTGACACTTTGGTAATATATACAGTGTTTCCCAAAGAGTGTTCCATGGAACACTAGCCTCCTACATTTTCCTGACAAGGGCAAAGTTCTTTGTATTGGGCAGGGAACATTACCTACCGTATCCTTCCTCTGGAGAACTCACATGTAAGCGTATTAAAGCCTCTGAGAAGCTCTGCAATGAAGACATTTGCTTAAATTGTATCTGTTTAATCCAGTGTTTCTCTTCATCCCAGAAACCTTTCTTTATTCACAGTACCGATTAGCGTGTGTGCGCGCTGTGTGTGTGTGTGTGCACGCGCGCGCGCACACACACACCTCACCCTCACCCCTGCCCCCTCCCCCACCCCAGGAAATGTCCATGTGGTAGACTGACCTGAGAAAAGCAATTTTCTGAAGCCATTAAAGCTTCTGGATTGGAAGCAATAAGCAATGAATGATTCCAGGTGAATTAAGGCTCTAGCCTCTGCCTCCAAGGAGACAGCAAGTGGAGAGAGGGGGCCGCGTACATTTGGAGAGGGACCATGACCCAGAATTCTTGGGAGATGGGTTGCTGTGAGCAGGACATGCAGGAGGTGGCTTAGCTGTGACTATTTCCAAGGCCTCTTGATCTGTGAGAACCATACAGCAGTGACAGGTGCCAGCTTTAGCTAGCTTAACTATGTGGCAGGCCCAGAGGTCTTTCGAGCATTGCTTTTTCTTCAGTTGAAATAAGTTTGTTTCTTCAGGGCTACCTGAGTGGCTCAGTCAGTTGGGCTTCTTAATCTTAACTCTTGATCTTGGCTCAGGTCTTGATCTCAGGGTTGTGAGTTCAAGCCCTGTGCTGGGCTCCATGCTGGGCATGAAGCCTACGCACAAAAAATAAAATAAAGAAGTTTGCTTGTTTGGCATCAAAAGACCAAAATAAAATTTACTCACCAAAAAACAACAAAAAAACAAAAAGCTTTTTCTTTTCATTATTAATTAGGAGTTCAATCTTACTGAAACTCCTTCCACAAATGTCATTGAGCATCTACTCTATAATTCTCTGTGCACTGTGGGTGATGACAGATGAACAAAACCCAGCCTTTGAACTCATGGTTTAATATAAATTACATTAATTGGAAGGATCTCCTATGAAGGAGCTCTTTCATACAGGTCTATTTTCTTTTATGTGTCACATAGTTCTGATCAATGAGGGCTTAAATATTTTTGTTCCTCTATACTTATCTGTGTGATTCTCTTTTCTCCCTAGAAGTGTTCACCCAGAGATTTCTGTAGCCTCTTGGTGTTGATTAGCTATGGCATTTGTTTTAGAACAAAGATACTTTTAGGCAAGAAATTACAATAAAAAGTACTTGCTGTCTGTGTTTAGGTATATCTCTAGGCTTGTGTTTATACAGTTATTTTTTATTTTTTAATGTTTATTTTTGAGAGAGAGAGTGTGTGTGTGCGTGTGTATCCGAAGCAGTCTCCATGCTCTGAGCTGTCAGCACAGAGCCAGATGAGGGGCCCAAACTCACAAATGGCAAGATCATGACCTGAGCCGAAGTCAGGCACCTAACTGACTGAGCCACCCAGGCGCTCCTATATGTTTATGGAAGAAGAAAAGGAGGCAGAATTAGAACACAGTGATTGGAGGGGGTACGTGGATTTCTAATTCCCTCTCAAATGTAAAGTATTTTGATTAAATGCTTTTAGTCCAAAGAAAGAAGGATCAGGAAGCAGCTAAAGCAGTTAACTTCATGCAGAGTTGGAAAAGAATTAGAAGCTCAAACAAATGTCCGATCACTGGCCAAGCTAGGTTCAGACACGGGTGAGAGTCAGGAGAGAGATACCTGGGTAAGGTAGAAGGGCAGGGCTCACGGGACTTCTTCCTCTCTACCACCTGCGGCTGCTGAGCCTCTGACTTGACCACCCTCGCAGGAAATAGTCTTCTTCATTCCAAGCATTTCCTTGAGTGAAGAACCACCGTGACTTTGATTCATGGCCTGTCCTTTGGAAGTCTATACTGGTGGGCTGGTTGCTGATGCTGTGTTCTCAAAATCTATTGGCCTGGAATAATACGCTGGCATTGAGCAGGGGAGGGGAAAAAAAAGAAGAAGAAGAAGAAAACACAGTAAATACAGTACATCTGAACATTGGACTTTGTTAAAATAGAAATACTTGTCTCCCGGCCTCCCACATGTATTCAATTTAAATGCATGAAAGGAAATGTAATTTTGAGTGTGTCTTGAGGTTAGATTGAGCACCATGGAACAAGATTCAAGTAGATGAAATCAGATTGGATTTTGGAAGGCGATGAGAGGCCATCCCCCCAACCTCCCGAACCTCCCAGTGAAATTTACCTCACCACTGGGCAGGGAAGACCTAATGCGTTTTCCAAAGGTCTACAGCTCAAGCTGGTTTTTGGGTTTTGGGTTTTGTTTTTAATTTTTGTTAATGTTTGTTTATTTTTGAGACGGAGCGGGGGGAGGGGCAGAGAGAGAGAGAGAGAGGGAGACACAGAACCTCAAGCAGGCTCCAATCTCGGAGCTGTCAGCATGGAGCCCAACACAGGGCTTGAACTCACGGACCGTGAGCTGAAGTCGGATGCTTAACCGCCTGAGCCACCCAGACGCCCCTCAAGCTGGTTTTTAGTGACCTTTCAAAAGTTAATTCACCCCTGTGCACCTCAGCTTCCTCCTCTGTAAAATGGGGAGAGTCCCATCTATAGCGTAAGTTTGCTGGGAGGCAGTAGGTAACTAGCGTAGAGAATCTAGTTCATGCTGGGCTGGGCACATAGCATATACTCAGCTAAGCACGTTCCTTCCTAAATTGGTGCAAAAAAAGAAAGAGTTCTTTCTTGCCTTTAAATCCTAGATTTGAGGGGAAGCAACCCACTGGGGAAATTCAAATTTTCTCAGACTTTCTCCACATGAGGAGGTTGCTAGGTCTGGCACATCTTGCAGATGCTGATGGGGTGGGCGCTAAGAAAGGTGGGGTGCTCTTTCATAGAGCCGAAGTATTGATTCAGTCTCTCTCCCTGGTTTGCTCACTCCCTGCAGTTCGGGAGGGGATGGCTCCCTTGAGACCGTGACCACCTTACCAAGTAAGTACCCACCAGGGGCTCGAGTCTGTTCGCTGGTTCCCCCTGACCCCTGGGCTCCCTGAGTGCCCCTCAGCTAAGAAAGAGGATGTAACATCATCTTTGCGGGCTGCCGCCGAATGGGAGGACAGGCCCATGGACAGGTAGTTGAGGGGGTGGAATAAGCACTGATTTGGAGCCCTGACGCCTGGGTTCAGGCCCTGGCTCTTCTCTGTGCTCGCCCAGGGCAAGGTGGCCTAGGCCAAGTCACCAAACCTTCTGAGGCTCAGGCTTTTTCAACTTGTCCAGAGGGAACAGAGACAATCCAGTGAGGTAGTGAGTATTCCCTGCACCGTGAACTGTGAAAGGAAGAGAAAGAAAGGGAGGAGGGAGGGAGGGAGGGCAGAAGCAAGAAAGGGAGACAGAGAGAGAAGGAAAGAAAAGAAAGGAAACGGAAAGAGAAAAGAAAACCTGAGAGGCTCTTGCTGTTTTGGTCTACCACATCATTTCCACTCAGCCCCAGTCCCTGCCAGGCACACCCTCTGCCTCCCTGCCTCCCCTCACTGGAGACGGTCACGAAGCCCACTCTGGGGAGCGTGGACCAGACAGAGTGGACCTTCTGGCCTTCCTCTTAAAGTCTCCGTGTCCCGTTCACCCCCTTCTCTCCCAGATATCCTTCGGAAGTTTAACAGAAATCTCAGAGGCTACGCGGTGGGCACGGGTGACGCCAATGGCACAAATGCATTCCTTAATCAGGCTGTTCCTGGAGCAAAGGCTGGGTATGGCGTTCGGGGAGGAGGGCCTGCGGGGTAGAAAGTGGGAGGCACATAGTCGCTCGCCTTTGAGACTGTAATGCTGGCCTCCATGTGCAAAGGGGACATTCATCCGTTTGCAGCGATGATTTGAGAGGCCTTCAGCCACTCTCTTCCCTGGCTGCCCCTGTGACTAAGGCCACAGCGGGGAGGCTCGAGAGGCTGAAGCTGGGACAGGAGCCACGTCCCTGGAGGCTGAACTCCTGACCTTGCTTCATGGGGTGACGTGTTCTAATCGTGCAACGAACCGACTAACCTTATCCCGGTTTTAAAACTCACTGTGACACAACGGTGCCAGCGAGCTTCACTCTCCCCAAAGCCTCACAAGTGGCAGTTCCCCGAAAGCATCAAGGAGTGCCAGCAAATGAACAGACAAGCCAGAATCTCCAGCCTTGGAGGCTTCTGGGGCCACATGTCATGGCCTATCCCTAGTCCTGCTATGGAGCTAATAGGAAATGCAATTGAGAAGTCAGAGGCAGCTAAAGCGGAATGCTCAGCACCCCCCTCCCCCAGGATGATCTCAGGAGGTCCCTCACCCTGCTCCTGGTGGCCCCAGCTGCCCGGGTTTCTTTGCTCCTGACCCAGCCATCTGAGCCTCCGTCACACTGTCACCTTCCTGCTCAGGCCCACGCCCTTCTAGCTGATGGGCACATCCTTCCAACCTGCTCACTCAGCCGGGGAAGACCTTTCTGGATGGCAGAAACATCTGGGGACAGAGGGACCCACCAGCAGGTCCCAGGGGATCTTCATGCTGTGGCTCCATGTCACCCACACCTGTAACAGGGGCCTGAACTAGGGGGGCGCTTGGGGTGCTCGAGATCTAGTCTTTCCATGAATTATCTATCGACCCAGGCACGTGCGCAGTATATGTTTATTCCCCACCCCATTCTAAAAGAAGCATCTTACTAAGTTTACCAAAAACATACGAACAAGTAACATGTACATTAGAAAAATCACAGCCACTGGTGGTGGGAAGATGGGGAGGAAGCAGCTGTGTCAATCTGAGCCTTTTTACAGTTATCATGCCTGAGCATCAAACTCTCAGCTTCCTAGCAGCCAGAGTAAAAAGAGCATGTTAAAACGTTTATAGATCTGGTTTCAGGATCTATACTGGTCCTTCAAAGGAGATCAATGGAATCCCAGAAGAGTCCTAAAAAGGAGACCACGAGTAACAAAGACAGTTGACAATATCCTTGACTACAGCTTTAGGACAAACATACGAGTGGCTTTTCAAAGGGTTATTTGTTGTAATAAGTCTTCAGAACAGGCAAGTAGCTCCTTGTCCTTGAGCCTCAGGATCTCTGGCAGTTCATGCAATGGGGATAATGCCATGGAAACCTCCAGTTCAGGCCCTTTAGGAGGAAAAATCCAGGCACTGTTCCTCAGTAGGACTGATTTCCTCTCCTTCTCAGGGAACTTATGAGCCAAGTCCAGACTCTGGTACAGAGGATGAAAGATGACCATGTGAGTCGGATTTATGGTTATTTTTAAGCCCTAATTTTCTAACCCACTAAAGTCCCCAAATGGAGTGGTCTGCCGTGAAAACAGTGAGCCCTGTCACTAAAGGCATTTAAGCAGTGGTAGGAGAGCCCATATCCCAGGCCCTGGAGGAGATTACACCCATGGTGGTGGGGGTGGGGTGTCATCACTGATCACAATGATCTTGAAAGTCCCTCCTGATGCTAAGGTTCTGTGGTCTATAAATCAGCCTCTAAAATTCTTTCAGCTCCGAGATTCTGATTCTATTATTTTGAGTGGGCAAGGAAGTCTTAGAAGGTTGACTGGATTTCCTAGAGCTCTGGCATTATTTGTGTGTTTGTTGGAAATCATCAAGCATTTTCCTCCTGTATAGAGAGTGAATTTCCACAAGGACTGGAAGATTATCACGGTGCTGATTGGAGGCAGCGATTTATGTGACTACTGCACGGATTCGGTAATGGGGGCAGCCGGGCCTACTCATTGCTCCTGACATTGACCAGTAGGCTTGGGGGTCCTCTTTGAGAACAGGCCCTGGAACCAAGGCTGGGACTGTCCAGCTATGCCTCTGTGTGTGTGTGTGTGTGTGTGTGTGTGTGTGTGTGTGTGTGTGTACGCGCAAACACACACACACTCACACTCCTCTTACCCCGTGACCCTCAGATTTCTGGCTCCACCTCCACGTCCCAGGTGGTAGATGTGGTGCTTCTACTCTCCTCTTACAATTCCAGAAAATCCAGAAAGCGGGGAAAGTGTGTAGACCCCCACAGTGGGAGGGAGGACCTGCACATTCACCTCCTAAACTAAAGCTTGTCTTCGGGTTGGCCCATCTTTGGTGACAGCAAGGAGTCAACTGTTCCGATTCTGACACGATGAGCTGGTCACAACCAGGGGCCAGAGGGAGAAGAAGTCCTTTGCGTGGAGCCGGAGGGGGGCCTTCAACTGGCCCCCTACCCTCTCCCCTGAACCAGCCCCTCACCTCCCTCCTCTCTCTTCCCAGAATCTGTATTCTGCAGCCAAGTTTTTTGACCATCTCCGCAATGCCTTGGACATCCTGCATAGAGAGGTGGGTAGGGGTTCCCACAAGGGGTTCTTGAGCTGGACACAGCTCAAGAATGTGGGGGGTAAAGGTGGATGGAGACAAGAAGGTGAGATGCCCCCTCCCCCGAAGGAGACAGCCAAGGGCGTGGGCTCCTCCCTTTTCTAGAGTTTGGGCCCTACCCCAAGGATGCCTATTCCATTTGGAATCAACACAGAAGGATCTCAGGCTTGAAGAAAAGTAGGCAGCTCGTGTGCTAATCATCCCCTACCACCACCTGGGACATTGCCTAGGGGCAGCAGCATGGTGGCTCCAAGGCTGGGCCCTGCACTCTGAGCCGTAGGCTGTATCTGGAGCAAGCCCCTCTCTGGTCCTGCTCCCAGGAGCTCATTCCCTTTCTACCCCCCTGACATGGGGAAGCCGCTCCAGCAGCCCAGCGGGGGGCACTCCAACCACCACCTGCTTCTCTGGGCGGCTGAGTCTTCATGCCTGCTCAGCAGAGTGGGTCCAGGTTGGGCTAGAGGGAAATGGCAAATGGGGCACCTATCCCAGCACATTTGAAGCTTGCTGACTGATGGCTGAATAGAGCTGAACCATCAGGAGTTGGACTCCGGTCTGCCATATTGTCCCACGCCAGGAGGCGCCACTCATGCTGTAGCTCATGTGGGCACCTTAGCCTTCAGGGACCTAGGCGGTCATCTGTGTAGAGGCCTTCCCAAGACTCCACTCAGGGACAACTGAGCTGGAGTTCTGTAGGGCCCCAGAGCTAGTCCCACTTCTCAGGACCCTAAGGCAGTTTGAGGGAGAAGCCCCCAGAGCCCCTCTCTCACCTGCAGCCTTTCCCTTAGGTGCCCAGAGCCCTGGTCAACCTGGTGGACTTCATGAACCCCAGCGTCATGCGACAGGTGTTCCTGGGCAATCCAGACAAGTGCCCTGTGCAGCAGGCCAGGTAGGCAGGTGCTGGCTGCCCCGGAAAGAGAAGCACTGACCCCCTGGTCTGGCTCATACAGTGGTGACTCCTCAGGGTCTTTGTGACTTGGTTTGTCTATGTGTCCAAGTCTGTAAAGGGGGTCTTAGGAGCGCCCCCTTCTGAGAGGTTGGGAACATGGCCCCCCTTACTGAACCTCTGTGACATGGGAGCCACAAAGGAGAAGGTCAGGGCTGGGACAAAGGCTGATGTTTGAGAAACAGTGTAGCCCAGCCTGTGAAAAGGGGAACCGTGTAGGGATGTATACGTACGTGGTCAAGTTGGAACAGAAAGTGAGGAAATGATCCACAGAATTCGGTTACCTTTACGGGGAAGGAGCAAATTGGGGAACTTCAGAATGGGTGTGTCTTGTTTCTGACGCAGGGTGAGAGGTGCACAGGTACATGTTTCATTCATCTTCATACCTTATATGTACATTTATTTATTTAACCAATAGTTTCACAGAACCAACTGTGTGCCTGGCACTGTTCTGAGTACTTTAGAGATAATATCTGCTTTAACATTAAGTGCATTTCGTGAGCGTGAAATAATTCATGATGAAATTCATTCAGACTCATTATGAATTCACAGTTCACGATGAAGGGGGACACAGTGAGACACTAGTGTGAACTAAGGAGGTATCCGAGGGCGTGAGCATCAGAGGCCCCCAAATATAGGCTCCCATACCAAGGATGCATTTTAATTTTATTCTTAAGAATTAAACACTGAATTTTCATTGCCTAAATTCATTTGTTCGGCATAACTTGCCACAGGCCCTGTGCCGACAGTCAGATACTGGTTCTCTATGAGTATGAGAGGGTGTTCACTCACGTGCCCTTGGGACTTTGTCCAGTCCCTGTGTCAGGCCGGGAACCTGCCCCTGAGAACAGGCATCAGAGCCGCGGGGCACATGTGCTCCTAAGGGGGGTGGGGGGCAGCTCAAGCGAACAGAACCAGTTCTGACCAGAGCTTCAGCTCCGGGTCCCCCTGCCTCCCCCTCTTTGTGCAGCATTTTGTGTAACTGCATTCTGACCCCTCGGGAGAGCTCCCAAGAGCTGGCCAGGCTAGAGGCCATCACCCAAGCCTACCAGGTGAGACCAAGAAAGGCACCATCCGGGGTGCCCTCCCCCTACTCAGTCAACACACCAGCGCTTGGGGAAGGGAAGAGCTATTCGAGGTTTGAGGACATCACCCTCTGGGCCCCTTCCCCTGCCCCACCTCGCTGAAGTGTCTCAGGCACCTCGGTTAGAGTCATCCCAAAGGGATCCAGGTGACAATGCCCTTGTGGCCCAGCTGCCCTCGGTGGCTTAACCCCGTGCTTGGCCTGAAGAGGTCAGTAGTTCTAGGTGCTCCATGGGTGGGCCTTTTCCTCCCCTGCACCCTGGAGGCCCAGCTGCCCCCGTCCCTCCCCCGTTCTTTCCCCCTCCTCACCAGGCAGACCAAAAACGGCGGGGTTAGAGGCCCTGAGCCTGTGGCCTTCTGGAGACCCTGCTCAGGTTTTTATTCCTTGTGGCACTTCCTGTATGGCTCTTCAGATTTTGCAATTCCCTTAAAAGAAAGGTGAACCAACTGGTTTCCATTTCTCTGGAAAGAGATTTGCAGTCACACGTGTTTGTGCTCTTGAGGGAAGGGCTGAGTCACCCCCTCATGCAGGGAGATGGGGGCAGGGATGCTACCCACCACTCCCTTGCTTCCCCCACTGGGCTTTCAGGCCCCCCAGGGCCGGTGTTGAAAGCACCCCGCGTGTACCCACAGAGCAGCATGCGTGAACTGGTGGAGTCAGGCCGCTATGACACAAGGGAGGACTTCTCCGTGGTACTGCAGCCTTTCTTCCGCAACATCCGGCTCCCCGTCCTGGCGGTACGCTCCCTGCTCTCCCCGTTGGGGCTCCTGGGAGGAGGAAGAAGAAATTCAAGGCAGAGTTGCCAAGGGCTTTCAGGAGAGTGTGAATACAATGGGGAAGAGGCAGGCAACTCTCCCGGTGCTGGTCTGGCCGTACAGCCTCCTTGGGCACCTGAGCTGTGTTCCTAGAGGCAGCCGGATGTGGGATGTTTTCATTACTACTGATAGTGACCTCCATTTTGTTAAGCACCTGCTATGTGCCAGGCCCTGGGTCTGCCGTAGTAAAATCTTCACAACTACCTTTGAGAGGAGTGTCTTCATCCCCACATAACAGGCTCAGAGGGGTGAAGTATCCTTCCTACAATCACATAGGGAAAGAGGGACAGAGAGGCAAGATTTGAACATATCCAACTTCAGATTATACACTTTATGCCACACACGGACCACCGAAGTGATAAAGGAGGGTTCTGGGTAATGGGTCCCCCTATCCCCCGGCCATGCTCTCCACCTGACACACTGAGCCAAAGAGCTCTGTGTGTGCACTGGGGTGGGGACTCGGTTCTCTCCTCCTGGGCCTCCATCCACAGGGTCTCGCCTAGTTGGAGGGGAGCTGGAAGAGGCCTTGAGCGCCCCTGATCACCTCAAGAGAGATGAGGGTGTTGGTTGCCCTGGTGTCAGCTTTGCCCAGGCCTGCCCCAAAGCTCTGCCCCACTCTCCCCACCAAGACCACTGGAACCAGCTGACCAAGGCCTGGGAAGGAGCTTTTCCTAGCTGGCTTGCCAAGACTCCTCAGGGACTAGGATCTCATTCCCTCAACCATGGCATGGGCTAGGGCATTGCACAACTGTGCCTAAAAATAAATATAACGCTTTTTAAAAACATTAAATAAGTGGCATTGTGGGGCCAGAAAGGAGAATGGGGGGTTGGGGTCACCCAAGGCTATTGATCTGTGGGATTGCTCTTATCTCCCTGTTGAGATGAGCAGACCTTGTAGAAGGCCTCTTGGGAACTTCCCTAGAGGGAGGGGGGCACCGAGTGGCCACCCCCAGGGGTCAGGCCGATCAGCTGTGGCCCCCTCTTTACCCTCCATACCAAAAGGATCTTAAATCCATTTTTCTGTTTCAGGATGGGCACCTGGATATATCCTTCTTCGCCCCAGACTGTATCCACCCAAGTCAGAAATTCCACTCCCAGCTCTCCAGAGCCCTTTGGGCCAATATGGTAAAATAAGTGGGGTATCCCTGGGTCTCTGGGGCTCTAGTCTAGCAAAGCACCAGCACCTATAGAATGGTGCCTGTTCCTGGCCTCCCTTTGCAAGTAAGGCGTAAAGGAGCAGTGGCTGGCCCAACTGCAGAAGTCTATAGAACCGAAAATATGGAGTCCTTAGGATTCTCGGATCAACTTCACTCTCTCCTTTGTGCTTTGAGCTGTGAGGAGGGACTCTCTTCGGAATGCCAGGCAGACCCCTCACATTCATTCAATATGTTCTACGTGCCAGCAGCTAGGCGAGGCGGTGTAAACCATGTTATCTCAGCCTCTCGCCAGGCCTGCCAGCCAACTCTCAGGAGTTTCTGAGGAAGCCGAGTCCTGGAGACATGGAGACACTAGCCCAGCATCCCCCAGCAGAGCCAGGAGAGGAGGCCAAACCCCCTGACCTCAAGCTGTGAGCTGTCCCCGCTGCCAGGTGCTGCCAGGGAATGTTCGCTTCAGCGGCAGCAAATTAGTGCACCTGATCTCTCTTTTCTTCCCCAATAGCTTGAGCCACTAGGAAGGAAAACAGATACGCTGGACCTGATGGCAAATATATCCCTCTCCTGCCCTCCTCAGGTAATGGGGGAGGACCTGCCTTGCCCCTCTCCAGACACCACAGCTCAGACCTTGCCCTCACCTGGTCCTGGCCCAGGTGGACTTTAGAAGGTGAACAGGAGGACTTTAGAAGGAAGGAAGTGGCTGGGAACTGAAAGCAGAGGAGAGAGCGCAGAAGCCCTTCTTTGACAAGATGAGAGAAGCAGGTGGTCGGGGTGGGAAGCCCAGGCCAAGCAGAGGCAGAGGACCAAGCAGAGGCCAAGCAGAGGCCAAGCAGAGGCAGAGCTGTGGGTTCATGGGAAGGTGGGGGTGGGGGCAAGAAGCCAGAAGTGTGGCAAGAAGGCTCATTTTAGCAACAGCGCTTGGGGCCGCTGAGAAAGTCTGACTGCGGGTCAGGAGCCTTCGTGAGAAGCCAGGCGGCTCTGAAGTTGTGGTTAGTGGTCTTAGAGCCAGGAGTGGGAGCTCCCAGCAGGGCCGGGGGTCAAATAGGAGAGCTGGCAAAGGGCACCAGGGAGCTGGTGGAGGAGGGGCCACTGGGGCAGGACTCAGCTCAGGGCTCCTTTTAAGGAGGAAAATGTTAAGTGGTTGTTAAAGTTGATTTCAGGCCTAGGGTGGGGGCAGGTTCCCACTGCCTTCAGCTCCCTTTCCTAGGCCCTGTCTTAACAGCTTTTTAACCAAATAAGGCGGAAGCCAGAGGGCCCTCAGGCGGGAGGTGGTTAAAGCAGAAGGGCCTGACCCAGCCTGACCCTTTCCCTGCTGGGTCTGGCGGCCTCACCCTCTCCTGCCCTGAGGGCTGAGCAAGAAATTGACTGGCAGCTCCCCCATGTGTCTACCAGGGCTCCAGGGAGCGTGGGCACCCTAGCTCACACCCATGCTCCCTACCTGCTGCCTCCCCCAGCCCAGCCTCGTGCACCATCAGGAGGGCAAGGGCGGTGGGAAGGAGGCATAGAGAATGAAGGCAGTGAGGGCAAAGGGCCGGGTTGCTGGGTCTAGTGCTTGGAGCGAAGGAATAGGCAAACGATGTAACACGGACGCCTCCAGCCCGGTGGTCAGATCTGCTGAAGGGCTGGGGCGAGGTCGCAGAGGGAGCCCTCCTGTGCCAGGTGTAGACTGTTTAATTGCTAGGCCCTGAGGCTGTCCAGGAGTTTCCAGGGGAGGGGTCAGGCAACCTACATAATGGGGGCATTTGGGGACTCAGAGCAGTGGCTGTGAACCATACCAGAGCTATTTCAGTGTTTTGACAACCCGGATGTCCATCCTGAACATCAGCCATGGAAAATCCTCTCCGATCTGTCAATTGCCTTTCCGTTAAATAGTAAACGTAATAACTCCTTCCAGGGACCGGTCATTCGCTCTTCCTCCCCACAAACATTTATTAAGTACCAGGTCGGAGCCCAGGTACCGGGTCAGGGAGAGCTCTGTCACCATGGGCCTCAAGGGGACCTGTGCCACTCTCTGCCCCAAACCAGGCAAGGAGCCACAAAAGGGTGCCGCTTCAAACCAGCACGTCGGGCCACAGTGGGCTCTGCTCCAGCTTCTGGACTGAGCCTGACTGAGCCATTGGTAAGCAGAGGA